>NC_079195.1:13969969-14277469 GCF_029499605.1 Hyla sarda
TGTTCTCTCTCCGGCTGGATCAAAGCCGGAACGTTCTGATCGCCCAAGGCCACTTGCAATTTATTTAGAGACTGCATTGGGCGCCCACAGGTAGCAATATTGGACCCAGATACACAGAAAGAATCTGCTCTTTGAGCTTCGCCTAATTCTGAGAAGCGGCGAAAATGAGATTTCTCTTACCGTCACTTCATTAAATCGTTAACTGTTTAGTCCCCGAAACGCGTCGTAATAATGCTACACAAACACATTGTCTCCCTGGTCATTTCTCCGGGACCCGGATCTAATCAGCTCCCTGGTTTTCAGACGTTTGTTGCCCTTCGGTCATGTCAGCGATAGGGTATGGATATAAGAGCGATGCTGACAGCTCCGGATTCACCGAGCCATCGTGGGGGGGATGAGGACGCTGTACCGGAATCTAGCCTATCCTATGGATGCACCGGGGCTGCAACGCACATTTCGCCATCTGTGGTAGACTACATTTTTTGTTTACTGCACCAAGCCTAGGGCAGTGTTTCCCAATCAGGATGCCATCAGCTGTTGAAAAACTACAACTCCCAGCATGTCCGGACAGCCTTTGGCTGTCCGGACATGCTGGGAGTTGTAGTTTTGCAACAGCTGGAGGCGCCCTGATTGGGAAACACTGCCCGAGGGACTCCTCAAACCCTCCAAACGAAAGCAGCATAAACCATCCAAAAAACAAAAAAAAAAAAAAACAACAAGAACAAATTACACACTAAAAGGAGCTCAAGCTCATTGTGCTACTACACTCCATGAGTTGGGTTGGTCTGTACCTAGCTTAAAAGAACTGCCCTAGGGTCTCCTCACACTATGCAAACAAAAACACTACAAGCCGTCTGAAACAAGACAAAAAAAAAAAACAACAACAAAAACGATTGAAACAAAAACAACATAAACCATCCAAAAAAAAAAAACAACAACACAAACCCTCCACACAAAAACAATACAAACAATCCATCCAAACAAAAACAATACAAATCATGAAAAAACTAGCTGAAAAGAACTGCCCTAGGGACTCCTCACATTATGCAAACAAAAACACTACAAGCCATCTAAAACAAAACAAAACAAAAAAAAAACAACAACAAAAACGATTGAAACAAAAACAACATAAACCATCCAAAAAAAACAAAAAAAAAACAACAACACAAACCCTCCACACAAAAACAATACAAACAATCCATCCAAACAAAAACAATACAAATCATTTAAAAACAACAGCACATACCATCCAAACAAAAACCACACAAACAAAATACATAATAAAAGGGAGCTCAATCTCATTTTATTACTATACTCCATGAGTTGGGTTGGCTTGCTAGCTGACTAACTAATGTGTGTGGTGGTCCCCTTAACTCCCAATGGATTCTTAAAACTATCCAAATGAAAAATAAGTTATAAAAAATAAAACACAAAAAGAATATACAATAAAGGGAGCTCAGGCTTCTTGTGCCACTACACTCCATGAGTTGGGATATTCTGCCAATCACTGACCTAGGGACTCCTGACTAGGGACTCCTCAAACCATCCAAACAAAAACAACACAAACCATCCAAACAAAAACAACACAAACCATCCAGAAAACACAAACTATCCCAAAAATAAAGCAAACCATCCAAAAAATACAGTACAACACAACACAAACCATTCAAACAAAAACAACACAAACCATCCCAACCCCCCTCTCAAAAAAACAAAACATAAAAAAACAATTAAAAACATTAACCATTAAAAAAAAAAAAAAAATTAAAAAAAAAACACTTATAAATCACAAACCATCAAAAAAACAAACAAATCACAAACCATCCCAAAAAATAAAAAATAAAAAAACACAAACCTAAGGTCTAAGGTGTGTGGTGGTCCCCTCAACTCTCTAGGGTCTCTTCCAACCATCCTACACAAACCATCCAAACAAAAGCAACAAAAACAATTGCATAAAAAGTTCATTGTGTCCAAACCACTGCCTAGGAATTCCTTAAAAAACAACAGCACATACCATCCAAACAAAAACAACACAAACAAAATACATAATAAAAGGGAGCTCAATCTCATTTTATTATGATTCTTAAAACTATCCAAATAAAAAAAATAAAAATAAAACACAAACAAATTATACAATAAAGGGAGCTCAGGCTTATTGTGCCACTACACTCCATGAGTTGGGATATTCTGCTTCTAGCTGCCAATCACTGACCTAAGGACTCCTGACTAGGGAATCCTCAAACCATCCAAACAAAAACCACACAAACCATCCAGAAAAACAAACAACACAAACAATCCAGAAAAACAAACTACACAAACCATCATAAAAATACAACACAAACCATCTAAAAAAAAACGACAACACAAACTATCCAAAAAATAAAACACAAACCATCCAAACAATACAGTACAACACAACACAAACCATTCAAACAAAAACAACACAAACCATCTCAACCCCCCTCCCCCCAAAAACATTTTGTAAACATAAACCATAAAAAAACATTAACCATTAAAAAAAGAAAAATAACACGAACCATAAAAAAAAAAATCCACAAAACATCAAACAACAAACAAATAAACAAACCACAAACCATCCAAACAAACAAACAAAAAAAACAACAACACAAACCTAAGGTCTAAGGTGTGTGGTGGTCCCCTCAACTCTCTAGGGTCTCTTCCATCCATTCAACACAAACCATCCAAACAAAAGCAACAAAAACAATTGCATAAAAAAAGTTCTAGTTCATGGTTTCCCCACCACTGCCCTTGTGACTCCTTAAATCATCTTAACAAAAACAACACAAACAAATTACACAATAAAGGGAGCTCATGCGCATCGTGTCCCCGCACTCCATGAGTTGGGTGGACTAGCCCCTCACTCCCTACCACCAAGTCTAATTAATCAATTATTCTGGATGGTCTGACTAGGAGTGTGCTGGTCTATCTCAGATGTCAGAGTAGGGAAGTGTCGTTATGTCGGATTTGAACAGCCAGATTCTTTTGTTTTTGGGAAGATAAATCAGTTCCAGAGGAGTCTGGAGGGGAGAAAAGAGTCTGGCAGCATCTTATCACCAATATTCCATGTATATGGGGGGGGGGGGGGGGGGGGTAGAATTACTCGTTCCTCTTTACTGCCACCACTGGTGGATCATAGATAAGGAATGCATGAGGTTTTGGTCACATGACCTTCCCTCATACTAGCTTCGGCTAGAAACTGCTAGAAGGTTCTAAGGGAAGAGTTCCCCAAATCCTACTCTCTATCCCAGAAGAGCTGGGACCAAACCAGTCTAGTTGAGTCTAACTTAGGCTAGTGTGCAGACAGGTTGGCCTAGTTCAGTATATATTCCCTTCCAGCAAATCCTACTGTGAAGCTCAGCGCTCGAATCTCCATTTGCATCCAAGTATAACCACACCACAGTGTGGCTTTTTATTAGTTCTTAGCCAAGAACTGTCTCCAGTCCACGCTAAGAGGACATTCATCTCTACTATTCTGCTCCTGATACTAGAGGAAGACTCATATTGCCAGAAGAGGAAATAGCTGTGCAAGAACTCTTCTGCCAACACTAAACTCTTTGTAGGCTTCCGGCCGGAGTTAGTGCGGCGTGGCTTACAGGTGGCAATCGTCTTACGCCCTGCCATAGGGAATTGTAATACCGGTAACAGTGAGTACAAGTCTTTCAGGCCAATTCACCTCAGTGAGCTGTGCAGGCCTTCCTCAGTATTCCGGAACCCCCTTTACAAAGTTGTGGGACATACAGGGTTAGCCAGCCACAAACTACTACTCTCAGCATCCCTGGACTACCCCACCAATCCTTCACGATGGCACCACAATAGCTGTCATTTGACTAACAGCTTTCTTATGGCTAGCTTAAAGGGGTATTCCGCCCACAGACATCTTAGCCGGAAATGGGATTTCCCGCCACGCCCCCTTGTGCCGTCACGCCACTCCCCCTACATTCATGTCTATGGGAAGGGGCGTGACGACCTATACTATATACTACTATATAGTCCAACATGCTGGGAGTTGTAGTTTTGCAACAGCTGGAGGCACCCCTGGTTGGGAAACACTGACCTATACTATATACTACTATATAGTTCAACATGCTGGAAGTTGTAGTTTTGAAACAGCTGGAGGCACCCCTGGTTGGGAAACACTGACCTATAATATATACTACTATATAGTCCAACATGCTGGGAGTCGTAGTTTTGCAACAGCTGGAGGCACGCCTAGTTGGGAAACACTGACCTATACTATGTACTACTATATAGTCCAACATGCTGGGAGTTGTAGTTTTTGTTTGGGGCAGCTGCTGGCCACAGGCTGTATCCGGGCATGCTGGGAGTTGTAGTTAGTTACTAACTGCAACTCCCAACTTCAATTAACCCCTTAAGGACGCAGGGTTTTTCAGTTTTTGCACTTTCGTTTTTTCCTCCTTACACTTTATAAATCATAACCCTTTCAATTTTCCACCTAAAAATCCATATTATGGCTTATTTTTTGCATCACCAATTCTACTTTGCAGTGACATCAGTCATTTTACCCAAAAATGAACGGCGAAATGGAAAAAAAAATAATTGTGCGACAAAATCGAAGAAAAAACGCCATTTTGTAACTTTTGGGGGCTTCCGTTTCTACGCAGTGCATATTTCGGTAAAAATGACACCTTATCATTATTCTGTAGGTCCATACGGTTAAATGATCCCCTACTTATATAGGTTTGATTTTGTCGCACTTCTGGAAAAAATCATAACTACATGCAGGAAAATTTATACGTTTAAAATTGTCATCTTCTGACCCCTATAACTTTTTTATTTTTCCACGTACAGGGCGGTATGAGGGCTCATTTTTTGCGCCGTGATCTGGTGTTTTTATCGGTACAAATTTTTGTTTTGATCGGACTTTTTGATAAGCTTTTTTGGACTTTGGATTTTTTTTTACGTGTACGCCAATGACCATGCGGTTTAACTCCTTGGGGATGGAGCCTATTATAACCCTTGGGACGGGAGCATTTTTTGCAATTCTGACCACTGTCACTTTAAGCATTAATAACTCTGATGCTTTTACTTTTCATTCTGATTCCGAGATTGTTTTTTCTGACATATTCTGCTTTATGTTAGTGGTAAATTTTTGTCGATACTTGTATCATTTCTTGATGAAAAATTCCAAAATTTGATGAAAAAATTTAAAATTTTGCATTTTTCTAACTTTGAAGCTCTCTGCTTGTAGGGAAAATAGACATCCTATATAAATGATATATTGATTCACAAATACAATATATCTACTTTATGATTGCATCATAAAGTTGACATGTTTTTACTTTTGGAAGACATCAGAGGGCTTCAAAGTTCAGCAGCAATTTTCCAATTTTTCACAAAATTTTCTAAATCTGAATTTTTCAGGGACCAGTTCAGGTTTGAAGTGGATTTGAAGGGCCTTCATATTAGAAATACCCCATAAATGACCCCATTATAAAAACTGCACCCCTCAAAGTATCCAAAATGACATTCAGAAAGTTGGTTAACCCTTTAGGTGTTTCACAGGAATAGCAGCAAAGTGAAGGAGAAAATTCAAAATCTTCATTTTTTTATACTTGCATGTTCTTGTAAACCCAGTTTTTGCATTTTTACTAGGGGTAATAGGAGAACCCCCCCCCCCCCCAAATTTGTAACCCAGTTTCTCTCGAGTAAGGAAATACCTCATATGTGGATGTCAAGTGTTCAGCGGGCGCAGTAGAGGGCTCAGAAGGGAAGGAGCGATAATGGGATTTTGGAGAGTGAATTTTTCTGAAATGGTTTTTGGGGGGCATGTCACATTTAGGAAGCCAGAACAGCAAAAAAAAAAAAAAAAAAAACACATGGCATACTATTTTGGAAACTACACCCCTCAAGGCACGTTAAAAGGGGTCCAGTGAGCCTTAACACCCCACAGGTGTTTGACGACTTTTCGTTAAAGTGCAGTTTTCCCCCCCAAACTTACCATTTTTACAAAGGGTAATTGGAGAAAATGCCCCCCAAAATTTGTAACCCCATCTCTTCTCAGTATGGAAATATCCCATGTTAGGGCATAAAGAGGCCTTTTACCTCTTGTGAAAATGAAAAGTATGGGGCAACACCAGCATGTTAGTGAAAAAAATGTTTTTTACACTAACATGCTGGTGTAGCCCCCAACTTTACCTTTTCATAGTTACATAGTTAGTACGGTCGAAAAAAGACACATGTCCATCAAGTTCAACCAGGGAATTAAGGGGTAGGGGTGTGGCGCGATATTGGGGAAGGGATGAGATTTTATATTTCTTCATAAACATTAATCTTATTTTGTTCCAGGAATGTATCTAATCCTGTTTTAAAGCTGTTAAATGTTCCTTTTCATTAGGGGTAAAAGGAGAAAAATCGCCCCAAAATCGCTGGTCAAATCGCTGGTCTGAATTGACCAACGATTTGTAGTGATCACTGACATGGGGGGGGGGTCTCAGGACCCCCCTAGGCATTGCCACGGGATGCCTGCTGATAGATATCAGCAGTCATCCCGGTCCGATCACCGCCCGGCGAGTGGCGGTGATCGGAAATGCAGAGGAAGTATGGATACGCCCTCCGTCCTTAAGTGACAGGACATGAGGGTGTATGCATACGCCCTTCGTCCCCAAGGAGTTAATTAATTATATATTTTTATAGTTCGGACATTTACGCACGCGGCGATACCACATATGTTTATTTTTATTTACACCGTTTTATTTTTTTGAATGGGAAAAGGGGGGTGATTCAAACTTTTATTAGGGAAGGGGTTAAATGATCTTTATTAACACTTTTTTTTAAACTTTTTTTTGCAATGTTATAGCTCCCATAGGGACCTATAACACTGCACACACTGATCTTTTATATTGATCATTGTTATCCCATAGGGACCTATAACACTGCACACACTGATCTCTCCCATAGGGACCTTTAACACTGCACACACTGATCTTTTACACAGATCACTGGCATGTATTAACACGCCTGTGATCAGTGTTATCGGCGCTTGACTGCTCCTGCCTGGATCTCAGGCACGGAGCAGTCATTCACCGATCGGACAGCGAGGAGGCAGGTAAGGGCCCTCCCTGTGTCCTGTAAGCTGTTCGGGATGCCGCGATTTCACCACGGCGGTCCCGAACAGCTCGACTGAGCAGCCAGGATACTTTCACTTTCGCTTCAGACGCGTTGGTCAGCTGTGATCGCCGCGTCTGAAGGGTTAATACAGGGCATCACCCCGATCGGTGATGTCCTGTATTAGCCGCGGGTCCCGGCCGTTGATGACCGCCGGGAACGACCCGATATGACGCGGGGTCACCGCGTGACCCAGCGGCATATCGCGGGAGCTGGAGGAGGGCGTATATATACGTCCTTAGTTGTTAAGGGGTTAAAAAAAAGCAATCAAAAAGTCACATCAAAACATAAATGGTATTGCAAAAAATGAGCCCTCATACAGGCCCGTATAAGGAGAAATAAAAAAGTTATAGGGGTCAGAATAAGACAAAATGTACACCTCACATGTATCCTGTGATGTCACGCATATATAATTAATTATGCAGATTAGCATGGCCAGTATTTTTTTGCAAGAAAGGTGGCAACAACTAGAGATGAGCGAACTTTTGAAAAATTCGATTCGGCCGATTCGCAGAATTTTTCGAAAACATTTGGTTTGATCCAAATTTATTCGCAGCGAATCTATATTAAAAACGGCTATTTCTAGCCTACATACAGCCTCAATAGAGGTATGGAACACTTTGCTGTTCAGAATAACATGCAGATTACCGGCATCGCTTTTAGAATCACTGCCGCACAGCAGCACAATGACAGAGCCTGGTGGTGGCATCAGTGTCAGGAGACCATATAGTGACTGAATGACATAGTGTGGAGGTGTTTGCAGCATGAGGACACCATATAGTGGCTGAATGACACAGTGTGGAGGTGTTGCAAGCATGAGGAGACCATATAGTGGCTGAATGACACAGCCTGGAGGTGTTGGCAGCATGATGAGACCATATAGTGACTGAATGACATAGCGTGGAGGTGTTGGCAGCACGAGGAGACCATATAGTGGCTGAATGACACAGCGTGTAGGTGTTGGCAGCATGAGGAGACCATAGAGTGGCTGAATGACACAGCATGGAGGTGTTGGCAGCATGAGGAGACCATATAGTGGATGAATGACATGGCGTGTAGGTGTTGGCAGCATGAGGAGACCATATAGTGGCTGAATGACACAGCGTGTAGGTGTTGGCAGCATGAGGACACCATATAGTGGCTGAATGACACAGCGTGTAGGTGTTGGCAGCATGAGGAGACCATAGAATGGCTGAATGACACAGTATGGAGGTGTTGGCAGCATGAGGAGACCATATAGTGGATGAATGACACGGCGTGTAGGTGTTGGCAGCATGAGGAGAGTATATAGTGGCTGAATGACACAGCATGGAGGTGGTGGCAGCATGAGGAGACTATATAGTGGCTGAATGACACAGTGTGGAGGTGGTGGCAGCATAAGGAGACCATACAGTGGCTGAATGACACAGCCTGGAGGTGTTGGCAGCATGAGGAGACCATATAGTGGCTGAATGACACAGTGTAGAGGTGTTGGCAGCATGAGGAGACCCTATAGTGGCTGAATGACACAGAATGGAGGTGTTGGCAGCATGAGGAGACCATGTAGTGGCTGAATGACACAGTGTGGAGGTGTTGCAAGCATGAGGAGACCATATAGTGGCTGAATGACACAGCCTGGAGGTGTTGGCAGCATGATGAGACCATATAGTGACTGAATGACATAGCGTGGAGGTGTTGGCAGCACGAGGAGACCATATAGTGGCTGAATGACACAGTGTGGAGGTGTTGGCAGCATGAGGACACCATATAGTGGCTGAATGACACAGCGTTTAGGTGTTGGCAGCATGAGGAGACCATAGAGTGGCTGAATGACACAGCATGGAGGTGTTGGCAGCATGAGGAGACCATATAGTGGATGAATGACACGGCGTGTAGGTGTTGGCAGCATGAGGAGAGTATATAGTGGCTGAATGACACAGCATGGAGGTGGTGGCAGCATGAGGAGACTATATAGTGGCTGAATGACACAGTGTGGAGGTGGTGGCAGCATGAGGAGACCATACAGTGGCTGAATGACACAGCCTGGAGGTGTTGGCAGCATGAGGAGACCATATAGTGGCTGAATGACACAGTGTAGAGGTGTTGGCAGCATGAGGAGACCCTATAGTGGCTGAATGACACAGCGTGGAGGTGGTCAGTATCCACAGTTCTCTGTTTCTGTTAGTCCTTGGCAATATTCCTTTTATTACTGGTCTGGTATCAACATGGCAATAATGCTGGGAGAGTAACTGTCACGATGCCGGCTGGCAGGAGGTGGATCCTCTGTGCCAGAGAGGGATTGGCGTGGACCGTGCTAGTGGACCGGTTCTAAGTCACTACTGGTTTTCACCAGAGCCCGCCGCAAAGCGGGATGGTCTTGCTGCGGCGGTAGTGACCAGGTCGTATCCACTAGCAACGGCTCAACCTCTCTGACTGCTGAAGATAGGCGCGGTACAAGGGAGTAGGCAGAAGCAAGGTCGGACGTAGCAGAAGGTCGGGGCAGGCAGCAAGGATCGTAGTCAGGGGCAACGGCAGGAGGTCTGGAACACAGGCTAGGAACACACAAGGAAACGCTTTCACTGGCACAATGGCAACAAGATCCGGCGAGGGAGTGCAGGGGAAGTGAGGTATACATAGGGAGTGCACAGGTGAACACACTGATTAGAAGCACTTGCGCCAATCAGCGGCGCAGTGGCCCTTTAAATCGCAGAGACCCGGCGCGCGCGCGCCCTAGGGAGCGGGGCCGCGCGCGCCGGGACAGGACCGACGGAGAGCGAGTCAGGTACGGGAGCCGGGGTGCGCATCGCGAGCGGGCGCCACCCGCATCGCGAATCGCATCCTGGCTGGAGGCGGTATCGCAGCGCACCGGGTCAGTGGATCTGACCGGAGCGCTGCAGTAGCGAGAGTGTAGCGAGCGCTCCGGGGAGGAGCGGGGACCCGGAGCGCTCGGCGTAACAGTACCCCCCCCCTTGGGTCTCCCCCTCTTCTTAGAGCCTGAGAACCTGAGGAGCAGACTTTTGTCTAGGATATTGTCCTCAGGTTCCCAGGATCTCTCTTCAGGACCACAACCCTCCCAATCGACCAAAAAAAAAGTTTTCCCTCTGACCTTCTTGGAGGCCAGTATCTCCTTTACGGAGAAGATGTCCGAGGAGCCGGAAACAGGAGTGGGAGAAACAAGTTTGGGAGAGAAACGGTTGATGATGAGTGGTTTAAGAAGAGAAACGTGAAAGGCATTAGGAATACGAAGAGAAGGAGGAAGAAGAAGTTTGTAAGAGACAGGATTAATCTGGCACAAAATTTTGAAAGGACCAAGATAGCGTGGTCCCAATTTGTAGCTAGGGACACGGAAGCGGACATATTTAGCGGAGAGCCATACCTTGTCTCCAGGAGAAAAAATGGGGGGAGCTCTTCTTTTCTTATCAGCAAACTTCTTCATGCGTGATGAAGCCTGTAAGAGAGAATTTTGGGTCTCTTTCCATATGGTGGAAAGATCACGAGATATTTCATCCACAGCGGGCAAACCAGAGGGCAAGGGAGTAGGGAGGGGGGGAAGAGGGTGACGGCCGTACACCACGAAAAATGGGGATTTGGAGGAAGATTCAGAGACTCTGAAGTTATACGAGAATTCGGCCCATGGTAGAAGATCTGCCCAGTCATCCTGGCGGGAGGAAACAAAATGCCGTAAATAATCACCCAGGACCTGGTTAATTCTTTCTACTTGCCCATTGGATTGAGGATGATAGGCAGAAGAAAAGTTTAATTTAATCTTGAGTTGTTTACAGAGAGCCCTCCAGAATTTTGACACGAATTGGACGCCTCTGTCCGAGACGATCTGCGTGGGCAACCCGTGAAGACGAAAAATGTGTACAAAAAATTGTTTTGCCAACTGAGGCGCTGAAGGAAGACCAGGAAGAGGGATGAAATGTGCCATCTTGGAAAATCGATCAACGACCACCCAAACAACAGTGTTGCCACGGGATGGGGGTAAGTCTGTAATAAAGTCCATACCAATCAGAGACCAAGGTTGTTCGGGAACAGGCAGAGGATGAAGAAGACCAGCGGGCTTCTGGCGAGGAGTCTTATCCCGGGCACAGACAGTGCAGGCTCGCACAAAATCCACAACATCCGTCTCCAGAGTCGGCCACCAATAGAAACGAGAGATGAGTTGCACGGATTTCTTGATGCCCGCATGACCTGCGAGATGGGAGGAGTGACCCCATTTGAGGATTCCGAGGCATTGGCGTGGAGAGACGAAGGTCTTCCCTGGAGGAGTTTGCCTGATGGAGGCTGGAGAAGTGGAGATCAGGCAGTCAGGAGGAATGATGTGTTGCGGAGAGAGCTCTACTTCCGAGGCATCCGAGGAACGAGAGAGAGCATCGGCCCTAATGTTCTTATCGGCAGGCCGAAAGTGAATTTCAAAATTAAATCGGGCAAAGAACAGAGACCACCTGGCCTGGCGAGAATTCAGCCGTTGGGCAGACTGGAGATAGGAGAGGTTCTTGTGATCGGTGTAAATAATAACTGGAAATCTTGATCCCTCCAGCAGATGCCTCCATTCCTCAAGTGCTAATTTAATGGCCAGTAGCTCTCGATCCCCGATGGAGTAGTTCCTCTCCGCCGGAGAGAAGGTCCTAGAAAAAAAACCACAAGTGACAGCATGCCCGGAAGAATTTTTTTGTAGAAGGACCGCTCCAGCTCCTACTGAGGAGGCATCAACCTCCAATAGGAAGGGTTTAGATGGGTCAGGTCTGGAGAGCACGGGAGCCGAAGAAAAGGCAGACTTGAGCTGTTTAAAGGCGTCTTCCGCTTGAGGAGGCCATGACTTAGGATTGGCATTCTTTTTGGTTAAAGCCACGATAGGAGCCACAATGGTAGAAAAATGTGGAATAAATTGTCTGTAATAATTGGCGAACCCCAAAAAACGTTGGATAGCACGGAGTCCGGAGGGGCGTGGCCAATCTAAGACGGCAGAGAGTTTGTCTGGATCCATTTGTAGTCCCTGGCCAGAGACCAAGTATCCTAGGAAAGGAAGAGATTGACATTCAAACAGACATTTCTCCATTTTGGCATAAAGTTGATTGTCACGAAGTCTCTGAAGAACCATGCGAACATGCTGGCGGTGTTCTTCTAGGTTGGCAGAAAAAATCAGGATATCGTCCAGATACACAACAACACAGGAATATAAGAGATCACGAAAAATTTCATTAACAAAGTCTTGGAAGACGGCAGGGGCGTTGCACAGGCCAAAGGGCATGACCAGATACTCAAAGTGTCCATCTCTAGTGTTAAATGCCGTTTTCCATTCATCCCCCTCTCTGATGCGGATGAGATTATAAGCACCTCTTAAGTCCAGTTTGGTAAAGATGTGGGCACCTTGGAGGCGATCAAAGAGTTCAGAGATGAGAGGTAGGGGGTAGCGGTTCTTTACCGTGATTTTATTAAGACCGCGGTAGTCAATGCAAGGACATAGGGAGCCATCTTTTTTGGACACAAAGAAAAATCCGGCTCCGGCAGGAGAGGAGGATTTGCGGATAAAGCCCTTTTTTAAATTCTCCTGGATGTACTCAGACATAGCAAGAGTCTCTGGGGCAGAGAGAGGATAAATTCTGCCCCGGGGTGGAGTAGTGCCCGGGAGGAGGTCAATAGGACAGTCATAAGGCCTGTGAGGAGGTAGAGTCTCAGCTTGTTTTTTGCAAAAATCATCCGCAAAGTCCATATAGGCCTTAGGGAGACCGGTTACAGGGGGAACCACAGGGTCACGGCAAGGAGAACTGGGAACCGGTTTAAGGCAGTCTTTGAAACAAGAGGAACCCCAACTCTTGATCTCCCCAGTGGACCAATCCAAGGTTGGGGAATGGTGTTGAAGCCAGGGTAGTCCGAGGAGAATTTCGGAAGTGCAATTGGGGAGGACCAAAAACTCAATTTTCTCGTGATCAGGTCCGATGCACATTAGGAGGGGCTCCGTGCGGAAACGTATGGTACAGTCCAATCTTTCATTGTTAACACAATTGATGTAGAGGGGTCTGGCGAGACTGGTCACTGGGATGTTGAACCTGTTGATGAGAGAGGCTAAAATAAAATTTCCTGCAGATCCGGAATCCAAGAAGGCCATAGTAGAGAAGGAGAAGGTAGAGGCAGATATCCGCACAGGTACAGTAAGGCGTGGAGAAGCAGAGTTGACATCAAAGACTGTCTCACCTTTGTGCGGAGTCAGCATACGTCTTTCCAGGCGGGGAGGACGGATAGGACAATCCTTCAGGAAGTGTTCGGTACCGGCACAGTACAGGCAGAGATTCTCCATGCGGCGTCGTGTCCTCTCTTGAGGTGTCAGGCGAGACCGGTCGACCTGCATAGCCTCCACGGCGGGAGGCACAGGAACGGATTGCAGGGGACCAGAGGAGAGAGGAGCCGGGGAGAAAAAACGCCTCGTGCGAACAAAGTCCATATCCTGGCGGAGCTCCTGACGCCTTTCGGAAAAACGCATGTCAATGCGAGTGGCTAGATGAATGAGTTCATGTAGGTTAGCAGGGATTTCTCGTGCGGCCAGAACATCTTTAATGTTGCTGGATAGGCCTTTTTTAAAGGTCGCGCAGAGGGCCTCATTATTCCAGGATAGTTCAGAAGCAAGAGTACGGAATTGTACGGCGTACTCGCCAACGGAAGAATTACCCTGGACCAGGTTCAACAGGGCAGTCTCAGCAGAAGAGGCTCGGGCAGGTTACTCAAAGACACTTCGAATTTCCGAGAAGAAGGAGTGTAAAGAGGCAGTGACGGGGTCATTGCGGTCCCAGAGCGGTGTGGCCCATGACAGAGCTTTTCCAGATAGAAGGCTGACTACGAAAGCCACCTTAGACCTTTCAGTAGGAAACTGGTCCGACATCATCTCCAAGTGCAGGGAACATTGAGAAAGAAAGCCACGGCAAAATTTAGAGTCCCCATCAAATTTATCCGGCAAGGATAGTCGTAGGCCTGAAGCGGCCACTCGCTGCGGAGGAGGTGCAGGAGCTGGCGGAGGAGATGATTGCTGAAGCTGTGGTAGTAGCTGCTGTAGCATCACGGTCAGTTGAGACCACTGGTGGCCTTGTTGCGCTATCTGTTGTGACTGCTGGGCGACCACCGTGGTGAGGTCGGCGACAACTGGCAGAGGGACTTCAGCGGGATCCATGGCCGGATCTACTGTCACGATGCCGGCTGGCAGGAGGTGGATCCTCTGTGCCAGAGAGGGATTGGCGTGGACCGTGCTAGTGGACCGGTTCTAAGTCACTACTGGTTTTCACCAGAGCCCGCCGCAAAGCGGGATGGTCTTGCTGCGGCGGTAGTGACCAGGTCGTATCCACTAGCAACGGCTCAACCTCTCTGACTGCTGAAGATAGGCGCGGTACAAGGGAGTAGGCAGAAGCAAGGTCGGACGTAGCAGAAGGTCGGGGCAGGCAGCAAGGATCGTAGTCAGGGGCAACGGCAGGAGGTCTGGAACACAGGCTAGGAACACACAAGGAAACGCTTTCACTGGCACAATGGCAACAAGATCCGGCGAGGGAGTGCAGGGGAAGTGAGGTATACATAGGGAGTGCACAGGTGAACACACTGATTAGAAGCACTTGCGCCAATCAGCGGCGCAGTGGCCCTTTAAATCGCAGAGACCCGGCGCGCGCGCGCCCTAGGGAGCGGGGCCGCGCGCGCCGGGACAGGACCGACGGAGAGCGAGTCAGGTACGGGAGCCGGGGTGCGCATCGCGAGCGGGCGCCACCCGCATCGCGAATCGCATCCCGGCTGGAGGCGGTATCGCAGCGCACCGGGTCAGTGGATCTGACCGGAGCGCTGCAGTAGCGAGAGTGTAGCGAGCGCTCCGGGGAGGAGCGGGGACCCGGAGCGCTCGGCGTAACAGTAACTCAAAGATAGCCACATGTTTCCTATAATACACAGTCAATATATAGAGACCATACTGTATAGAGGCTGAATGACACTGCCTGGAGGTGGCTATAATACACAGTCAATATATAGAGACCATACTGTATAGTGTCTGAATGGCACAGCCTGGAGTTGGTGGCAGATGAAGAGAAAATAGGGCGTCACAATCTCTAAGAATAAAAGATGAATTTTGAAATTTCCATTGAAGATGTATGGTAATGTCCTAGGCCCAGCAGCATAACTAAACCATGTAGTTGCTGAATGACACAGACAGGAGCAGTCAGCAGCAGGAGGGCACAAGAGGGTTTCATAACCCCTAAGATTGAAAGATCAATGTTGAAATCTCAATTAAGCATGTATGTAAGCTAGTGCTAACATCCAAAAATGTATGGCCTAAGCCCAGCAGCATCACTAAGCCAAGTAGTTCCTGAAACACACTGCCTGGAGCAGGCATCAGCATGAGTTTACAAGAGGGCATCACAACCCCTAACATTATGTTAATGATGAAATCTGTATAGAAGATGTATGTTAGCTAGTGCTAACATCAAAAAATGTAAGGCACAGGCCCAGCAGCATCACTAAACCATATAGTTGCTAAAACACACAGCCTGGATCAGGCAGCAGCAGAAGTACACAAGAGGGCTTAATACCATTGAAAGGTGAATTTCGAAATCTGTATAGAACATATATGTTAGCTAGTTCTAACATCCCAAAAATTTAGGCACAGGCCCAGCAGCATCAGTAAGCCAAGTAGTTCCTGAAACACACAGCCTGGATTAGGCAGCAGGATGTGTACATAAGAGGGCTTCACAACCCCTAACATTAAAAGATCAATGTTGAAATCTTTATTGAGCATGTATCTTTGCTAGTGCTACCATAAAAAATTGTAGGTAATATCCAAAACAGTCCCAGCAGCATCAGAAAACCATACATTGGCTGAATGACACAGCCTGGAGGTGGGGAAAGCATAAGGAGCCCATATAGTGTCTGAATGGCACAGCCCGGAGGTGGCTGAAGCATGAGGATACCATATAGTGGCTAAATAGCACAGCCTGGAGGTGGCATCAGGAGTCCTGAAAGTGGCCCTAATGCAAGGAATTTATGAAATTGGGGACCAGCACCTTAATTATGTTTTGCATGGCAGCACAATGAGAGGGCCTAGAGGTGGTAGCATCAGCATGAGGAGACCAAAGAGCAGCACAATTAGAGAGCCTGGAGGTGGCTGGATCAGCATGAGGAGACCATAGAGCAGCACAATTAGAGAGCCTGGAGGTGGCAGCATCAGCATGAGGAGACTATATGGTGGCACAATGACAGAGCTTTTAGCTGTCCTTTCACAGTATGTAGGCCCTTGACAGATTAACAGGTACAAAATGGTACACTACTTAGATGTAGGTATGTGGTATGCACGTATGAGGGGAAAAAAAAGTGCTCTACAGTACACTTGGAAAAAGTATTTTCTTAAAACAACAGCCAGTGGTTAGTTTTCCCTGACCTTTCACTGTATGTAGGTTTGTTACAGATTAACAGGTACAAAAAAGTGCACTACTTAAATGTAGGTATGTGGTATGCACATATGAGGGCAAAAAAATGCGCTACACTACACTTGGAAAACGTATTTTTGTAAAACACCAGCCGGTGATTACTTTTGCCTGGACTTTCCCAGTATCTAGACTTGTTACAGATTTACAGATACAAAATAGTAGACAGCTTTGATGTAGGTATGTGGTATGCACGTATGAGGGCAGAAAAATGCACTGCAGTCCGCTGAAAAAACTTATTTTTGCACAGCAGCAGGACCCAACAGTGCAGCACCACAAAAAAGAAAAATGTGTATTAAACCCAAAAGTGCTCTCTGTCACAGAGTATTGAAGGAAAACTGTCAGATATTTTCTCCCGCACTATCCACACTACTGATGGATAGTGCGGGAGACGTTGATTAAAACGAGCCCTACTTTGCCTGGATCTGCCCGGCCGTTCTCCCGCAATTGTAGTTTTATTCTATATGTATATCTTGCTGTAACTGGCACGGGCGGGGCTTCTGCAGGTTAACTGGCACTGATGTCAGCGCCGCTTATGAATATTCATCCCCCCTCCCTCCAGATAGGAGCGGTGAAGAGAGGGAGAACTGGAGGGGATGAATATTCATAAGCGTCGCTGACGTCAGTGCCAGTTGATTTAAAAAACATTTTTTTCACCGGAGTACCCCTTTAACGCATAAATTGTATTAAAGGGGTACTCCATTGGCCAGCCATGGTCTCGCTGAGGGGGTTGACCACTACCCCTCATGACATCAGGCCACGCCCCCTGGGAGGGGGTATGATGGCCACTGTGACACCTCCACGCCCCCTCCCATAGACTTACATTGAGGAGTGTGGCCTGATGTCACGGGGGGGCCATGGCACAGTCCGAGTGGCTTTACAGCGCAGTGAGCTTGCAGCCGGCCGGCCTGGGTCTGACTAAGGACGTTTGCGCAAGTGACATTCCTCCGCAGGCCAGGTGAGTGTCACTGTGTGTGTCTGTCTATGTCTCTGTGTGTGTCTGTGTCTCTGTGTGTGTCTGTGTGTTTGTGTGTCGGGGGGGGGGACTATGCTACCTAATGTGGGGAATCTATGATACCTAATGTGGGGAAACTGTTACCTAATGTGGGGAAACTCCTACCTAATGTGGGGAAACTGCTACCTAGTGTGGGGAAACAATGCTACCTAATGTGCGGAATCTGAGCTACCTAATGTGGGGAGTCTATGCTACCTAGTGTGGGGAAACTGCTACCTAATGTGGGAAAACTATGCTACCTAATGTGGGGAAACTATGCTACCAAATGTGGGGAATCTATGCTACCTAATGTGGGGAATCTATGCTACCTAATGTGGGGAAACTATGCTACCTAATGTGGGGAAATTATGCTACCTAATGTGGGGAAACTATGTTACCTAATGTGGTAAATCTATGCTACCTAATGTGGGGAAACTATGCTACCTAATGTGGGGAAACTATGCTACCTAATGTGGGGCAACTGCTACCTAGTGTGGGGAAACTGCTACCTAATGTGGGGAAATTATGCTACCTAATGTGGGGAAACTATGTTACCTAATGTGGTGAATCTATGCTACCTAATGTGGGGAAACTATGCTACCTAATGTGGGGAAACTATGCTACCTAATGTGGGGAAACTGCTACCTAGTGTGGGGAAACTGCTACCTAATGTGGGGAAACTATGCTACCTAATGTGGAAAAACTATGCTACATAATATGGGGAATCTATGCTACCGAATGTGGGTAAACTGCTACCTAATGTGGGGAAACTATGCTACCTAATGTAGGGAAACTATGCTACCTAATGTGGGGAATCTATGCTACCTACTGTGGGGAATTTATGCTACCTAATGTGGGTAAACTGTTAACTAATGTGGGGAATCTATGCTGCCTAATGTGGGGAAACTGCTACCTAATGTGGGGAATCTATCCAGCATTTCACTCTTGGACCCAGGCAGCACAATGTCTTGGGCCAGCCCTTCCCACAATCTCCGTGTTGGCAGCAGCAGCGTCCGGAATATGAAAGCTTGGGGCTTCAGTGTTTGTGAAGTCATGCCCCCTCCATTCATGTCTATGGGAGCGGGCCTGACGGCTAGTACGTAGCCATCACGCCTCTTCCCATAGACATGAATGGAGAGGGCTTGGTGGCTGTAGTCGCCAGGCATCTGACACGGAGCAGAGTCTCCTCCATGCACTGGATGACTGGGGTGCCACAGCGGAGATCGTGGGGGTCCCCAGCGGCGGGACCCCCTTGATTAGACATCTTATCCCCTTTGGATAGGGAATTAGATGTTTTCCGGCGGAGTACCCCTTTAAGCCTTGTCCTGTGTTGAGTATTTTATATATAAAGATTGAGGAATAAGTATATATATATATATATATATATATATATATATATATATATATTGTACGATGTAGAAGCAGTGTAACTTCCCAGGATGGGGATGTTGCTGACTGACAGGTGTCCCTCAGTGTAATCGCCCCCATCATCGTCTCCAGCTATATAGGAAGGAACAGAACTGAAGGAAACGTTCTCTGATTCCACCGTCTTAAAATATTAATGTGAAACTTTATTTTGTAGGAATCTGGCAGATGAGATGTGAGTGTCACGTTGTGCAGATCTGACAGATGGAGGATGTGACTGATCCCACGTTAGATGCCGAGATAATTAACGGACACGAAAAGCCGGAGCCGTCTGCTACAGAACTGGGATTACAGAGCGGGAAAACCGCGCCGGGTGCAAAGTACCGTAATATGGCATTGCCAGAGTTATATGTAAAAAGGCTGAAAATCAGTAAAGGAAGATATAAGATAAATATGAGATAGATAGATAGATAGATATGAGATGGATATGAGATAGATAGATAGATAGATATGAGATAGATAGATATGAGATAGATAGATAGATATGAGATGGATATGAGATAGATATATAGATAGATATGAGATAGATATGAGATAGATAGATAGATATGAGATAAATAGATATGCGATAGATAGATAGATAGATATGAGATAGATAGATAGATATGAGGTAGATAGATATGATATAGATAGATAGATATGAGACAGATATGATATAGATAGATAGATTTGAGATAGATATGACATAGATAGATATATAGATATGATAGATAGATAGATATGATAGATAGATAGATATGAGATGAGATAGATAGATATGAGATAGATAGATCATGTTCACCTGCTTGTGTATATTTAGCCTAGCAGCGTGCTCCTGTATGCCGGGTCCATGCAGTAGTTTGGTATCAGTATGTGCTGGCCAACTTATCCTTTTTTGTGTTATACATATGGGGGGGGGGGGGGGGGGCTACCTCCATGTTGGTTCCTGCACCCCACCCATCTTATAAGGTGCTGGATGTCTCAGACCTCACAAGCCTGGTAACTGACTGCACAGAGGCTCATTCATAGTGTAGGGTCCCAGGAGGTCACCTTATCGCGGTGGGATGGTCCAAACTATTTGTCCAAATGGTGAGCGAAGCACCTCAATTTTTCATTGTAGCAATATAGAATTTCATATTTTATCTGTATATTTGTGCTAGCAGTGCGCTGCTGTATTCTCCTGCTTGTAGATAGATAGATAGATACATAGATAGATACATAGATAGAGATGAGATAGATCTACTTCAAAGAAGATGGCGGCACTCCAGTTCAAGTGAAAAAGATATGTGGCTTTATTCACCAAACATCAGAGCGACGTTCCGACCGTCTCACACGCCCATTGTCAAGCAACAAGTGGTACAAAGTGCAAGGTATAAATAGTTTCCCCAGCTCATTAGCATACAATATTGGGAGATTTATCAAAACCTGTCCAGAGGAAAAGGTGCCCAGTTGCCCATAGCAACCAATCAGATCGCTTCTTTCATTTTTACCAAGGTCTCTGCAAAATGAAAGCAGCGATCTGATTGGTTGCTATGGGCAACTGGGCAACGTTTCCTCTGGACAGGTTTTGATAACTCTCCCTCTATGTAATTATACAAAATCAATAAATATACATAATATGTGCAATTAAGGTGACATATGCGGGGTTCAGACTCACACTTCCACATCATTAGGGAATCTTCACTACGCAAATTAGAAAATTCAGTGCAAATCATCATAAAAACAAGACTGTATATATATATTTCCATTATCTAGTGTACAGGTGTACGGGATCTATAGGTGATACCTTAGTGGATCAGGGAGGGAGGGGACATCCCAGCGTACATGTCTCCATATTTCACCACGTGGAACGCTAAACTGTACGTGAATTCTGAAGCGCCATATTCATTAACCCCTTAAGGACTCAGCGTTTTTCCGTTTTTTGCATTTTCATTTTTTCCTCATCACCTTCTAAAAATCATAACGCCTTCAATTTTGCACATAAAATTCCATATTATGGCTTATTTTTTGCGCCACCAATTCTACTTTGCAGTGACATTAGTCATTTTACCCAAAAATCCACGGCGAAACAGAAAAAAAAATTAATTGTGCGACAAAATTGAAGAAAAAATTTCATTTTGTAACTTTTGGGGGCTTCCGTTTCTACGCAGTGCATTTTTAGGTAAAAATACCACATGTTTATTTTTATTTACACTGTTTTTTTTTTATTTATGGGAAAAGGGGGTTGATTCAAACTTTTATTAGGGAAGGGGTTAAATGACCTTTGTTAACTTTTTTTTTCACTTTTTTTTTTGCAGTATTATAGCTCCCATAGGGACCTATAACACTGCACACACTGATCTCTTATACTGATCATTGTTATCCCATAGGGACCTATAACACTGCACACACTGATCTCTTATACTGATCATTGTTATCCTATAGGGACCTATAACACTGCACACACTGATCTCTTATACTGATCATTGTTATCCTATAGGGACCTATAACACTGCACACACTGATCTCTTATACTGATCATTGTTATCCTATAGGGACCTATAACACTGCACACACTGATCTCTTATACTGATCATTTTTATCCCAAAGGGACCTGTAACACTGCATACACTGATCTCTTATACTGATCATTGTTATCCCATAGGGACCTATAACACTGCACACACTGATCTCCTATTCTGATCCCTGCAGAGCCATAGCTTTGCACGGATCAGTGAGATAGGGGCTCAACTGCTCAGGCTTGTAGCTCAGGCTTGGAGCAATCAAACCCCGATCGGACGCTGCGGAGACAGGTAAGGAGACCTCCGCCTGCGTCCCAGCTGATTGGAACATCACATTTGAAGAATTACGCATAGATAGTGTCTGATTTTGTGCTCAGCTCCTGTCCCTGGATGCACAGATGTACGACCTTTGTGCATGAGTGGACAGTTAATGCAGGATCTGCATGGATATGATCCGGGATTCATAGAAGTGATAAAGCTCTGTCTGGGCCCTGGGGTGGACACGTTGGCCCTCACCAGACGGTCCTTAAGGTTACCAGATCTTCGATAGGCCATAATGGGTACATTTTTAAATTCCTCCATTCCCTCAAAGCCATCCTTCAGGATATGCCAGTGTCTTCTGAGGACACTGGATAGCCTACCCGAGAGCTCCAAGAAGGTGAATACAAATGTTAATCTCGGTGAAGGGTCTTTTTTCTTATTATAGGTAAGTTCCTGTTTGTTCTTTTTAAGAACATCTTGTTTACTTATGGTCAACAGTTTCTTGGGATATCCTCGTTCAGAAATGTTGGACGCCATCTTTTCAAGCGCCAGCTCCAGCCTAGATTCTAGATCCTAGATATCCTCTTTGCGCGTAACATTTGACTGGTAGGTAACGAGCGTAACATTGGTTTCGGATGTTGACTATCATACCTATGGATAGAGTTAGAATCAGTGGTCTTAAGAAACTAAATCCATAGGCAAACCGCATCCCTCAATTTGTTCTACTGTATCCAGAAATTCTACAGACTTTGGGGAGTGTGTTAGTGTGAATTTAATGTTCGGGTGGATGTTATTCAGAACGCCAATAATTGCGCCTCACCGCCCACAGAGAAGGAGGAAGATGTCATCTATGTATCTCCACCACTCCAGCACATGGCCGAAGTGGTGGGACACATAGATACTCTCCTTCTCCAGGTGAGAGACAAACACGTTGGCATAAGTTGGCGCATCGTTTGTCCCCATGGCGGTCCCGACACATTGTACAAAAAATTGTTTGTTAAATTTAAAGTAATTCTTTGTGAGGACTATTTGCAGTAACTGTACTAGAAACTCTATATGCTCAGGGGGAAAAGAAGACACTGGCATATCCTGAAGGATGGCTTTGAGGGAGTGGAGGAAATAAAAAATGTGCCCATTATGGCCTAACAAGATCTGGTAACCTTAAGGACCGTCTGGTGAGGGCCGACATGTCCACCCCAGGGCCCAGACAGAGCTTTATTACTTCTATGAATCCCGGATCATATCCATGCAGATCCTGCATTAACTGTCCACTAATGCACAAACGTCGTACATCTGTGCATCCAGGGACAGGAACTGAGCACAAAATCAGACACTATCTATGCGTAATTCTTCATATGTGGTTTACATTTTGTGGTGCCCCTGCAAGCTAGTGTATGTGGGGGAGACCACATGGGATTTTTAAAACCTGTATAAATCACCATCGATACACGATCCGCAAGAAAAAACAAGCGAACTTCAGCGAATATGGTCACACTGAAAACGACCATGTCCCGCCATTAAAAAAAGGTGGGGACCGGGTAAGTCACCTGAAGAGGAGGGAGCTAAAATGGATATATACACTACAGTCCTTAAAGGGGTACTCCGCTGCTCAGCGTTCGGAACAAACTGTTCCGAACGCTAGAGCCGGTGCTGGGAGCTGGCAACGCCATAGCCCCACCCCCTCATGACATCATGCCCCACCCCTTCAATGCAAGTCTATGGGGGGGGGGGGGACAGAGAACAACTCAGTGGCCAGGCAGCCACACTGCTGCCCGACCAAGCCTCAGTCAGTGCTTAGTGTAACTTCTTCCTTACTGTGCTTCCGTTTCCTTCCTTATTGCTTATATAGCACCTTGCAAACCCAGTGCATCAGTCACCCCTTCTCCCTCTATGGGCCATGTATAGTAGTGTAGTGTGTAACTCATCGGTCCAGCCCAGTGCAAGCTCATCAGCACTGTGTCATGATACAGCAGAGAGAAATATGTCTTGTGCTGTGAGTGGTCAGACAAGTAATGTAAAGGCAGAAACTGCATGTACTGTACTACTGCCAAGGTCCGGTCCCACTGCCCTGAAATGGAGAAAATAAGAAATAGCTCTGCACCATGGAGGGAGCACTCAGGGGCTTAATAACAGCCGTAAGAGCCCAAATATCACCTTGTCACCACTCTGAAGGGTTAATGTAACACCACAGATAACACAGTGATAACTCTCTGAGTACAGATAATGTAGTAGATGTGACCTGCAGTCCTATGTAACACCACAGATAACACAGTGATAACTCTCTGAGTACAGATAATATAGTAGATGTGACCTGCAGTCCTATGTAACACGACAGATAACACAGTGATAACTCTCTGAGTACAGATAATGTATAGATGTGACCTGCAGTCCTATGTAACACCACAGATAACACAGTGATAACTCTCTGAGTACAGATAATGTATAGATGTGACCTGCAGTCCTATGTAACACCACAGATAACACAGTGATAACTCTCTGAGTACAGATAATGTAGTAGATATGACCTGCAGTCCTATGTAACACCACAGATAACAGTGATAACTCTCTGAGTACAGATAATGTAGTAGATATGACCTGCAGTCCTATGTAACACCACAGATAACACAGTGATAACTCTCTGAGTACAGATAATATAGTAGATGTGACCTGCAGTCCTATGTAACACCACAGATAACACAGTGATAACTCTCTGAGTACAGATAATGTATAGATGTGACCTGCAGTCCTATGTAACACCACAGATAACAGTGATAACTCTCTGAGTACAGATAATGTAGTAGATGTCTCCTGCAGTCCTATGTAACACCACAGATAACACAGTGATAACTCTCTGAGTACAGATAATGTATAGATGTGACCTGCAGTCCTATGTAACACCACAGATAACAGTGATATCTCTCTGAGTACAGATAATGTATAGATGTGACCTGCAGTCCTATGTAACACCACAGATAACACAGTGATAACTCTCTGAGTACAGATAATGTAATAGATGTGACCTGCAGTCCTATGTAACACCACAGATAACACAGTGATAACTCTCTGAGTACAGATAATGTAGTAGATGTGACCTGCAGTCCTATGTAACACCACAGATAACACAGTGATAACTCTCTGAGTACAGATAATGTAATAGATGTGACCTGCAGTCCTATGTAACACCACAGATAACACAGTGATAACTCTCTGAGTACAGATAATGTAGTAGATGTTTCCTGCAGTCCTATGTAACACCACAGATAACACAGTGATAACTCTCTGAGTACAGATAATGTATAGATGTGACCTGCAGTCCTATGTAACACCATAGATAACACAGTGATAACTCTCTGAGTACAGATAATGTAGTAGATGTGACCTGCAGTCCTATGTAACACAACAGATAACACAGTGATAACTCTCTGAGTACAGATAATGTATAGATGTGACCTGCAGTCCTATGTAACACCACAGATAACAGTGATATCTCTCTGAGTACAGATAATGTAGTAGATGTCTCCTGCAGTCCTATGTAACACCACAGATAACACAGTGATAACTCTCTGAGTACAGATAATGTATAGATGTGACCTGCAGTCCTATGTAACACCACAGATAACAGTGATATCTCTCTGAGTACAGATAATGTATAGATGTGACCTGCAGTCCTATGTAACACCACATATAACACAGTGATAACTCTCTGAGTACAGATAATGTATAGATGTGACCTGCAGTCCTATGTAACACCACAGATAACAGTGATAACTCTCTGAGTACAGATAATGTAATAGATGTGACCTGCAGTCCTATGTAACACCACAGATAACACAGTGATAACTCTCTGAGTACAGATAATGTAGTAGATGTGACCTGCAGTCCTATGTAACACCACAGATAACACAGTGATAACTCTCTGAGTACAGATAATGTAATAGATGTGACCTGCAGTCCTATGTAACACCACAGATAACACAGTGATAACTCTCTGAGTACAGATAATGTAATAGATGTGACCTGCAGTCCTATGTAACACCACAGATAACACAGTGATAACTCTCTGAGTACAGATAATGTAGTAGATGTTTCCTGCAGTCCTATGTAACACCACAGATAACACAGTGATAACTCTCTGAGTACAGATAATGTATAGATGTGACCTGCAGTCCTATGTAACACCATAGATAACACAGTGATAACTCTCTGAGTACAGATAATGTAGTAGATGTGACCTGCAGTCCTATGTAACACAACAGATAACACAGTGATAACTCTCTGAGTACAGATAATGTATAGATGTGACCTGCAGTCCTATGTAACACCACAGATAACAGTGATATCTCTCTGAGTACAGATAATGTAGTAGATGTTCCCTGCAGTCCTATGTAACACCACAGATAACACAGTGATAACTCTCTGAGTACAGATAATGTATAGATGTGACCTGCAGTCCTATGTAACACCACAGATAACACAGTGATAACTCTCTGAGTACAGATAATGTAGTAGATGTGACCTGCAGTCCTATGTAACACCACAGATAACAGTGATAACTCTCTGAGTACAGATAATGTAGTAGATGTGACCTGCAGTCCTATGTAACACCACAGATAACACAGTGATATCTCTCTGAGTACAGATAATGTATAGATGTGACCTGCAGTCCTATGTAACACCACAGATAACAGTGATAACTCTCTGAGTACAGATAATGTAGTAGATGTGACCTGCAGTCCTATGTAACACCACAGATAACACACAGTCTCATGTAACAGGACAGATAACTATTCAGCTACACCTGTGTGTAGGTATATAACCTGTGTGTAGGTATATAACCTGTGTGTAGGTATTTTTGATGGTCTTGTGTGCCCGTAGGGGGTTGAATACTTATGACCTGGGGGGCGTCTCCTCCGTTATCTCACACACAACACCTCGCTCCTGTAATAAGATTTGTTTTTTTATCCGCGCAGATGTTGATGTGAAATATTAATAATGCGTCTTTATCAGACTCCGCCGGCGACAATTCATTTCACATTCCGCCGCCAGTTCGCCTCCGCGTCGCTCTGGCTCAGCTATCTCCTGTCCCCACCAAGGAGATTTTTTTCGGGGAAAAAAATTTCCGTGTCATTTCTCAATTAGCCCGGAGCGAGAACAAGTCCTTTATGTAAATGGGTTTTTCTAATGGCGGTTTTGCATTCTGAGTCCTCAAGTAAACATCAGTGAAACATCTGTAGCCCGAGGTGGAGCCGCTCCTTATCCGCACATTTAGGAATGAGAAGAAACGGAACCTGAAACCAATCGGCCGCAACAGAACGGCGCTCAAGGAGGAGGTGACACCTTGGGACCAAGCAAGACGAGAAAAAAAATGAGGGCAAATGGGGCAAGAAATTCATGGTAAATAATGTGTCAACGAAGATATGGAGAACGGCGATTACGCATCATTTAAATTAGCTTGTGCGCCAATTATTAATACCGTTATAATGATTTATTACTGAGGATGAGGAGGCGTTGGGACTGATTTATACAAATCCCAAAGGGCCGTCACCCATTGTTCCCAAAGCCCTAAATAACAAAATAATAATTCTTTTTTTTTATGTAGCTCCAACATATTCTGTAGTGCAGTACAAAGCTGGTCGTCACTCAATTCAAAATTCATCGATATGTAAGATTTGGATGAAATTGGAGCACTTGGAGGAAAACCATACAAACTCTTTGCAGATGTTGTCGTTGGTGGGATTTGAACCCAGGTCACCACTCAAATCAGTCCTTGTCCCCATTGGGGGCTCACTGTCTAAATTTCACTTATCAGTAAGTTTTGGATTAAATTATTACCTGAAGGGAAACCATAAAAACTCCTTGCAGATGTTGTCCTTGGTGGGAATCGAACCCAGTGTCGCAAGGCAAACCATGCAAACATGGGGAAAACATACAAACTCTTTGCAGATGTTGTCATAGGTCGGATTTGAACCCTGGTCACCATTCAAATCAGTCCTGGTCCCAATTGGGGCTCACTATCTAAATTTCACCAATCACTAAGTTTTGGGGGGAAACTACAGTACCTGGAGCAGTGTTTTTATACTAGGGTGTCTCCATCTGTTACAAAACTACAACTCCCAGCATGTTGGGAGTTGTAGTTTTGCAGCAGCATGAGGCACCCTGGTTTGGAGGCACTGACCTGGAGGAAAACCATACAAACTCTTTGCACATGACATTGGTGAGATTTGAACCCAGGACCCCATTGCCTTGAGGCAAACCATGCAAACATGTGGAGAACATACCATACCGCTGAGCTGCCGGGCAGCATTTTTTTTTTCATTTTAGACATGGCGATCAACTTTTTAGACGTGCCGATCAGCTGAGAGGATGCGAGGAGGGTCCCTACCTTCCTCCTCGCTGTCTGATCGGCGATCTATGGCTTCATGCCTGAGATCCAGGTTGGAGCAGCAGAGCGCAGATAACACTGATCAATGCTATGCTATGGCATAGCACTGATCAGTGTCTACAATCAGAAGATAGCATGGTATAGTCCCCTATGGGGGCTATAAAAGTGTAAAAAAAAAAAGTAAAAAATAAATAAATAATGTCAATAGATGTGATTTAATCCTTTCCCTAATAAAAGTTTGAATCACCCCCTTTTCCCATTTAACCTTTTGGGGACGCAGGGTGTAAGCATACGCCCTGCATCCCCGATCCCTAAGGACTCAGGGCATACCTGTACGCCCTGGCCCCGTTTACCAGGTTCAAACCGTTCTCACCAGCAGAGAACAAGTTAAACCCGGTGGGTCCCGGTTGCTACGGGCAGCCAGGACCCATGGCTAATGCTGGTGCCCGGCATTAACCCTTTAGACGCCGCGATCAAAGTTGATTGCTGCATCTTAAATGAAAGTAAAAGAATCCCGTAAGCTCAGCAGAGCTGATTGGGATTATCGCGACAAAATTGTTATGTCCCAAACAGCTTACCGGACGACGGGAGGGGGGGTGGGGTCCTCACCTGCCTCTCTGTTGTCCGATCGGTGATCTACTGCAGCCTAGTGCTTTGTAATGGCATAGCATTGAACAGTGTATGCAATCATTGCATGTTGTAGTCCCCTATGAAGGCTAAAAAAACTAAAAAAAAAAATGTAATAAAAGTTCATTAACCCCTTCCCTATTAAAAGTTTAAATCACCCCTCTTTTCCCATTTTTTAAATAAAATAATGAAATAAACAATAAAAATAATCATATGTGGTACCGCCGCGTGCGTAAATTTCCGAACTATTAAAATATTAGGTAAGCTAAACCACACGGTCGATGGCGTACACGTAAAAAAATACAGAAGTCCAAAATTGTGCATTTTTGGTCACTTCATATACCATAAAAATATTAATAAAAAGTGCTCAAAAAGTCCCATAAAAACAAAAATGGTACCGATAAAAACTAAAGATGACAAAAAACAAAAACAAAAAACAAAAAATGAGCCCTCATACCGCCCCGTACACGGAAAAATAAAAAAGTTATAGGGGTCATAAGATGCCAATTTTAAACATACTAATTTTGGTGCATGTAGTTTATAATTTTTCAAAGTATTAAAATAAAATATGACCTATATAAATTGGGTATCCTTGTAACCGTATAGACCTACAGAATAAAGATAAGGTGTACTTTTTACCAAATATTGCACTGCGTAGAAACGGGAGCCCCCAAAAATGACAAAATGGCGTTTTTAATTTTTTTATTTCACCCCACAAAATATTTTTTTTTTTTTGCCGCAGGTTATATTCTAAAATAAGTGATGTCATTGCAAAGTTCAATTGTTGATGCAAAAAACAAGCCCTTATATGGGTCTGTAGGTGCAAAATTGAAAGCGTTACGATTTTTAGAAAGGAAGGAGGAAAGAGCGAAAATGCAGAAACGAAAATTTGCTGAGTCCTTAAGGTGAAAATAGGCTGAGTTTCTAAGGGATAAAAAAAAAATGTAAACAAAAATAAATATAAACATAGGTCGCGCGCGTAAATGTCCGAACTATAAAAATATATTGTTAATTAAACCACACGGTCAATGGCGTACGCGTAAAAAAAATTCCAATGTCAAAAATTGCTTATTTTTTTGTCACTTTATACACCCTAAAAAAATGTATAAAAAGAGATCAAAAAGTATCATCAAAACAAAAATGGTACCGCTAAAAACTTCAGATCATGGAGCAAAAAATGAGCCCTCATACCGCCCCATATGCGGAAAAATAAAAAAAGTTATGGGGGTCAAGACATTTTTAAACTTACAAATTTCCGTGCAAAAAGTTATAATGTTTTAACAGTACTAAACAAAATCAAACCTATATAAGTAGGGGATCATTTTAACCGTATGGACCTACAGAATAAAGAGAAGGTGTCATTTTTACGAAAACTGTGTAGAAACGGAAGCCCCCAAAATTAACAAAATGGCTGTTTGTTGTTTTATTTTTTTTCAATTTTGTCCCACAAATAATTTTTTTTTTGTTTTGACTGTTAGATTTTTTTGGATGAAATGACTGATGTCATTACAAAGTAAAATTGGTAGCGCATAAAACAATCCCTCATATGGGTCTGTAGGGGGAAAACTGAAAGCGTTATGATTTTTAAAAGGAGAGGAGGAAAGCAAAAACAGAAAAACCATGAGTCCTTAAGGGGTAAAAAAAAAAAGTTAAGTAAATGAATAAACAAACAAACATATTTGGTATCGCTGCAAGCGGAATTCTCCAAACTAATAATTGATCACATTTCTGATACTGCACGGTCAGCGATGTTAGCGCAAAATAAAAATAAAAAAAATAAAAATACCAAAAATTGCTGATATTTTTTAAATAAAACCTCAAAGCTAGGCAAAAGGGGTACAGGACATAAAGTGCGCCCTCTGTAGGTGTAAAAATAAAAAATCTATAGGTGTCAGAACATGGTGAGGGACAAAAACGAAATAACAAAAACCATGTAATTTGGTAGAGATGAGCGAACTTACAGTAAATTCGATTCGTCACGAACTTCTCGGCTCGGCAGTTGATGCTTTTCCTGCATAAATTACTTCAGCTTTCCGGTGCTCCGGTGGCTGGAAAAGGTGGATACAGTCCTAGGAAAGAGTCTCCTAGGACTGTATCCACCTTTTCCAGCCCACGGGAGCACCTGAAAGCTGAACTAATTTATGCAGGATAAGTCATCAACTGCCGAGCCGAGAAGTTCGTGACGAATCGAATTTACTGTAAGTTCGCTCATCTCTATAATTTGGGTATCCTTGGAATCGTACTATTCCGGAAAATACATTTACCATGTCAGTTCTACTGTATACGTCCTAGTACAACTCAAAAAGGTGAGGAAGAAAATGTAAGCAATTATAAAAATTCAAGGTGAGTCGGGAAGGGGTTAATGCCGATATTGCGTGTGGAAGGATGGGGCTGCCTTTTAGTCCCAGTTCATCGCTGTATTTCATTCTGTAATTGGAGAAATTGTTTTTTACCCTATGGCTGTGTAAAATTTAGGCGCATGTTTTATTTTGAGTGGGCATTTTTGGCCGCAATCTGCAAAATTGCTGACGCCCCCCAAAAGTCCCAATCAGAGCCACAAAAACTATGAGTAGAATAAAATGCACCAATTACTTTTATATTGTGTATCTATCTATCTATCTATCTATCTATCTATCTATATATATATATATATATATATACAGCAACAGGAGAATACAGCAGCACACTGCTAGCACAAATATATAGATAAAACATGAGTATATAGATACAACATGAGTATATAGATAAAACATGAAAAGCTATACAGCTGTAATGCAATAAATGAAAATATGAAATTATGAAACAGTGAGATACTTAGCTTGCAAATTTGGCGGCCAAATAGCTTGGACCGTCCCACCACGGTAAGGTGACCTCATTGGGACGGACCCTACACTATGAATATGCCTCTGTGCGAACAGTTCAGCAGGCATTGCAGGATCTGAAACATCCAAATCACCTTATATACACCTAATAGAGGTGGGTGGGGTGCAAGAGCCAACATGGAGGTAGCCACTCCCCCGTATGTGTAATACAACCAAAGAATAAGTTGGCCAGCACTATTGATTCCAAACTATTGTAAAGACCTGGCTTACAGGTGCAGGCTACTAGGCTAAATATACAGCAACAGGAGAATACAGCAGCACACTGCTAACACAAAGATATAGATAAAACATGAGTATATAGATGAAACATGAGTATATAGATAAAACATGAAAAGCTATACATAGGGCCTACAAGCGCTTTTCTTTCTCCCTGTATGCCATTTGTTTCAATAATTTGATAGCGTCATTTATGAAGTTAAATGTATCCTGTAAAGAAAAAAAATGAATAAAACTAAAGCAGAATTCCCTTTTTTTTTTTCCCAAATAAAAATGAATGCATAAAGTATAACTCATATCGGAACAAAAACATGAATTTTAGAATTGTGTGAAAATTTTTTTTTATTATGATCTTTAAAATACTAAAGAGTAAAAACAAAACAAACAATAAATTACAGTGAGATAAACAAAATAATAAAGCGACGTGACTGTGACAACTTGTACAATCATTTTCTAACATTATTTATGATAATTGATGTTTACCATAAAAAAAGTGAATATATATATAAAAAAATAAATAAAAAAAAGATTTCTATAACTATAGTGTATTAAAGGGGTACTCCGCTGCTCAGCATTTGGAACAAACTGTTCCGAACGCTGGAGCCAGTGTCGGTAGCTCGTGATGTCATAGCCCCACCCCCTCAATGCAAGTCTATGGGAGGGGGCGTGACAGCCGTCACGCCCCCTCCCATAGACTTGCATTGAGGGGGCGGGGCGTGACATCATGAGGGGGCGGGGTGATGGCGCCCCATAGTGGGCCTCATTTACTAAGCCATTTCCGTGTAGATTTTGTAGTTTTTTAGCGTTGCATGTGTTGTGCACCAGAATTTGCAACAAAAAATCCCCAAAACCCTACTAGCTCTCCACTTTACTCAGAAAACCCTACAATGGGGTGTGGCCATCAGGGAAAAGGGGCATGTCTCCAAAAAAATAAATAAAAAAAACTACATTTTCGAAAGGAACCATTCAAATTTACTATTGTTCCAACATGAAACGGGAAGGCTTTGATCTCCGAAAAAACCCATCAGCTCAGAGAAGATGTAAAAAATAAACAAAATGTAGGGGAAATCGTCAAATAAAAGATACAAGAGAAAATACCATGTCTGAAAAATACCTGTGGGCAACAAAAACCCACAAAGAAAACTTCACTCCGCTCTTAGTAAATGAGGACCAGTGTCTGCGACATGTGTGCGCTAGAAGGATCATTCAAACCTGACATTACATTGGGAAAAGCTGAAAAGTGGGTGTGGCCTGTTGGAACGGGAGTGTGATCAGCTCGTGATCAAAGGAGGAGAAACACTTATCCCCTCTCTGCAGGATACGGCATCGTTTGTAGATTGAGGGGGGGTGCGACCGTTGAGGCCTCCTGCAATCTCTTGTACGGAGCCCTGGCTCTCCCCTAGAGCGGCATGTCATTTGTGTGGGGGTTGTGAAGCGCTGCTCCCAAGGAGAACTGGGGTTCCGAAAAGGGGATCACGGAGAGGCCCCAGTGGTCATACCTCCCCGCAATCTAAAACTTAAACGTTTTTCACCATGAGACTTCCCCTTTAAAGAGGTACTCAACTGCTCAGCGTTTGGAGCAAACTGTTCCGACAGCTGGAGCCGGCGCCTGGAGCTTGTGACGTCAAAGCCCCGCCCCCTCGTGATGTCATAGCCCCACCCCCTCAATGCAAATCTATGGGAAGGGGCGTGGCGGCTATGTAGCCTTTTTCAAGGTCTGCTTAAGCACATTCAAAATGCAGAATAAATATACTAGTGAAAATAGAACTCCTCCCTAATGTGCGCATCACTTCCTGTATCGTTTCTGAAATTAGCTTCAAGTTCACACCTCAACACATAATATCAAAGAGTTCGGGAGCCATAAAAAATACGTAAAAATGTAAATATACATAACTCATGTGAAAATACTAATGGCAAAATACTATCAAAAAACCCTAATTAGTAAAATAACATTATGTCTGACCTCTGGTTGAATCCCTCATGCTTGAACAGCCAAAGCTTTCTCTGACTTCTGAATGACAAAGAAGCTGATCAGACATTCAGGAGTCTGTGAAAGCTGAATTACACCCATAGTGACAGCTATGTTGATTAGCATCCAGCTTTACTAGGAACAGATAGAAAATGTAGGCATAAAAACTACTGTGCAGTGATTTGCAGACTGCCAGGCTGCTCCCAGACTCAGAGCAGATGAGTCATCACAGTGAGGGAGAGAGATGGACACGCCTCCTCCACAAGGCAAGAACACAAAGCAAGTGAGCAACATATAAACGCTATTTTATTGGCATATATAGGTCTTAGACATATAAAAATTATATGTCCACAATAGCAAATGAGAAAAAGTGGTAGCCGGCACTGGTATTGTTCAGCTGTGCTCCAGTGCACCAGGGTAAAGTTATGGAGTACAGTCCAGAGAATAAGTGAACAAATCAATGCTCAATCCTCGTGTAGCAGACAGTGCAGGTAGATATTGAGATATAAATATAGAGATGTCGGAGGCACTCACCAATGCAATAAAATACTGTACTTTATTCCGTGCCGAGCAACAAACAGCAGGTGCATAACGTGGGACGCCAACAGGAGGTGTCCTAGTTATTTCTCGCTGGTAGCGCCTCTTCAGACCGCTCCCCCCTCACCTGTCGGCAAGGATTAAATACTTCTACTTGCTGACGTAGGTGAGGTGAGGCGTTTACAAATGTGAATTTAAAACAGTGCAAAAAAACACTACAAAAATACACATTAAAAACCATTACCATGTGCATAGAACCATACAAAACTATAACTAAACACATATACTTAAAGGGGTACTCTGCTTCTCAGCGTTTGGAACAAACTCTTCCCATAGACTTCCCATAGACTTGCATTGAGGGGGCGGGATGTGACATCATGAGGGGGCGGGGCTATGATGTCACGAGCTCCCGGTGCCGGCTCCGGCATACGGAACAGTTTGTTCCAAACGCTGAGCAGCAGAGTACCCCTTTAAGTATATTTGTATAGTTTTAGTTTTGTATGGTTCTATGCACATGGTAATTGTTTTAACGTGTATTTTTGTAGTGTTTTTTTGCAAAGTTTTTAATTCACATTTGTAAACACCTCACCTCACCTATGTCAGCAAGTAGGAATATTTAATCCTTGCCGACAGGTGAGGGGAAGTGGTCAGAAGAAGCGCTACCAGCATGAAATAACTATGACACCTCCTGTTGGCGTCCCACGCTATGCACCTGCTGTTTGTTGCTCTGCACGGAATAAAGTACAGTATTTTATTGCAATGGTCAGTGCCTCCGACATCTCTACTTCAATAAAAATGATATGTATATGATCAGGATTAGGTACTGAGAAACATATCACTTTTTGTTTTTGGCACTATGATAGGTACTCTTTAAATTTAAATTTATATGGTTTTGAATATATCTGCTTCAGAACCAGCAAATGTAAACTCAACAGCAAAGCATTCTGTGACGACACCACAGGGGGGAAGGAAGGTGGGATGTATTTTTCGTGATGCCGGGGCACCGTTAATCTGCACCGTCAGAGGATGAGATAGCTTCTCCTGGGCCAAGTGTGGGGACAATGATGACACCAATGCAAGGTTACGGACAACTATCTTTACTGATGCAGAAATTGGTAAATCTGTGACAGTACAGACTTTAGCACAGAGGGATGTGCAGAGTGTACCCTGGGGAGCCCGTCACCTTGCTGAGACTTGTGGTAGGTGAAACTGCAGATTAGTGATTATGGCAGCCAATGCTGGTTTTAGAGACTTTGTGCTGACTGACTGTAGACTATTTTCCTCCCCAAATACATTGTGCTTTGACTTTCACCTGTGTGTTGGTTTTTTTCTGGGATTGGCGTGGCTGCAGACTTTAGGTTTTCTTCATGTCCCCTCACTCTGTTCCTCAGCTTTTCAACTCCCAGACTCCTCTCTCCCAAGACTCTAACTGAGCCTCTGACCAGACTTAACTGGACACCTCTTGCACAGAGACAGCAGGGATGCCTGAGGCAATCTTAAGCCCACAGGACGACATCTTGTGTCCTGGGACACCACAATTCCATATATGCTTCGCTGCTTAGTGAGCAAAAGCGGGGACACCTACCTTTAACAGGTGTCCGTGCTCCCATACTCAATTCAATCAAAACAAAACCTAAATATACAGATTTGGATAAATCCAATTTTTGGAGGAAATGGCAAAATAGGGCTGCGTGCACAGTGGTCACGGCATTGTGGGGTTTTTCGGAGGGTTTTGCCTAAAAGGTCATCTGCAGTCGACGTTGTGAGGGCATCGCTCTTCAAGTTTTTCCATTTTCAGCTCCAAGAAGGAGAATCTCCTTGTCAGAAGTGGGGAACCAAATGAGAAGGGACCCCTTTTACAAAACACTAATCACTTTGTGGACTTTCACTCAGAGTTCGTGCTACGTGACTAACACGTCACAAAAAAAGACGTGCAGAGTGGTCACGGCATTGTGTAGAGTGTTATAGGATATCGCCCAAAAGGTCATCTCCAGCCCACGCTGTGAGGGCATCATTCTTCATGTATCCTGGTTCCAGCTCCAAGAAGGAGAATCCAATTACCAGAAGTGGGAATCCAGCTGAGCAAGGACCTTTCTGTGATACAATATATTTTATTTGTGGACTTCCAAATGGAGTTAGTGTTATGTGACCACGAGTAACCCTGAGTCTAAAGCAGTGGCCCTTCAGATGTTGAGAAACTTCAACTCTGGAGGGCCACAGTTTGAAACCACTGAATGTCTATAAATACTGGATGTCTACAAATACTTTTGCAGAAGGGTCCTTGCTCAGCTGGTTCCCCGCTTCTGGCAAGTAGATTCTCCTTTTTTTGAGCTGGAAACAGAGTACTGGATGCAGAAGGGTCCTTGCTCAGCTGGTTCCCCACTTCTGGCAAGTAAACACTCCTTCTTGGAGCTGGAAACAGATTTTCTTCATTTATAAGAATACAATAGAGGGGCAAATTAATGCTGCTTTACAGATCCCACAAAATACCACAACACAACTGCTTATGTTTCCTGCTTACAACACAAAAAGATTATTGTTTCACAGAAGGGTCCTTGCTCAGCCGGTTACTAATTTCGATGGGGGTCTAACCACTTGGACCCCCCCCCCCCCCCGCAATCTCCATAATGGAGCCCTAGCTCTACTTCTGAATAAGGCATGTCGATCACTGCACGTCCCCTTGAGGCATCTTGGAGTTCTGCACTTGGGTATCTTTGGCTTTGCCATAGAGATGCATAGACGGGGCGTGTGTCAGAGAACCAGGGCTCCGTGTGAGGGGGGGGGGGGGGGGGTTGGGGGGATGTGAGGGGGTCCTTGTCCGATCTGACACTTATCCCTTGGCATAGGGGATAATTTTTCATGTCTCCGGAGTACTCCTTTAATATTTAAAGGGGTACTTCACCCTTAGGAGGATAAGAAGCCTGATTGCAGGGGGTCCCGCCGGCGGCACCCGCCACGATTTCCGTGCGGCACCCGGCGTTCTAAACAGTATGTTGAGAACGCTGGGTTCCCGCGGTGGGGGTCATGACATCACATCACGCCCCCTCGTGACATCACGCCACATCCCCTCCATTCATGTCTATGTGAGGGGGAGTGATGGCTTTCCCTTAATGTTCAGAATGCCGGCCTAGAGATCACGGGGGTTCCAGCAGCCGGACTCCCCACGATCAGACATCTTATCCCCTAACCTTTGGATAGGGGATAAGATGTCTAGGGGTGGAGTAACCCTTTAAAGGGGTACTCCAGTGGAAAACGGACGCCGGGAAGGCAGCGGAGGCAGGTGAGGGGACCTCCGTCTGCCGTGCTGGATGATCGGATCGCTGCGGCAGCGCTGCGGGCGACCCGATCATCCATTTTAGTGATCGCGATGCTGCAGATGCCGTGATCTGTATTGATCACGGGATCTGAGGGGTTAATGGCGGACATCCGCGGGATCGCGGATGTCCGCCATTACGGGCGGGTCCCTGCCTGCGATCAGCAGCCGGGACCTGCCGCGCACGATCCGGGCATCGCTCCGATGCTCGCGGTTATGCTTAGGGTGTAAAGGTACATCCTGGTGTGTTAAGTACCACCTCACCAGGACGTACATTTACGTCCTCCATCATTAAGGGGTTAATGTTGTCCGGTGGACAACACTATTTTTTATAAATCAACTGGTGCCAGAAAGTTAAACAGATTTGTAAATTACTTCTATTAAAAAATCTTTACCCTTCCAGTACTTTTTAGCAGCTGTATGCTACAGTGGAAATTCTTTTCTTTTTGAATTTATTTTTTGTCTTGTCCACAGTGCTCTCTGTTGACACCTCTGTCCTTATCAGGAACTGTCCAGATCAGGAGAAAATCCCCATAGCAAACCTATGCTGCTCTGGACAGTTCCTGACACAGCAGAGAGCACTGTAAACGAGACAAAAAAAAAAAGAAATTCAAAATGAAAAGAATTTCCTCTGTAACATACAGCTGCTAAAAAGTACTGGAAGGGTAAACATTTTTTAATAGAAGTCATTTACAAATCTCTGGACAGTTCCTGACACGGACAGAGGTGTCAGCAGAGAGCACTGTAGAAGATACAAAAAAAAGAAATTCAAAATGAAAAGAATTTCCTCTGTAGCATACAGCTGCTATTAAGTACTGGAAGGGTATAGATTTTTTTTATAGAAGTAATTTACAAATCTCTGGACAGTTCCTGACAAGGACAGAGGTGTCAGCAGAGAGCACTGTAGACGAGACAAACAAAAAAAAAGAAATTCAAAAAGAAAAGAATTTCCTCTGTAGCATACAGCTGCTTATAAGTACTGGAAGGGTAAACATTTTTTAATAGAAGTAATTTACAAATCTCTGGACAGTTCCTGACATGGACAGAGGTGTCAGCAGAGAGAACTGTAGACGAGACAAAAAAAAAAAAAGAAATTAAAAAAGAAAATAATTTCTTTTGTAGCATACAGCTGCTAATAAGTACTGGAAGGGTAAAGATTTTTTTTATAGAAGTCATTTACAAATATCTGGACAGTTCCTGACACGGACAGAGGTGTCAGCAGAGAGCACTGTAGAAGATACAAAAAAAAGAAATTCAAAATGAAAAGAATTTCCTCTGTAGCATACAGCTGCTAATAAGTACTGGAAGGGTAAACATTTTTTAATGGAAGTCATTTACAAATCTCTGGACAGTTCCTGACACAGACAGAGGTGTCAGCAGAGAACACTGTAGACGAGACAAAAAAAAGAAATTCAAAAAGAAAAGAATTTCTTCTGTAGCATACAGCTGCTAATAAGTACTGAAAGCGTACATTTTTTTTTATAGAAGTAATTTACAAATCTCTGGACAGTTCCTGACATGGACAGAGGTGTCAACAGAGAGCACTGTAGACGAGACAAAAAAAAAAAAGAAATTAAAAAAGAAAAGAATTTCCTCTGTAGCATAGAGCTGCTAATAAGTACTGGAAGGGTAAACATTTTTTAATAGAAGTCATTTACAACTCTATGGACAGTTCCTGACACGGACAGAGGTGTCAACAGAGAGCACTGTAGAAGATACAAAAAAAGAAATTCAAAAAGAAGAGAATTTCCTCTGTAGCATACAGCTGCTAATAAGTACTGGAAGGGTAAACATTTTTTAATAGAAGTCATTTACAACTCTGTGGACAGTTCCTGACACGGACAGATGTGTCAGCAGAGAGCACTGTAGATGAGACAAACAAAAAAAAGAAATTCAAAAAGAAAAGAATTTCATCTGTAGCATACAGCTGCTAATAAGTACTGGAAGGGTAAACATTTTTTTTAATAGAAGTCATTTACAAATCTCTGGACAGTTCCTGACACGGACAGAGGTGTCAGCAGAGAGCACTGTAGACGAGACAAACAAAAAAAAGAAATTCCAAAAGAAAAGAATTTCCTCTGTAGCATACAGCTGCTTATAAGTACTGGAAGGGTAAACATTTTTTAATAGAAGTCATTTACAAATCTCTGGACAGTTCCTGACACGGACAGAGGTGTCAGCAGAGAGTACTGTAGACGAGACAAAAAAAAAAAGAAATTCAAAAAGAAAATAATTTCCTCTGCAGCATACAGCTGCTAATAAGTACTGGAAGGGTAAAGATTTTTTTTTATAGAAGTCATTTACAAATCTCTGGACAGTTCCTGAGACGGACAGAGGTGTCAGCAGAAAGCACTGTAGACGAGACAAACAAAAAAAAAAGAAATTCAAAAAGAAAAGAATTTCCTCTGTAGCATACAGCTGCTAATAAGTACTGGAAGGGTAAACATTTTTTAATAGAAGTCATTTACAAATCTCTGGACAGTTCCTGACATGGACAGAGGTGTCAGCAGAGAGCACTGTGTACAAGACCAAAAAGAAATTCAAAAAGAAAAGAATGTCCTCTGTAGCATACAGCTGCTAAGAAGTACTGGAAGGGTAAAGATTTTTTTTTATAAAAGTCATTTACAAATCTCTGGACAGTTCCTGACACGGACAGAGGTGTCAGCAGAGAACACTGTAGACGAGACACAAAAAAGAAATTCAAAAAGAAAATAATTTTCTTTGTAGCATACAGCTGCTAAAAAGTACTGGAAAGGTAATGCTTTTTTAATAGAAGTCATTTACAAATCTCTGGGCAGTTCCTGACACGGACAGAGGTGTCAGCAGAGAGCACTGTAGACGAGACAAAAAAAAAATTCAAAAAGAAAAGAATTTCCTCTGTAGCATACAGCTGCTAATAAGTACTGGAAGGGTAAACATTTTTTAATAGAAGTCATTTACAAATCTCTGGGCAGTTCCTGACACGGACAGAGGTGTCAGCAGAGAGCACTGTAGACGAGACAAAAAAAAAATTCAAAAAGAAAAGAATTTCCTCTGTAGCATACAGCTGCTAATAAGTACTGGAAGGGTAAACATTTTTTAATGGAAGTCATTTACAAATCTCTGGACAGTTCCTGACACGGACAGAGATGTCAGCAGAGAGCACATCCTGTGGTTTCAGTGTGTGCAGCTGTCGGGTGTGGCTCCATTTGCTCTCCAGACATCCAGGCAGAGAAGCAGGTTTTTACATCGGGCTTTCCCAGGAGCACGGCAGGCTCCTTGGGAGGGCTTTCCTGCATGGAGCCTCGGGCTTCTACCTCTCATTCCCGGCTGGCGAGAGGGGGGAAGAAAGTGTCTACAGCCGGATTCAAGGTCGGGGTGAGACGTTCCAGCAGGGCCCGCAGAAATGTGGAGCCTACTCCCCTGACCGGATCAGAGGGACATAAGGCATCAGCAAAGACCAGCGGTCCTTCTGTTACCCCGGAACCCCAGCAATGGGGGGCACGGGGACCAAGGGAGTCATTGGCGACATATGGCTCAAGGATACAAGCAAAGATGGCGGAGTACGAAGAGCTGGGCAGGAAGCTGAGGAGTCTGAGAGAGGACCTGAGATTTGCCCGCTACCAGGCTGACCAGGACCCTACAGGTAAGAGGCAGAAGTTCACTGCCCAGGTGCGGGCTCTGAAGATAGAGGTGGCGGAGGTGGAGGAGGCCAAAAGAAAAATCTCTGAGGGGGCAGGATTCCTAAAAGAAAAACTGGTTAATGAGGAGAGATTCAAGGAAAGGAAGTATGGTGCATGCTGCCCTCAGGAGAGCAGTGAGGAGGAAGGAGGGGAGGAAGATGGCGGAGAGTCGGCTGTGGGAAGTGAAATGGATGCCACCCCTAGTGTGTGTGAGCCCCAGCCCCCCCAAGATAGCTACCCTGAGCCAGCCCAGGTGGCGCTACCCTCCAGTGATGGGGAGACAGAGGAGAGCGGTGAGGAGGAGCTGGCCAGTGGGGGTTTGCTGCAAGCCATTATACAGCAGGAGTCCCCTACCCGTATGGAGGATTTTACCTTTGGTGAGGATCTCGGTAAAGATGATCTAGTAAAGAAAAGGAAGAAAAGGCAGAAGGTTCAGGAGACTGTGACTTATGTGTTTCGTCCTTTCCAGCAGTCCGGGCCAGCTGTAAAGTTGGTTCAGACTGCTGGGCCCCCCAAACTGCCAGTCCCCGTTTCTGTGGTGAAGCAGGGCCAGAAAGGGGGGTACAGCATGGCGTCCAAGACGGCAGAGGACACTATAGAGCCAGCAAGTCCTATTTGGCTTAAGGTGAGCAGCCCTGGTGCTGCGGGAGCGCCCCAGGGTGGTGGGGGGCGTGTCCAGGCACCAGGGGCAAGCTATGCTACTGTTTGCTTGGGGAGCGGTTCCCCAGGTGTTGCTGGCACTGAGGGGCACTTCCCTGTGAGGGGGGGGAGTGTCCAGATAAGTGATATGTCTGTGTGCTTGGGGGGCGGTCCCCCGAGTGCCGTGGACATTACCGGCGCTGCAGGGCACTCCTCTGTGAGGGGGGGGGGAGTGTCCGGGCATCAGGAGTGGAAAACGGTCGGTCTGTGTGTTCTGTGGGTGCTGCGGGGTACTCTCCTGTGAGGGGGGAGAGTGTCCGAGTGCCAGTGCCAGCCTCAGAGCCCGTGCAGTCGGGAAGACATGGTGATGGCGTTGTGGGAGGAGCTGGGGTGCGCTCGGAGGGGCAGCCCCAAGCTCAGGCAGTAACATCGCCCATGGAGGAGGAGCCATCAGAGTCGACCCCAGCAACAGCAAAGCCAGCAAAAAAGACTCTGTTAAAACCGGCAGTACTACAAGTCCCAGCCAGCCCAGGATATGTTAGGCACAACGCGAGTGTAGGGGGTGAGGATGATGGGTGTGGTAGTGTTGTGAATGAGAAGAGTGCATGTGGGAGTGTTAGTGGAGTGAATAATGGTGGGAGTAGTGGTGGTATGAATACAAAGTCTGGTATGGATGATGAGAATTGTGGTGTGAATGTTGGTGGGTGTAGTGGTGTGAATGGTGGTCCTGGGTCTGAGTCTGGTTCGGCTGCCCCCCCGGTAGTGACTGCTCCTAGGAGCTATGCTCATGTCGCTGCCGGGGGGTCCCCCTCTCCATCCGGCCCCGGGGGTCACTTGCAGCAGCGCCTCCTGGAGGCTCTACGTAGGGGCAACAGGTCAATCGAGGTAGAGGGAAGGGGTGAGGTCGACCTGTCTTTCTGGATAGAGAGGCACGGTTTGGGGGCATTCCGAGAGCAGAATGGGGAGGTCTGGTCCCTCCCGACACCCGGGCAGGACAATAACCGTAGGAACGTGGTCCGTCTGATTTGGAGGGGCAAGGATGTGTGCCCGCCTCGCGCTAAAGTGGTTGAGCTCCTCCTCCAGATGGAATTCAGGGCGAGTGACATCTTTGCCCTGATTCACCCCTATGGTTCGTCCGAATTTGACGTCAGTTTTGTTCGACCGGAGGGTCTCGAACTCTTCTGGTTGAACTACGAAGTGGCGAAGAATGAGCCCGGCTGGCGGGATTTTGCTGTAAAGGCTATTTCCCGTCAGAACTCAGTCAAGAAAGTGACCGTTTTGACTCGTAACGAGTTACTCTCCTGCTATGACATCATGACCTGGCTGGGACGGTATGGGGATGTGACGGACATGCCCAAGAAAAATCTAGATGAGCACGGGATCTGGTCTGGGGCCTGGACGTTTTCCGTCAAACTCAAGCGTTCAGGTAGTACAGTTGCCCACATTCCGTCAGCTGCCTTCCTTGGACGTGACAGAATCCAGGTCTTTTACCAGGGGCAGCCTAAGGTCTGTCACAGGTGCGGTAGCCCCACCCATTTTAGTGCAGCCTGTACTGTACAGGTTTGTGCTTTGTGTGGTGGGGTGGGTCATCTGGCTGCATCCTGCAGACAGATCCGGTGCCACCTGTGTGGTGTCCTCGGGCACCCTTTCAGCCGTTGTCCAAGCGCCTTCGCCCGTGCTGGGGCCGCTCCGGCCGGGGAGAGCTGTGAAGTTGCCCCGGCTGGGGAGGGTACGAGCAGGGATGGGGGCATAACAGGGCTAGTGACGAGGAAAAAGGGCCCTGCCAAACTAAGGCGGGAGGAAAATCGTAGGAGGAGTAGGGAGCTGGAGAGTGCCCAGGTCACTGGGGTAGCTCCGGCCCCTGCTCCTGAAGCTGGCCCTGTAACCACTGAAGCCCTGGGGGAGAACGTGCTGGATGAGGAGATCAGGAGGCTGCGCAGAGAGGAAGGCAAAATGGCCGACCCTTCTGATTCCTCCCACTATGAAAGTGTGGATGAGGAGAGTGGGGAAAGGCCAAAAAAGAAAGACAAGGGCAAAAGGAAAGGGAGAAAGAAGAGGTCGGAGCCCTCTGTTAAGCCTTGTACTACGGACCAGGTCCAAAACGGAAGCCTGACTGCCCCCCTCTGATTGACCTGTCAAACCGGTACCTCGTCCTCGATACCATCTCCTCCCCCTCCTTGGAGGGGGAAGGTGAGGGCGGGGTGCCTAGGATGAGAGAGCCTCTGGGGGGAACTGGGCCCTGTCCTGCGGAGGCATCTTCCTCGGAGGGCAAGGCTAGACTGGGGCCGGATGGAGACGGGGACCACATGGACCAATCAGAATCTAAGAAAAGGTCCAAAAGTGGTCCTGCCCTTTCCTCTTCTTCAGGGGATGAGGGGGCAAAAAAGAAGGGGAAGCAGAAGTAAAGGTGTGGCCGTCTAACTCAATCACCCATGATGGCGGCACTCACCCCACTGACGCTGGCATCTATTAATTGTGCCAGTATAAAGTCTGATACGGCTAGATTCGCAGCCTTCAATTTTCTTGGCCGTGTTGAAGCCGATATTTTCTTTTTACAGGAGACCAGGTTGTCAGATCTAGCCTCTCTGGTGAAAGCCAGAAGAGAGTGGAGGCGCGGGCCCTCCCACTGGTCTCTTGCGGCTGAGCCGTATAGTGGGGTGGCGGTCCTTTTTACCGCTCCGGTTGAATGCAGACGGGTTATTGAGTTAGAAATGGGGAGGTGCCTGATCTTAGATGTCCTCATGAAAGGACAAGAGCTCCGGCTCATAAACATCTATGCCCCACAAACTAAGCTGGGCCGTAAAAATCTTTTTATGAGGATTAAGCCCTTCCATTTTACAAGCCGGCAGGTGATCTTTGGAGGGGACTTCAATAATGTCACGAGGTCCCAAGATAGGAGAGGTTCCAATGGTCCGCTGGATTGCGATAGTGTGGTCCTTAATAATATAGTTAGGGAAGCTCGCCTAGAGGACGCCCACATCCGGAGCCCCTCAGGCCACGCGGGTTTCACCTATCATCGAGGTAGCTGCAGGTCTAGGATAGACAGGTTTTATTTAAAGGAGGAAGCCGTCTCTTCCGCAGTGTCCGTGGTTGAGGTGGAGTTCTCCGATCACTGTATGATTTTGTTTTCCTTGAATGTTTCAGAGACCCCCCGGATGGGTAAAGGTTATTGGAAGCTGAATTCGTCCCTCCTGGAGGAAGCAGAGATAAGACATTCCTTTGAGGATTTTCTTCAGAGTCAGGTACCTTTACTGGGCCTTTGTAGTAGTAAGTTAGAGTGGTGGGAGATATTCAAGAAGCGGGTTGCGGGGTTCTTTCGCCAGCTCTCGAGCCTCAGGTCCCTGAACAGGTACCGCTTGTATCAGAGTCTGACGAGGAAACTCGAGCTCCTTGTCTCGACTGGAGGTAGTCGGGAGGATATCTCCAGAGTGAAGTCCTTGCTGATGAGGTGTCAGTACGATAGGCACGCATCTTTGGTTTTTGAGAGGGATTTCGGGAAGTACCGCTCGCCCGACCCTTACAGGAACTGCAAGATGTCAGTGAGTAGTAAAGTAGTCTCAGGACTGGTTGATAGTACGGGATCCCTGAATCGGTCCAGATCAGGGATCCTGGAGGTCGTCAGATCTTTCTACTTGCACCTCTTGGGGAGGAAGGATCTAGATCGAGACAGGATGTCGGCTTTCCTGGCTGAAACCATTCCTGAGCCAGGGGTAGACCCCTCTCTTGATGTTTTGGCAGAAGATATCAGGAAAGAGGAAGTGAGACTGGCGATTGAGGGGCTCGCCCCCAAGAAGTCGCCAGGTCCGGATGGCTTAACATCCGAGTGGTATAAGACCTTTAAGGAGTCTTTAGCTCCCCTCTTGACTGAGGTATTCAATGAGTGTCTCTCCTCGGGCACTCTGCCAAAGTCAATGAGGAGGTCAGCCCTGATTCTTCTCTCAAAAGGTAAAGATCCTAGCCGTATTGAGAATTGGAGGCCCATAGCTCTTCTCAATACGGACAGGAAGCTTCTGGCCAAGCTACTGTTTAATCGGCTGGTGAAGTTTGCACCCCGGCTCCTTTCGGGGGCTCAGCACTGCTCTGTTCCAGGCCGAAGCACTTTAAGTGCTGTCCTCAGTGTCAGGGAGGCAGTGGAGCGGAGTAGTGCGGGTCTCTGGAAGGGGTACTTACTGTCCTTGGATCAGGCCAAAGCATTTGATCGGGTGAACCACGAGTACCTCTGGTCCGTCCTCCTGAAGTATGGCTTACTGTGTACTTTTGTTAATTGGCTTAAGATCTTGTATGCCGGGGCAGAGAGTTTCCCACTGGTGAACGGGTGGTCTGGCCGCTCTTTTGAGGTGGGGTCCGGAGTCCGTCAGGGTTGTCCTTTGAGCCCGCTTTTATACGTATTCGCGATTGATCCCTTCGTCCGGAGGGTAGATTGTGGGCCGTTGGCGGGAGTCGGGTGGAGCTGGATGTCACCCAGAGAGTGGTGGCGTACGCTGATGATGTCACTATTTTCGTCTCCTCGAGGGAGGACGTCGATGTGGTGATGTCAGAGGTGGAGCGCTACTCGGAGGCATCCGGGTCCAAGATCAACCGGGAAAAGTGTGAAAGTCTCTGGCTGGGAGGGGGGGATCCCACGTTTGATCTCCCGCACACCCTCCCAGGGCCCCAAGACTCAGCAAAAATTCTAGGCATCACATTCGGCCAGGATGATTATTCCACCAAAAACTGGGACGGTAAGCTCCAGGATGCCACTCAGAGGGTGAACCAGTGGAAGGGTTGGTCTATGACCCTCAGGGAAAGGGTGCACCTGATCAAATCATACCTGCTCCCCTTGTTTATCTATCTGGGCAGTGTATGTATCTTGCCAGATGCTTACTACACTAGGGTCTACAGCCTGTTTTTCCAACTGTTATGGGGGAACAGGTTGAATCTAGTCAAGAGGGAGGTTACGTACCGTACGAGGAGACTAGGGGGTTTATCTATGGTAAACCCTGTGGTGTTCTTAACCAACACCTTCTTGAAAGCTAACATCTCGAACCTCTGGAAAGAGAGGGCTTCTCCGTGGGTACTCTCCTGCAGGGAATGGTTTCGGCCTTTCTTCCAGAAATGGGAGAGAGGAGGGCAAGTGAAGGACCTCCGTACACCACATGGATATCTTCCGTCTTACGCTACCCCGACTCTGAAGGCGATACATCGGTGGGGTCTGGGAGTGTGGGAAATCAGGACCCAGTCAAGGCAGTTCCTTGATAAACGGGTTCTGTTGACCCACTTCCAGAAGCCTCTGGCGCTCAGGGACTGCCCAGGTCGGGATCTGAGGGAGGGGTTGTATCTTTTAAACATGAAAAGGATCCCCCAGAAGTTTTGGGACTTGGCCTGGCGCTGCTTTCAGGGGAAGCTATGTGTAAAGGACAACCTGAAGTACAGGAACTCTGATGACCGGGGATGTCCCCGAGAAGAGTGCGGGGACACGCTGGAAAGCATGGACCACTTCCTGCTTCATTGTCCCTTTAACATAGGGGTCTACAACAGGGTGGGCGCTTCCATCGGCTGGAGTCAACTTGCCGGCCTTGCCTATCCGGAGTGGGCTTATGGGGCATTCAGGAACCTGGGTGGCCGAGATCGGGGCACTTTATTTTTAGTCAGTTTAGTGGTTAGGTACTACACGTGGAACGCACGGTGCTTAGTGTCGACCCAACAGAAAATCCTCTCCGAGGTGGAGGTCTGTAGGAACATCACTGGTGACCTCGGGAAGATCAGGTCTTTGGAGTATGGCAGTCTTGGTACCAGTAGGGCTTCTCTCCTGTGGAGAGGTTTCTCATTTCATGTGCCCTAGGTACTAAACCTTTTGGGTAGAGTACCTTTTATTTTTGGTTAGGGGCAGTGTTATAGGGGTAGAGATAGGGTGAGGGTAGGGTCAGATTTATTGTAGGGATAGAATTAGGGAGAATTGTAGGGGGAGTTAGGGAAAGAGTATAAAATGATTTATGTATCAGGTCTGCCATCCTTCTCCCTGGTGGTGGGCTGATGCATGTGCACATTAGCTTTTTGTTTTGTTTTCAATTTACATGGTATGAAGGGCTTACAGGCAACCAAACTTGGGCCTAAAGGGGGTGGTGGTTCAGAATGTATAAGTTTGTATATAAGTTGGTTGGGAGGAGTGTTAGGTGGGGAGGGTGTATTTGTGGGTGGTGGTTTTGTGGTGTTTTGGGGTCCTGACATGGGTCAGTTAAGGAATGGACTTTGAGAACTGTATGGACGGTATGGACTCTGACCCATGTACAGGAGGGGTGGTGTGGGTGAGGGGACAGTTTTAGTGTAGGTGTTTTCCGTTGTTTTCTGTAGTATATTTTTGTGTATTTTCAGTAAGTTTTGTATATATTGTGTTTTGTATATATTGGGTTTTGTATTTATATTGTTTTATATTATATAGTGTATAGTGCAGTCGGGCCAGTAGTTAAGTAGTGTCATATGTGTTTATGTGTATGTATATGTGTGCGTTTATGTGTATGTATATATATATATGTCACGATGCCGGCTGGCGGGTAGTGGATCCTCTGTGCCAGAGAGGGATTGGCGTGGACCGTGCTAGTGGATCGGTTCTAAGTCACTACTGGTTTTCACCAGAGCCCGCCGCAAAGCGGGATGGTCTTGCTGCGGCGGTAGTGACCAGGTCGTATCCACTAGCAACGGCTCAACCTCTCTGGCTGCTGAAGATAGGCGCGGTACAAGGGAGTAGACAGAAGCAAGGTCGGACGTAGCAGAAGGTCGGGGCAGGCAGCAAGGATCGTAGTCAGGGGCAACGGCAGGAGGTCTGGAACACAGGCTAGGAACATACAAGGAACGCTTTCACTGGCACAATGGCAACAAGATCCGGCAGGGAAGTGCAGGGGAAGTGAGGTGATATAGGGAAGTGCACAGGTGAAGACACTAATTGGAATCACTGCGCCAATCAGCGGCGCAGTGGCCCTTTAAATCGCAAAGACCCGGCGCGCGCGCGCCCTAGGGAGCGGGGCCGCGCGCGCCGGGACAGGACCGAGGGAGAGCGAGTCAGGTACGGGAGCCGGGGTGCGCATCGCGAGCGGGCGCTACCCGCATCGCGAATCGCATCCCGGCTGGAAGCAGAATCGCAGCGCCCCGGGTCAGTGGATCTGACCGGAGCGCTGCAGCGGAGAGAGTGTAGCGAGCGCTCCGGGGAGGAGCGGGGACCCGGAGCGCTCGGCGTAACAGTACCCCCCCCCCCTTGGGTCTCCCCCTCTTTTTAGGGCCTGAGAACCTGAGGAGCAGACTTTTATCTAGGATGTTGTCCTCAGGTTCCCAGGATCTCTCTTCAGGACCACAACCCTCCCAGTCCACTAGAAAAAAAGTTTTCCCTCTGACCTTTTTAGAGGCTAAGATCTCTTTGACAGAGAAGATGTCCGAGGAGCCGGAAACAGGAGTGGGAGGAACAGATTTGGGAGAAAAACGGTTGAGGATGAGTGGTTTAAGAAGAGAGACGTGAAAGGCATTAGGGATACGAAGAGAAGGAGGAAGAAGAAGTTTGTAAGAGACAGGATTAATTTGACACAAAATTTTGAAAGGACCAAGATAGCGTGGTCCCAACTTGTAGCTAGGGACACGGAAGCGGACATATTTAGCGGAGAGCCATACCTTGTCTCCAGGGGAAAAAACGGGAGGAGCTCTTCTTTTCTTATCCGCGAACCTCTTCATGCGTGATGAAGCCTGTAGGAGAGAATTTTGGGTCTCTCTCCATATAATGGAAAGGTCACGAGAAATTTCATCCACAGCGGGCAGACCAGAGGGCAAGGGGGTAGGGAGGGGGGGAAGAGGGTGACGGCCGTACACCACGAAAAATGGGGATTTGGAGGAAGATTCAGAGACTCTGAAGTTATACGAGAATTCGGCCCATGGAAGGAGATCTGCCCAGTCATCCTGGCGGGAGGAAACAAAATGTCGCAAATAATCACCCAAGACTTGGTTAATTCTTTCTACTTGTCCATTGGACTGGGGATGATATGCAGAAGAAAAATTTAATTTAATCTTGAGTTGTTTACAGAGAGCCCTCCAGAATTTAGACACGAATTGGACGCCTCTATCCGAGACGATCTGCGTAGGCAATCCGTGAAGACGAAAAATGTGTACAAAAAATTGTTTAGCCAACTGAGGCGCTGAAGGAAGACCAGGAAGAGGGATGAAATGTGCCATTTTGGAGAATCGATCAACGACCACCCAAATAACAGTGTTGCCACGGGAAGGGGGTAAATCAGTAATAAAATCCATACCAATCAGAGACCAAGGCTGTTCGGGGACAGGCAGGGGATGAAGAAAACCAGCGGGCTTCTGGCGAGGAGTCTTATCCCGGGCACAGATAGTGCAGGCTCGCACAAAGTCCACAACATCCGTCTCCAGAGTCGGCCACCAATAGAAGCGGGAGATGAGTTGCACAGATTTCTTGATGCCCACATGACCAGCGAGATGGGAGGAGTGACCCCATTTGAGGATTCCGAGGCGTTGGCGTGGAGAAACAAAGGTCTTTCCTGGAGGAGTTTGCCTGATGGAGGCTGGAGAAGTGGAGATCAGGCAGTCAGGTGGAATGATGTGTTGCGGAGAGAGTTCAACTTCTGAGGCATCCGAGGAACGAGAGAGAGCATCGGCCCTAATGTTCTTATCGGCAGGACGAAAGTGAATCTCAAAATTAAATCGGGCAAAGAACAGAGACCACCGGGCCTGGCGAGGATTCAGCCGTTGGGCAGACTGGAGATAGGAGAGGTTCTTGTGATCGGTGTAAATAATAACTGGAAATCTTGATCCCTCCAGCAGATGCCTCCATTCCTCAAGTGCTAATTTAATGGCTAGAAGCTCTCGATCCCCGATGGAGTAGTTCCTCTCCGCCGGAGAGAAGGTCCTAGAAAAAAAACCACAAGTGACAGCATGCCCGGAAGAATTTTTTTGTAAAAGAACAGCTCCAGCTCCCACTGAGGAGGCATCAACCTCCAATAGGAAGGGTTTGGAAGGGTCAGGTCTGGAGAGCACGGGAGCCGAAGAAAAGGCAGACTTGAGTCGTTTAAAGGCGTCTTCCGCTTGAGGAGGCCACGACTTGGGATCGGCATTTTTTTTGGTTAAAGCCACGATAGGAGCCACAACGGTAGAAAAATGTGGAATAAATTGCCTGTAATAATTGGCGAACCCCAAAAAGCGTTGGATAGCACGGAGTCCGGAGGGGCGTGGCCAATCTAAGACGGCAGAGAGTTTGTCTGGATCCATTTGTAGTCCCTGGCCAGAGACCAAATATCCTAGAAAAGGAAGAGATTGGCATTCAAACAGACATTTCTCAATTTTGGCATAGAGTTGATTGTCACGAAGTCTCTGAAGAACCATACGGACATGCTGGCGGTGTTCTTCTAGATTGGCAGAGAAAATTAGGATATCGTCCAGATATACAACAACACAGGAGTATAGCAGATCACGAAAAATTTCATTGACAAAGTCTTGGAAGACAGCAGGGGCGTTGCACAGGCCAAAGGGCATGACCAGATACTCAAAGTGTCCATCTCTGGTGTTAAACGCCGTTTTCCACTCATCCCCCTCTCTGATGCGGATGAGGTTATAGGCGCCTCTTAAGTCCAATTTAGTAAAGATGTGGGCACCTTGGAGGCGATCAAAGAGTTCAGAGATGAGGGGTAGGGGGTAGCGGTTCTTAACCGTGATTTTATTAAGACCGCGGTAGTCAATGCAAGGACGTAGGGAGCCATCTTTTTTGGACACAAAGAAAAATCCAGCTCCGGCAGGAGAGGAGGATTTACGGATAAAGCCCTTTTTTAAATTTTCCTGGACATACTCAGACATGGCAAGAGTCTCTGGGGCAGAGAGAGGATAAATTCTGCCCCGGGGTGGAGTAGTACCCGGGAGGAGGTCGATAGGGCAATCATAAGGCCTGTGAGGAGGTAGAGTCTCAGCTTGTTTTTTGCAGAAAACATCCGCGAAGTCCATATAGGCCTTAGGGAGACCGGTTACTGAGGTAACCACAGAGTCACGGCAAGGGTTACTGGGAACCGGTCTTAGACAGTCCTTGGAACAAGAGGGCCCCCAACTCTTGATCTCCCCAGTGGACCAATCCAGGGTTGGGGAATGAAGTTGAAGCCAGGGAAGTCCAAGGAGAATTTCCGAGGTGCAATTGGGGAGGACCAAAAGTTCAATCCTCTCGTGATGAGATCCGATGCTCATTAGAAGGGGCTCCGTGCGGAAGCGTATGGTACAGTCCAATCTTTCATTGTTTACACAATTGATGTAAAGGGGTCTGGCGAGACTGGTCACTGGGATGTTGAACCTGTTGACGAGAGAGGCCAAAATAAAATTTCCTGCAGATCCAGAGTCCAAGAAGGCCACGGTAGAGAAGGAGAAGGCAGAGGCAGACATCCGCACAGGCACAGTAAGACGTGGAGAAGCAGAGTAGACATCAAGGACTGTCTCACCTTTGTGCGGAGTCAGCGTACGTCTTTCCAGGCGGGGAGGACGGATAGGACAATCCCTCAGGAAGTGTTCGGTACTAGCACAGTACAGGCAGAGGTTCTCCATGCGGCGTCGTGTCCTCTCTTGAGGTGTCAGGCGAGACCGGTCGACCTGCATAGCCTCCACGGCGGGAGGCACAGGAACAGATTGCAGGGGACCAGAGGAGAGAGGAGCCGAGGAGAAGAAACGCCTCGTGCGAACAGAGTCCATATCTTGGCGGAGCTCCTGACGCCTTTCGGAAAAACGCATGTCAATGCGAGTGGCTAGGTGAATAAGTTCATGTAGATTAGCAGGAATTTCTCGTGCGGCCAGAACATCTTTAATGTTGCTGGATAGGCCTTTTTTAAAGGTCGCGCAGAGGGCCTCATTATTCCAGGACAATTCTGAAGCAAGAGTACGGAATTGTACGGCATACTCGCCAACGGAAGAATTACCCTGGACCAGGTTCAACAGGGCAGTCTCAGCAGAAGAGGCTCGGGCAGGTTCCTCAAAGACACTTCGGATTTCCGAGAAGAAGGAGTGTACAGAGGCAGTGACGGGGTCATTGCGGTCCCAGAGCGGTGTGGCCCATGACAGGGCTTTTCCGGACAGAAGGCTGACTACGAAAGCCACCTTAGACCTTTCAGTGGGAAACAGGTCCGACATCATCTCCAGATGCAGGGAACATTGGGAAAGAAAGCCACGGCAAAACTTAGAGTCCCCATCAAATTTATCCGGCAAGGATAGGCGTAGCCCAGGAGCGGCCACTCGCTGCGGAGGAGGTGCAGGAGCTGGCGGAGTAGATGACTGCTGAAGCTGTGGTAGTAACTGTTGTAGCATAACGGTCAGTTGAGACAGCTGTTGGCCTTGTTGCGCTATCTGTTGTGACTGCTGGGCGACCACCGTGGTGAGGTCAGCGACAACTGGCAGAGGAACTTCAGCGGGATCCATGGCCGGATCTACTGTCACGATGCCGGCTGGCGGGTAGTGGATCCTCTGTGCCAGAGAGGGATTGGCGTGGACCGTGCTAGTGGATCGGTTCTAAGTCACTACTGGTTTTCACCAGAGCCCGCCGCAAAGCGGGATGGTCTTGCTGCGGCGGTAGTGACCAGGTCGTATCCACTAGCAACGGCTCAACCTCTCTGGCTGCTGAAGATAGGCGCGGTACAAGGGAGTAGACAGAAGCAAGGTCGGACGTAGCAGAAGGTCGGGGCAGGCAGCAAGGATCGTAGTCAGGGGCAACGGCAGGAGGTCTGGAACACAGGCTAGGAACATACAAGGAACGCTTTCACTGGCACAATGGCAACAAGATCCGGCAGGGAAGTGCAGGGGAAGTGAGGTGATATAGGGAAGTGCACAGGTGAAGACACTAATTGGAATCACTGCGCCAATCAGCGGCGCAGTGGCCCTTTAAATCGCAAAGACCCGGCGCGCGCGCGCCCTAGGGAGCGGGGCCGCGCGCGCCGGGACAGGACCGAGGGAGAGCGAGTCAGGTACGGGAGCCGGGGTGCGCATCGCGAGCGGGCGCTACCCGCATCGCGAATCGCATCCCGGCTGGAAGCAGAATCGCAGCTCCCCGGGTCAGTGGATCTGACCGGAGCGCTGCAGCGGAGAGAGTGTAGCGAGCGCTCCGGGGAGGAGCGGGGACCCGGAGCGCTCGGCGTAACAATATATGTATGTATATGTATGTGTATGCTTGCGTATATGCATGTATACATGTTTGTGTATAAAATTTTATATTTTATTTTTTCCTCCTTGGGGGGGCTGCTCCCCTCCGGTGTCTCTGTTCTCCTCGCCTCCGGCTTCGCGGTCTCGCTTTTCGGCGGTGTTGTCCTTTTCTTCGGTTGTGGCTTGCTCTTTTTGGGTCCGGCTCTCGCCGGTTTCCCGGCCGCGCGCAGATCCTCTCTGGCCGTCCTCGGCTCCTTGCCGTGCTGGGCGTGCTTCGCGGGCCTTGCGGCCGTGCGGGGGTGGTGCATGGGGCTGGGCTCTTTGGGCCCTCTCTCCGGCCGCGCTGCTTTTCCCTGCCCTTCTTTCACCGGTGGATCTCTGGCTGTGAGGCAGAGTGTTATTTATTAGCAAGTTGTGCTGAAATATTTTTTTTTACTTTTTTTATTTTTTTTTACTTTTTTTATTTTTTTTTTATTTTTTCCCCCGGGTAAGGGTCATTTTTGAGTTACAGCCAAGTTGTGCTACCTTTATGTTCCTTTTCTTTTGTTTTATAGCCAAGTCGTGCTTATTTTATGTTTTATATATTTTTATAAGCCAAGTTGGGCTATTTTTATGTTCTTTTTGGAATGCGTGTTTGAGTGTGATATTTAGTTTTTTGGTATGTGAAAAAAGTAAAAGTATATTTTAGTAAATTTGGGCTGGCCGGTTAGGCAGATTTTGTTTTTGTAATTTTATTTATGTTATGTTTGTTATAGCTGGTTAAGCTTGTTTTTGTTTTATGTTTTGTATCAGATTTGTTTTTCATTTTTATAATAAAAAGAGTTACAGCATGGCGTCCAAGACGGCAGAGGACACTATAGAGCCAGCAAGTCCTATTGGGCTTAAGGTGAGCAGCCCTGGTGCTGCGGGAGCGCCCCAGGGTGGTGGGGGGCGTGTCCAGGCACCAGGGGCAAGCTATGCTACTGTTTGCTTGGGGAGCGGTTCCCCAGGTGTTGCTGGCACTGAGGGGCACTTCCCTGTGAGGGGGGGGAGTGTCCAGATAAGTGATATGTCTGTGTGCTTGGGGGGCGGTCCCCCGAGTGCCGTGGACATTACCGGCGCTGCAGGGCACTCCTCTGTGAGGGGGGGGGGGGGGAGTGTCCGGGCATCAGGAGTGGAAAACGGTCGGTCTGTGTGTTCTGTGGGTGCTGCGGGGTACTCTCCTGTGAGGGGGGAGAGTGTCCGAGTGCCAGTGCCAGCCTCAGAGCCCGTGCAGTCGGGAAGACATGGTGATGGCGTTGTGGGAGGAGCTGGGGTGCGCTCGGAGGGGCAGCCCCAAGCTCAGGCAGTAACATCGCCCATGGAGGAGGAGCCATCAGAGTCGACCCCAGCAACAGCAAAGCCAGCAAAAAAGACTCTGTTAAAACCGGCAGTACTACAAGTCCCAGCCAGCCCAGGATATGTTAGGCACAACGCGAGTGTAGGGGGTGAGGATGATGGGTGTGGTAGTGTTGTGAATGAGAAGAGTGCATGTGGGAGTGTTAGTGGAGTGAATAATGGTGGGAGTAGTGGTGGTATGAATACAAAGTCTGGTATGGATGATGAGAATTGTGGTGTGAATGTTGGTGGGTGTAGTGGTGTGAATGGTGGTCCTGGGTCTGAGTCTGGTTCGGCTGCCCCCCCGGTAGTGACTGCTCCTAGGAGCTATGCTCATGTCGCTGCCGGGGGGTCCCCCTCTCCATCCGGCCCCGGGGGTCACTTGCAGCAGCGCCTCCTGGAGGCTCTACGTAGGGGCAACAGGTCAATCGAGGTAGAGGGAAGGGGTGAGGTCGACCTGTCTTTCTGGATAGAGAGGCACGGTTTGGGGGCATTCCGAGAGCAGAATGGGGAGGTCTGGTCCCTCCCGACACCCGGGCAGGACAATAACCGTAGGAACGTGGTCCGTCTGATTTGGAGGGGCAAGGATGTGTGCCCGCCTCGCGCTAAAGTGGTTGAGCTCCTCCTCCAGATGGAATTCAGGGCGAGTGACATCTTTGCCCTGATTCACCCCTATGGTTCGTCCGAATTTGACGTCAGTTTTGTTCGACCGGAGGGTCTCGAACTCTTCTGGTCGAACTACGAAGTGGCGAAGAATGAGCCCGGCTGGCGGGATTTTGCTGTAAAGGCTATTTCCCGTCAGAACTCAGTCAAGAAAGTGACCGTTTTGACTCGTAACGAGTCACTCTCCTGCTATGACATCATGACCTGGCTGGGACGGTATGGGGATGTGACGGACATGCCCAAGAAAAATCTAGATGAGCACGGGATCTGGTCTGGGGCCTGGACGTTTTCCGTCAAACTCAAGCGTTCAGGTAGTACAGTTGCCCACATTCCGTCAGCTGCCTTCCTTGGACGTGACAGAATCCAGGTCTTTTACCAGGGGCAGCCTAAGGTCTGTCACAGGTGCGGTAGCCCCACCCATTTTAGTGCAGCCTGTACTGTACAGGTTTGTGCTTTGTGTGGTGGGGTGGGTCATCTGGCTGCATCCTGCAGACAGATCCGGTGCCACCTGTGTGGTGTCCTCGGGCACCCTTTCAGCCGTTGTCCAAGCGCCTTCGCCCGTGCTGGGGCCGCTCCGGCCGGGGAGAGCTGTGAAGTTGCCCCGGCTGGGGAGGGTACGAGCAGGGATGGGGGCATAACAGGGCTAGTGACGAGGAAAAAGGGCCCTGCCAAACTAAGGCGGGAGGAAAATCGTAGGAGGAGTAGGGAGCTGGAGAGTGCCCAGGTCACTGGGGTAGCTCCGGCCCCTGCTCCTGAAGCTGGCCCTGTAACCACTGAAGCCCTGGGGGAGAACGTGCTGGATGAGGAGATCAGGAGGCTGCGCAGAGAGGAAGGCAAAATGGCCGACCCTTCTGATTCCTCCCACTATGAAAGTGTGGATGAGGAGAGTGGGGAAAGGCCAAAAAAGAAAGACAAGGGCAAAAGGAAAGGGAGAAAGAAGAGGTCGGAGCCCTCTGTTAAGCCTTGTACTACGGACCAGGTCCAAAACGGAAGCCTGACTGCCCCCCTCTGATTGACCTGTCAAACCGGTACCTCGTCCTCGATACCATCTCCTCCCCCTCCTTGGAGGGGGAAGGTGAGGGCGGGGTGCCTAGGATGAGAGAGCCTCTGGGGGGAACTGGGCCCTGTCCTGCGGAGGCATCTTCCTCGGAGGGCAAGGCTAGACTGGGGCCGGATGGAGACGGGGACCACATGGACCAATCAGAATCTAAGAAAAGGTCCAAAAGTGGTCCTGCCCTTTCCTCTTCTTCAGGGGATGAGGGGGCAAAAAAGAAGGGGAAGCAGAAGTAAAGGTGTGGCCGTCTAACTCAATCACCCATGATGGCGGCACTCACCCCACTGACGCTGGCATCTATTAATTGTGCCAGTATAAAGTCTGATACGGCTAGATTCGCAGCCTTCAATTTTCTTGGCCGTGTTGAAGCCGATATTTTCTTTTTACAGGAGACCAGGTTGTCAGATCTAGCCTCTCTGGTGAAAGCCAGAAGAGAGTGGAGGCGCGGGCCCTCCCACTGGTCTCTTGCGGCTGAGCCGTATAGTGGGGTGGCGGTCCTTTTTACCGCTCCGGTTGAATGCAGACGGGTTATTGAGTTAGAAATGGGGAGGTGCCTGATCTTAGATGTCCTCATGAAAGGACAAGAGCTCCGGCTCATAAACATCTATGCCCCACAAACTAAGCTGGGCCGTAAAAATCTTTTTATGAGGATTAAGCCCTTCCATTTTACAAGCCGGCAGGTGATCTTTGGAGGGGACTTCAATAATGTCACGAGGTCCCAAGATAGGAGAGGTTCCAATGGTCCGCTGGATTGCGATAGTGTGGTCCTTAATAATATAGTTAGGGAAGCTCGCCTAGAGGACGCCCACATCCGGAGCCCCTCAGGCCACGCGGGTTTCACCTATCATCGAGGTAGCTGCAGGTCTAGGATAGACAGGTTTTATTTAAAGGAGGAAGCCGTCTCTTCCGCAGTGTCCGTGGTTGAGGTGGAGTTCTCCGATCACTGTATGATTTTGTTTTCCTTGAATGTTTCAGAGACCCCCCGGATGGGTAAAGGTTATTGGAAGCTGAATTCGTCCCTCCTGGAGGAAGCAGAGATAAGACATTCCTTTGAGGATTTTCTTCAGAGTCAGGTACCTTTACTGGGCCTTTGTAGTAGTAAGTTAGAGTGGTGGGAGATATTCAAGAAGCGGGTTGCGGGGTTCTTTCGCCAGCTCTCGAGCCTCAGGTCCCTGAACAGGTACCGCTTGTATCAGAGTCTGACGAGGAAACTCGAGCTCCTTGTCTCGACTGGAGGTAGTCGGGAGGATATCTCCAGAGTGAAGTCCTTGCTGATGAGGTGTCAGTACGATAGGCACGCATCTTTGGTTTTTGAGAGGGATTTCGGGAAGTACCGCTCGCCCGACCCTTACAGGAACTGCAAGATGTCAGTGAGTAGTAAAGTAGTCTCAGGACTGGTTGATAGTACGGGATCCCTGAATCGGTCCAGATCAGGGATCCTGGAGGTCGTCAGATCTTTCTACTTGCACCTCTTGGGGAGGAAGGATCTAGATCGAGACAGGATGTCGGCTTTCCTGGCTGAAACCATTCCTGAGCCAGGGGTAGACCCCTCTCTTGATGTTTTGGCAGAAGATATCAGGAAAGAGGAAGTGAGACTGGCGATTGAGGGGCTCGCCCCCAAGAAGTCGCCAGGTCCGGATGGCTTAACATCCGAGTGGTATAAGACCTTTAAGGAGTCTTTAGCTCCCCTCTTGACTGAGGTATTCAATGAGTGTCTCTCCTCGGGCACTCTGCCAAAGTCAATGAGGAGGTCAGCCCTGATTCTTCTCTCAAAAGGTAAAGATCCTAGCCGTATTGAGAATTGGAGGCCCATAGCTCTTCTCAATACGGACAGGAAGCTTCTGGCCAAGCTACTGTTTAATCGGCTGGTGAAGTTTGCACCCCGGCTCCTTTCGGGGGCTCAGCACTGCTCTGTTCCAGGCCGAAGCACTTTAAGTGCTGTCCTCAGTGTCAGGGAGGCAGTGGAGCGGAGTAGTGCGGGTCTCTGGAAGGGGTACTTACTGTCCTTGGATCAGGCCAAAGCATTTGATCGGGTGAACCACGAGTACCTCTGGTCCGTCCTCCTGAAGTATGGCTTACTGTGTACTTTTGTTAATTGGCTTAAGATCTTGTATGCCGGGGCAGAGAGTTTCCCACTGGTGAACGGGTGGTCTGGCCGCTCTTTTGAGGTGGGGTCCGGAGTCCGTCAGGGTTGTCCTTTGAGCCCGCTTTTATACGTATTCGCGATTGATCCCTTCGTCCGGAGGGTAGATTGTGGGCCGTTGGCGGGAGTCGGGTGGAGCTGGATGTCACCCAGAGAGTGGTGGCGTACGCTGATGATGTCACTATTTTCGTCTCCTCGAGGGAGGACGTCGATGTGGTGATGTCAGAGGTGGAGCGCTACTCGGAGGCATCCGGGTCCAAGATCAACCGGGAAAAGTGTGAAAGTCTCTGGCTGGGAGGGGGGGATCCCACGTTTGATCTCCCGCACACCCTCCCAGGGCCCCAAGACTCAGCAAAAATTCTAGGCATCACATTCGGCCAGGATGATTATTCCACCAAAAACTGGGACGGTAAGCTCCAGGATGCCACTCAGAGGGTGAACCAGTGGAAGGGTTGGTCTATGACCCTCAGGGAAAGGGTGCACCTGATCAAATCATACCTGCTCCCCTTGTTTATCTATCTGGGCAGTGTATGTATCTTGCCAGATGCTTACTACACTAGGGTCTACAGCCTGTTTTTCCAACTGTTATGGGGGAACAGGTTGAATCTAGTCAAGAGGGAGGTTACGTACCGTACGAGGAGACTAGGGGGTTTATCTATGGTAAACCCTGTGGTGTTCTTAACCAACACCTTCTTGAAAGCTAACATCTCGAACCTCTGGAAAGAGAGGGCTTCTCCGTGGGTACTCTCCTGCAGGGAATGGTTTCGGCCTTTCTTCCAGAAATGGGAGAGAGGAGGGCAAGTGAAGGACCTCCGTACACCACATGGATATCTTCCGTCTTACGCTACCCCGACTCTGAAGGCGATACATCGGTGGGGTCTGGGAGTGTGGGAAATCAGGACCCAGTCAAGGCAGTTCCTTGATAAACGGGTTCTGTTGACCCACTTCCAGAAGCCTCTGGCGCTCAGGGACTGCCCAGGTCGGGATCTGAGGGTGGGGTTGTATCTTTTAAACTTGAAAAGGATCCCCCAGAAGTTTTGGGACTTGGCCTGGCGCTGCTTTCAGGGGAAGCTAGGTGTAAGGGACAACCTGAAGTACAGGAACTCTGATGACCGGGGGTGTCCCCGAGAAGAGTGTGTGGACACGCTGGAAAGCATGGACCACTTCCTGCTTCATTGTCCCTTTAACGTAGGGGTCTACAACCGGGTGGGCGCTTCCATCGGCTGGAGTCAACTTGCCGGCCTTACCTATCCAGAGTGGGCTTATGGGGCATTCAGGACCCTCGGTGGCCGAGATCGGGGCACTTTATTTTTAGTCAGCCTAGTGGTTAAGTATCACACGTGGAATGCACGGTGTTTAGTGTCCACCCAGCAGAAAGTCCTCTCCGAGGTGGAGGTCTGTAGGAACATCACCGGTGACCTCGGGAAGATCAGGTCTTTGGAGTATGGCAGTCTTGGTACCAGTAGGGCTTCTCTCCTATGGAGAGGGTTTTCTTTTCATGTGCCCTAGGTACTAGACCTTTTTGGTAGAGTACCTTTATTTTGGTTAGGGACAGGCATACAGGGATAGAGATAGGGTGATAGTAGGGTCAGTTTTAATGAAGGGATAGAATTAGGGAGAATAGTAGGGGGAATTAGGGAAAGAGTTTAAATTTCTTCAGTGTATCAGATCTGCCATCCTTCTCCCTGGTGGTGGGCTGTTGCATGTGCACCATAGCTTTTTGTTTTGTTTACAGCTGATATGGTATGAAGGGCTTACAGGCACTGAACTTGGGCCTAAATTGGGTTGTGGTCTTGTATATAAGGTTGTATTTAGTTGGTTGGTTGGAGTGCTAGGTGGGGAGGGGGTGTTTTTTTTTTTTTTTCTCCTTAGGGGATCTGACATGGGTCAGTTAAGGACTGGACTTAAGAACTGTACGAACGGTTATGGACTGACCCATGTACAGGAGGGGTGGTGTGGGAGAGGGCACAGTTTTAGTGTAGGATTTATTTTAGGGTTTTTGTAGGTATTTTTGTGAGGCACATTTATTATATTTGTATGTATACTGTGCTATGTTTATTGTTTTATATTATTTATTTGTTGGTATAGTGTGTCATGTATTTTGTTTTCTATTGTTGCATTAGCCATAAGAAAAGGGCAGTCGGACCAGTTGTAGTTCTGTATTACTATTATTATTATTATATGTAGTTGTTTTTGTCTGTGTATATATAACTTATTTAAAAAATGTTTGTTTTCATTTTTAATAATTTTTTTATTTTTTTAATTATTATTATATTTTTTTATTTTTTTTTATTATATATATATATATATATATATATATATATATATATTTATATATAGGAAATTTTTTATTTTTTTTTGATAAGCCAAGTTGTGCTGTTGTTATGTTCATTCTCAATATGTGTGTGTGTGTGTGTTTGTTAGTTTTGGAGATTATGCGTGTGTTATGTTTTCTGTTGCTTGATTTATTTATTTATTTATTTTCCCAAGTATGGATCATTTTGAGTTATAGCCAGGTGGTGCTGAATTTTATGTTGGTTTATTTATTTAATTTAATTAGCCAAGTTGAGCTAATTTAATTTTTGTATTTTTTTTTTATTTTTTAATTTTTTTAAATATTTTTTTTATTTTAATTTTTTAATTTTTTTTTTTTTTTTTTTTTTTTTTATTATTATTATTATTATTTTTAATGTTATGTGTGTGAGTGTGAATTTCATAGTTTGCTTAGGTGTATAGGTATAGTATAGTTGTAGTTTGATATATTTTACAATTTATTAAAGCTGGGCTGGCCGGTTAGGCAGGGTTTTATTTTATTTTGCATTTCTGTTGTAGCTGGTTAAGCTTGTTTTGTGTTTTTGTTTTTTGGAATTGTTTTGTATTTTTATAATAAAAAAGAGTGTCAGCAGAGAGCACTGTAGACGAGACAAAAAAAAAAAAAGAAATTAAAAAAGAAAAGAATTTCCTCTGTAGCATACAGCTGCTAATAAGTACTGGAAGGGTAAAGATTTTTTAATAGAAATAATTTACAAATCTGTTTAAGAATGCTATAGAGGGGCAAAATGATGCCGCTATACAGATCCCACGACTGCTCATGTCGGCGTCTCTCCAACCAGGGTGCCTCCAGCTGTTGCAAAACTACAACTCCCAGCATGCCCGGACAGCCGTTGGCTGTCCGGGCATGCTGGGAGTTGTAGTTTTGCAACAGCCGCCATTTTCTCCCCTACCACGAAGATCCTGTCAAGCAACTTATTTCCGAATATGTCAGAAGTGGCACTTGCGAATAGTTTGAGGGAAGTTTTCGTGAACCTGCGCAGTCCTCGGGGCCGCCGCGTTCAAACGCAATGAAGAACTCAGGCGCAGCCCTTCAAGCAAATGTTTCCTTTTCACTTCAATTCCCTTAAAACCCCTTTTTCTTAGTGAAAAGCCAAAGATAGCTGAGATCAAGCGGCGGACAGGATGTTGTCTCGAAAGTTTAGATAATGTAAAAAAAAAAAGGGACTTTTCATTCCTTTCTGTCGCTCCCCGGCGTGCGGCTGTGATTACCATCAAATGCTCCGCGCCTGTGAGGGTTTTTTTTTTTTTTGCCGGTCCGGCTTAAATAGATTTATCCCGGCAATGGTTTCTTTGTGTGCTAACAATGTGATCTGCAGCCCGGACCGCGCCATTGTTATATGTGAGAAGACTTCGCCGCTTGCCGCAAAAGGCTTCTGTACGGCTGTGAATGTCGGCGCGGAGCAGGCTTTTTGCGATCTCTGCGTGTTCTGTAATGTGATACGCGGAGGGAGAATGGGGGGGGGGGGGGGACAAGAGATCTGCCGGCGAGAAGACGAGGAAAACAGAACACGAAAGATGTCGCGGTGCAGCATCCCTTAGGGGGGGGGTCAAGGATTAGGTTAACCCCTCATGGTCCACGGAGCAGGATCTGAAGACTTGGAGGTGGCGGCGGCGGCCTTTTTGTTTTTTTTTCCCCGCTGTCGATAAAAGGAAATATAGAGAAATACTGCCATAATACCACCCAAACAGTACCGCAGTACCAAATGACGCTACCGTACGCAACTCATTTATTAATCCTATGGAGTGGCTACTAACATAGTGCCATATGGTGCACCCATAGTTATACAGTACCAATCTGGAGTACCGAATGACGCTACCGTACGCAACTCATTTATTAATACTATGGAGTGGCTGCTAAAATAGTGCCATATAGTGCACCCATAGTTCTACAGTACCAATCTGGAGTACCGAATGACACTACAGTGCGCAACTAATTTATTAATACTATGGAGTGGCTACTAAAATAGTGCCATATAGTGCACCCATAGTTCTACAGTACCAATCTGGAGTACCGAATGACGCTACAGTGCGCAACTAATTTATTAATACTATGGAGTGGCTGCTAAAATAGTGCCATATAGTGCACCCATAGTTCTACAGTACCAATCTGGAGTACCAAATGACGCTACCGTACGCAACTCATTTATTAATACTATGGAGTGGCTACAAAAATAGTGCCATATAGTGCACCCATAGTTCTACAGTACCAATCTGGAGTACCGAATGACGCTACAGTGCGCAACTCATTTATTAATCCTATGGTGTGGCTACTAAAATAGTGCCATATAATGCACCCATAGTTCTACAGTACCAATCTGGAGTACCGAATGACGCTACAGTGCGCAACTCATTTATTAATACTATGGAGTGGCTACAAAAATAGTGCCATATAGTGCACCCATAGTTCTACAGTACCAATCTGGAGTACCGAATGACGCTACAGTGCGCAACTCATTTATTAATCCTATGGTGTGGCTACTAAAATAGTGCCATATAGTGCACACATAAAGACCGAAATAACCCTACCCGTAGCCGGCTCAATAAAGCACGAATAAAGTAAGAAGGGTTAAGAAACCATATTATTGACACCTATATACGCACGACACGCGCACGCAAATAACCCCAAATACAATAAAAATATTAAATAAATGAGTAAATTCATGTGAGAAAATATAGATTTATTTTTATATAAATAATATATATATTCTCACATGAATTTTCTCATTTATTTTTATTGTTTTTAATTGTATTTGGGGTTCTTTGCGTGCGCGTGTTGTGCGCATATTGGTGTCAATAGTGCACACATAGTTATACAGTGCCAATCTGAAGTACTAAACGGCACTACAATACACAGCCAATTTATTAATCCTATGCAGTGGCTCCATAGTAGTGCCATATAGTGCACACATAGTTATACAGTGCCAATCTGAAGTACTAAACGGCACTACAATACACAGCCAATTTATTAATCCTATGCAGTGGCTCCATAGTAGTGCCATATAGTGCACACATAGTTATACAGTGCCAATCTGAAGTACTAAACGGCACTACAATACACAGCCAATTTATTAATCCTATGCAGTGGCTGCATAGTAGTGCCATATAGTGCACACATAGTTATACAGTGCCAATCTGAAGCACTACATGACACTACAATACACAGTCAATTTATTAATCCTATGCAGTGGCTGCATAGTAGTGCCATATAGTGCACACAGTTATACAGTGCCAATCTGAAGCACTAAACGGCACTACAATACACAGTCAATTTATTAATCCTATGCAGTGGCTCCATAGTAGTGCCATATAGTGCACACATAGTTATACAGTGCCAATCTGAAGTACTAACCGGCACTACAATACACAGCCAATTTATTAATCCTATGCAGTGGCTGCATAGTAGTGCCATATAGTGCACACATGATACTACCCTGCAGTGCTGCCATGCAATGCACACATTATACTGCAAAACAGTAAACATAAAACAAGGTTGTGTAGTTCACAGATATTGTGCATAAATAATGAAACCCTGCAGTGCCATACAGTACACACAATAGTGCCATATATAGTGCACACAATGCTACTAGGTGGAGCAAACATAATATACATACAGAGCAAAGATCCTACTATACAGTGCCAATATGATACTGTTATACAGTGCACACATAATACTACCATACCGAGAACACATAATACCATCATGCAGTGCACACAGTACATCCATATATAGTACTAAAGACAGCACACATGTTACTGCTATGCAGAGAACACATAATACTATCATACAGTGCACACATAGGGGGACATGTATCAATACAGTGATCTCTCAACTTACAATGGCCTCAACATACAATAGTTTCAACATACAATGGTCTTTTCTGGACCATTGTAACTTGAAACCAGACTCAACATACAATGTAATAGACAGTCCAGATATGCGAAACATGTCACAACTGGAGGAATTGACCAATCAGAATGGGCATTTTACTGGTAAATCACCTCTATTACTGAAGTACAAGCACTGAATGGCTGTCTGGTAGCGCCCCCTACAGTACAGGGAGGTATTACATGTTCTGTACTCTTTACCTGTATTACTGAAGTGTATGCACTGACTGGTGTCTGGTAGCACCCCCTACAGTACAGGGAGGTATTACATGTTCTGAACTCTTTACCTGTATTACTGAAGTGTATGCACTGACTGGTGACTGGTAGCGCCCCCTACAGTACAGGGAGGTATTACATGTTCTGTACTCTTTACCTGTATTACTGAAGTGCATGCACTGACTGGTGTCTGGTAGCGCCCCCTACAGTACAGGGAGGTATTACATGTTCTGTACTCTTTACCTGTATTACTGAAGTGTATGCACTGACTGGTGTCTGGTAGCACCCCCTACAGTACAGGGAGGTATTACATGTTCTGTACTCTTTACCTGTATTACTGAAGTGTATGCACTGACTGGTGTCTGGTAGCACCCCCTACAGTACAGGGAGGTATTACATGTTCTGTACTCTTTACCTGTATTACTGAAGTGCATGCACTGACTGGTGTCTGGTAGCGCCCCCTACAGTACAGGGAGGTATTACATGTTCTGTACTCTTTACCTGTATTACTGAAGTGCATGCACTGACTGGTGTCTGGTAGCGCCCCCTACAGTACAGGGAGGTATTACATGTTCTGTACTCTTTACCTGTATTACTGAAGTGCATGCACTGACTGGTGTCTGGTAGCACCCCCTACAGTACAGGGAGGAACTACAAGTTCTGCACTACTCTTTACCTGTGCCAGGGTTAGTTGCTCCTTTGGACACCAGGTGAGGGCGGCTCCATTTGGGACACTGTGTGTACTGTATAGGACCCTGAAGAAGCTCCTGTCCTCTACAAAAAAACATTGTTTCTCAACCAGGGTGCCTCCAGCTGTTGCAAAATTACAACTCCCAGCATGCCCGGACAGCCAAAGGCTGTCCGGGCACGCTGGGAGTTGTAGTTTTGCAACAGCTGGAGGCTCCCTGCTTGGGAAACACTGACATAGACCGTGATTTACAGTGATTTACAGTAGTTTTGCAACAGCTGGAGGCTCCGTGCTTGGGACACACTGACATAGACAGTGATTACAGCTCCCAGCAGATCTTTCTTACTTTTATATGTAAGGATTTGCTTTATCTATATTAGTTATCTACTTATTTTTCTTTAATCCTCACTTTTTCCTATTTTTGGATGACATTTTGGTGGCTTCAGAACCAATTACCAGGTTTCCATAGAGATATGGTCTCAACATACAATGTTTTCAACATACAATGGTTGTCCTAGAACCGATTAATATTGTAACTTAACCCCTTAAGGACTCAGGGTTTTTCCGTTATTGCACTTTCGTTTTTTCCTCCTTACCTTTAAAAAATCATAACCCTTTCAATTTTCCACCTAAAAATCCATATTATGGCTTATTTTTTGCGTCGCCAATTCTACTTTGCAGTGACATTAGTCATTTTACCCAAAAATGCACGGCGAAACGGAAAAAAAAATCATTGTGCGACAAAATCGAAAAAAAAACGCCATTTTGTAACTTTTGGGGGCTTCCGTTTCTACGCAGTGCATATTTCGGTAAAAATTACACCTTATCATTATTCTGTAGGTCCATACGGTTAAAATGATCCCCTACTTATATAGGTTTGATTTTGTCGCACTTCTGGAAAAAATCCTAACTACATGCAGGAAAATTTATACGTTTAAAAATGTCATCTTCTGACCCCTATAACTTTTTTTATTTTTCCACGTACGGGGGGGTATGAGGACTCGTTTTTATTGGTTTGATTTTTGTTTTGATCTGACTTTTTGATCACTTTTTATTCATTTTTTAATGTTATAAAAAGTTACCAAAATACGCTTTTTTGGACTTTGGAATTTTTTTGCGCGTACGCCATTGACCGTACGGCTTAATTAATGATATATTTTTATAGTTCGGACATTTACGCACGCGGCGATACCACATATGTTTATTTTTTTTTTTTTTTACACTGTTTTATTTTTCTTATGGGAAAAGGGGGGTGATTCAAACTTTTATTAGGGAAGGGGTTAAATGACCTTTATTAACACTTTTTTTTTACTTTTTTTTTGCAGTGTTATAGGTCCCATAGGCACCTATAACACTGCACACACTGATCTCTTATACTGATCATTGTTATCCCATAGGGACCTATAACACTGCACACACTGATCTCCTATGCTGATCACTGGCGTGTATTAACACGCCTGTGATCAGCATTATCGACGCTTGACTGCTCCTGCCTGGATCTCAGGCACGGAGCAGTCATTCGTCGATCGGACACTGAGGAGGCAGGTAAGAGCCCTCCCGGTGTCCGATCAGCTGTTCGGGATGCCGCGATTTCACCGCGGCGGTCCCGAACAGCCTGACTGAGCAGCCGGGATACTTTCAGTTTCACTTTAGAAGCGGCGGTCAGCTTTGACCGCCGCTTCTAAAGGGTTAATACCGCACATCGCCGCGATCGGCGATGTGTGGTATTAGCCGCGGGTCCCGGCCGTTGATTAGCGCCGGGACCCACGCGATATGATGCGGGATCGCGGCGCGATCCCGCTTCATATCGCGGGAGCCGGCGCAGGACGTAAATATACGTCCTGCGTCGTTAAGGGACTACTGTAATGGTGTAGCAATGTGTGATTTTATGTATGTTTTTTTTTTTGCGTCAAATGGAGCATATTTGCACCAAAATGATCAATTGTCGTATGCAAGTTTGTCATTTTGGCGCAAATGTAGCCCTACAAAAGGCGCAGACCCCAGAATTCCAGGCAGTAAATCTGACTTTGGAATATTCTATTGTTGTAGCTATTTTCTCTGTCACTTTATTCATGGTGTAGATTTGCGCCTAAATGAAGGTATTTGCGCCTAAACTTGCGCCAAATCAAAAAGTCGCAATTAATGAATTCCAGACCAAAGAATGATTGTAACTGAAATCACGACTAACAAAGTGAAATCAGTGATTCTGTTCTAAACCATTTGGCGCAATTGTTTGTCGCAAAAAGTGACATAAAAGGAAATTTGAGACAAATCACAGTCAAAAAAACAGGGTAAAATCCATACATACCCCCCCCCCCCATTATCTTTTCGTACAGTATATATTTACTACTGCCAGTGTATAAATAAGACTATAGAGTGTAAACATAACACTGCCATACAGTGCAAACACAATGTCACCATCCCGTGCACACATAATACTGCCATCCAAAGCAAACATACTACTGCCATATAAAGAACATGTACAGCCATGCAGTGTACACATTATACTGCCATACAAAGCAAACATACTACTGCCATATAAAGAACATGTACAGCCATGCAGTGTACACATTATACTGCCATACAGTACACACATAATGCTTCCAAATAGTGTACACATAATAAAGTGTGCTCTGGCATTCAGTGCATACATAACACTACCATGAAGTGCACATTTACTACCATATACTGCACACATAATACTACCACACAGTGAACACAATACACTACCATACATTGCACACATAATACTACCATATACTGTACGCCATAACTTCCTGGCTCTTGCAGGCCAGAGAAGTCTCCCAGGTCAGTGCTGCGGTGACAGTACTCAGCTTTTCTGGATGACCAAGTCCACTGCTGGTGACCCACTATGGAGATTGCAGTATACTGAGCTCTAAGACAGTGTTTTATAAACAACGTGTCTCTGGCTGTTGCAAAACTATAACTCTCAGCATGAAGGCTGTCCGGGCATGCTGAGAGTTGTAGTTTTGCAGCAGCTGGAGGCACAGTGTTTGGGAAACACTGCTTTATAGATTGCTGTGTGGTGAGGGTGTGATGCAGGGCAGATGGAATTACACTAGGGGCAGATGGCATTAAGCCCTTGTGTTCGTGACGCCAGAGCACGGTTTAACTGCTCCACCACCTGAAGGTAGGCGGCTGGATACTGGGCCAGGCACAGGGGGCAAATAATGACTCCGACGCCAAGTTACGTCAGCTTTACTGAATCAGACAGATGTAACAGTCTGTGCAGAAGGTATTCAGCTCTCCTCCTACGTCCTGCTGCGCACGGACTGGTACGGACCGTACCCAAGTGCAACAGAGAAGAAACCGATGTCCAGCGCTGTTCCCGTTTATAATTAGAATTCTTTATTCAAACATAGACACCATAGGTACAGAAGACAGGGTAGTCACAGCTGACGCGTTTCAGCCCACCAAGGGGCCTTAGTCATACTTATAGACTCATACAGTCTATACAGCTTGGCTAGGTCCACGGAGGTGACCGGTAACTTCAGGGACCACAGGACTTGCTGGGACTTATGGTGGCAATTTGATGCAGGGCCACGCTGACTTGGTATAATTGACTATGACTGACTTCCCCCCTTTCTGTAGTTTACCAGGCTCTGACTTGACCTGTGGGACAATGGATTTGAGAACTGGTAACTGCGTAGTAGACTTTGTCCCCCTCTGGACTCCGGACACACACCTAGGACTTGACCTTACTGCACTCAGCGTAGCAGGAACTAGAGCAGAGCTCCAAGAGAGCGAACTAGTCCCTCCCAGGGCTTATATGGGGGAGACTAGGAGGGGTCCCATAGGTCACTCTGTAGGTCACATGGTCACTGGTACCTTCCCTGGTCACAATCACATGACAACATTACTTAAAGGCATATAACAATATATGTACAATACACTGTATAACAGGCATAGAAGTAAATACACAAGGGACAGGTGCATGGGGGTGGGGGGGGGGTCAAGGGTCACTGGATGGAGTCTGCCACACTAGGGTACAGGGGTGCAACTCCTGTACTGGTCCACCACAGTTGAGTTATTGCAGTATGGTGCGGATTATAGCTTTTGCCCTTGCAGTTGTATTTAGCTTCCTAGCACCTTGTTCCGGTTAGGTGCATGGGGGAGGGGGGAGGGGGGGGGTGTGGTCAAGGGTCACTGGATGGAGTCTGACACACAGGGAAGCTAGGGTACAGGGGTGCAACTCCTGTACTGGTCCACCACAGCTGACTTATTGCAGTATGGTGCGGATTATAGCTTTTGCTCTGTGCAGTTGTATTTAGCATTCTGTGTGTGTTTCCTAGCACCTTGTTCCGGTTAGGTGCATGGGGGTGGGGGGAGGGGGGGTGGTCAAGGGTCACTGGATGGAGTCTGCCACACAGGGAAGCTAGGGTACAGGGGTGCAACTCCTGTACTGGTCCACCACAGCTGACTTATTGCAGTATGGTGCGGGTTATAGCTTTTCCTAGCACCTTGTTCCGGTTAGTCGCTGTTTGTTTGTTTGCAACAGCTGGAAAAACACTGCCCTGAGCTCTTATAATGAATGTTTGAAATGACTTCTAACATGCGGGGGGGGGGGGGGGGGGGTGCACATACTTTTTTTTTAGCTGTCTAAATAACATAGCCATGGCAAGGAACCAGCAACTTTTTTCAAACACTCCTAAATCGGAAGTCGGACTAGTTGTTCGGGATCGGTCTCCACTATGGTTGTGTTGCTGCGATCAGAGGAACGAGATCCCCATAATCTTGTCAGGGTTTTACTACCATCTACTATGGTTCAGCCAAGTTAGAGTTGGCGTAGTCGGCGGGATTGAGTCAGGAGGATGGCACGGATCTCTACCTGGATAGTGATCGAACTTGTAGAGAACTTGGCCATAGCTGGCGATGATGTAATGAAGAGAAGAACCGCTCAGGGAAGGAGCCACCATTGTGAGACAGAAGACGGGCTACCTGAGCTTCAGCCATAACCGGCTACCGGGTGACTTGGAACCAATGGTGGTCGCCAAACTAATCAAATCCCATTTTTTTTTAATTTCTAGTTGTCCTAGTTCTTGGGGATCTGTCTTCACTATTAGATGAACGAAAAGAATCATCGAGTGACCCTTCATGTGCCAGGGCAGAGCAACCATGCCATGGCTAGACGCCCAGGTCAACCCAGAGGGTCATGCCACCTCCTCTCTCCTACAAGCTCCGGCGATGGTCGGCTGTGATGACCACAGCGAGCAGGATGCAACGTTTTGATTCTTGCTCCGGAGCGCCCCCCTGTTTTCTATACACGCTCCCCGACCCTATATAGCATCTAATGGATCAGCACTACAAAGCCCCGGCTTCAAGTAGCACAGAGCTCGGGATGCCTACTGCGACCGGCTCGCCATGATGCCTATTGATAAGACGGTTTGTCCCGGACTATAAAACCTTGCTCTTTGCCCCGGGAGCAGCTAATATTCCCCGAGCCGCCGCGTCTGCCGTTCCTCTGAAGGTTAACAAATGCCGCCGCGCAGACAAAGCCTTTCTTTATTCCTGCACTGGAGAAAAAAAAACCGTATTGATTATGTGTTCAATAAAAAGGTCAAAGCTTCCTCTGAGGGTCAGAGCTTTAGCGGCAAATCCGTAGACCTGCGCCCGCGATCACCGGGGGTAATGGCAGAACTGCAAATGAGGTGATCATCATTACCGTGTCGCCGGGGCTGACAAATGTCAGGGTGACTCACTTGCATTATTATTACTTGTTTTTTTTTTTGTTAATTGATTTGGTTAATTAGGTCCCCGAGGCCCGATCGCTAATTAGAAGCCAAAAAATAAATAAATAGAAAAAAAAAAAAAAAAAACAACCTGCCATAGACGGAGAGGAGAAGCTTAGCTTTGTGCTCCTCCGCAATCTGCAGCCTGGATTCTCCTTCATATCCCTGACCTGCCACATGTTATCCTTCCTTTCTTCATGTAGTTTATACAATGTATCGTTCGCAGGAAAGAACTCACAGACCTGCTTATTTATTTTAGCTTTTTTTTTTTCTTTAGGAAGCATCTGCTCCCCCACTCTGGCGCCATCATTAAGTTTTTTTTTTTTTTTTTTTTTTGCCAATTAGTGGAAATAAATATGTAAAAAAAATAAAAAAAAATAAAAAAAAAATAAAAAAAAAACAACAACAAAGTGGATAAGAAAAAAAATATTTACATCTAAACTTGGCTACTTTATCAGACGGTTTGAAAAGTTTATAAAAAAAAAAGATGATGACAAGGGGGCGCTGTATGGCCTAAATCTGTAGTCTTCAAACTGTGGCCCTCCAGATGTTGCAAAACTACAACTCCCAGCATGCCCGGACAGCCGTTGGCTGTCCGGGCATGCTGGGAGTTGTAGTTTTGCAACATCTGGAGGGCCACAGTTTGAAGACCGTTGGCCTAAATCCTTGAAAATAGTTCAGTTGTACTGTATATAAGGGGTTCCCAACCAGTGCGCCTCCAGCTGTTGCAAAACTACAACTCTGAGTGTACCCAGACTGATGAAAAACTAAACTGACGACATCAAGGCACTAAAGAACACTATGGACAAAAACAAAGGATGGTGGGGGGTCCTGCTCACAGGGAAAATGAAAACATAACTTTTACTGCTCGGGGTTAAAACATGGACAAGAAAAAACAAACAAAACCTATAGCTCAAATGAAAAACATAACCCCAACGCATTTCGAACTTCCAAAGAGTTCTTGGCCATGACTAAGAACTCTTTGGAAGTCCGAAACGCGTCGGCGTTTGGTTTTTAATTTGACTTTTGGTTTTGTTTGTTTTTTCTTGTCCATGTTTTAACCCCGAGCAGTAAAAGTTATGTTTTAAAGGGGTACTCCCGTGGAAACCTTTTTTTTTTTTTTTTTTTTTTTTTTTAATCAACTGGTGCCAGAAAGTTAAACAGATTTGTAAATCACTTCTATTAAAAAAAAAATCTTAATCCTTCCAGTACTTTTTAGGGGCTGTATACTAAAGAGAAATCCAAAAAAAGAAATGCATTTCCTCTGATGTCACGACCACAGTGCTCTCTGCTGACCTCTGCTGTCCATTTTAGGAACTGTCCAGAGCAGCATATGTTTGCTATGGTGATTTTTCTCCAGCTCTGGACAGTTCCTAAAATGGACAGCAGAGGTCAGCAGAGAGCACTGTGGTCGTGACATCAGAGGAAATGCATTTCTTTTTTTTGGATTTCTCTTTAGTATACAGCCCCTAAAAAGTACTGGAAGGATTCAGATTTTTTAATAGAAGTGATTTATAAATCTGTTTAACTTTCTGGCACCAGTTGATTTAATAAAAAAGTTTTCCATCGGAGTACCCCTTTAATTTTCTCTGTGAGCTGGACCCCACCATCCTTTGTTTTGTCCATTATATACGGGATACGGCCCACATTGTCACCTGCAGTGCCGCACCTGGACCGCAGTCCTGGTGATTGATGTCCGTATTGGGTGGTGAGCTGAACTGAATTTTCCTTTATCTTAGAAAACACCATGCCCGGACTGACTAAAAACGAGCCTGACTAAAAGTAGGTGCTAGGAAACACACAGAATGCTAGAAACAATTGCACAGAGCATACACTATAATCCGCACCATGCTGCAAAAGTCATCAATCTATAAAGCAGTGGTTTCCATTCAGTGTGCTTTCAGCTGTTGTAAAACTACAACTCCCAGCATGCCCGGACTGACTAGATACAAAACTAACTATAATAAGATGCTAGTGGAAAAAAACATCACAGAGCATACACTATAATCCGCACTATACAACAAAAGTCATCAATCTATAAAGCAGTGTTTTTCAACCAGTGCGCCTACAGCTGTTGCAAAACTACAACTCCCAGCATGCCCGGACTGACTAGAAACAAAACTAACTATAATAAGATGCTATTGGAAAACAACTTCACAGAGCATACACTATAATCCGCACTATACAACAAAAGTCATCAATCTATAAAAGCAGTGTTTTTTCAACCAGTGCGCCTACAGCTGTTGCAAAACTACAACTCCCAGCATGCCCGGACTGACTAGAAACAAAACTAACTATAATAAGATGCTATTGGAAAACAACTTCACAGAGCATACACTATAATCCGCACTATACAACAAAAGTCATCAATCTATAAAGCAGTGTTTTTTCAACCAGTGCGCCTACAGCTGTTGCAAAACTACAACTCCCAGCATGCCCGGACTGACTAGAAACAAAACTAACTATAATAAGATGCTAGTGGAAAACAACTTCACAGAGCATACACTATAATCCGCACTATACAACAAAAGTCATCAATCTATAAAGCAGTGTTTTTTCAATGAGAGCGCATACAACTGTTGCAAAACTACAACTCCCAGCATGTCCGGACTGACTAGAAACAAAACTAACTATAATAAGATGCTATTGGAAAACAACTTCACAGAGCATACACTATAATCCGCACTATACAACAAAAGTCATCAATCTATAAAGCAGTGTTTTTTCAACCAGTGCGCCTACAGCTGTTGCCAAACTACAACTCCCAGCATGCCCGGACTGACTAGGAACAAAACTGACTAGAGCAAGGTGCTATTAAAAACAAAGGGCTGACAACAACTGCACAGAGCATACACTATAATCCGCACCATACTGTAAAAGTCAGCAATCTTTAAAACAGTGTTTCCCCAGCAGTGTGCCCCGAGCTGTTTCAAAACTACAATTCCCAGCATCCTCAGACAGCCGAAGGCTGCAGTATATACCTCTGTGTACTTATGTATATCTTTGGACAATGGCTGCTATGGTATATGTTCTACAACCAGTTGTTTGCCATAGCGCATATTGTACAGATTTGCCACCTCGGATATAGGTGCGATTAAGTTAATACAAATTTTTGAGAAATATTGCAAATCTACAATTTTTCTAGTTTCCATGAAGATTTTTTTTCCAAAAATAAATTGACGCGCTGCAAATTTAAATTCCGTAAATTTCATTGCGGTTTTACATGCAGGTTTGTTTTTCCTACAAATTTCCCACAATCTCATTCAGAACTAAAAAGGTTAGAAAAACAGAGCCAATTTCTTCTAAAAAAAAAACTATGGCCACCCCTGTCCTCCTGCTGCTTATATTGATGATGACAAGCCTGTAGAATAACGAGAGGGGAGAAGGGATTACATTTAGGAGGCATCACTGTGTATATATAGTAAGAATGCAAGTATTTATACATAAGGGACAGCTTTTCAGTACTTTATAGGGGGGTCAGAGTTGAGAGGGAAGCCTTGATTTACCTCTCAGGCGCAGTGTGGATCCTCTGGAGGGGGCAGAAAGCCTCACACATTGCGTGTACACAACCAGACTGTGCATAGAAGTAGCTAAACCCCATCCCCACTTCCGGTGTTTGTCCTGGTCTCTCTTGTTACTAGAGATGGACTGAGCCTAACAACAGGCTGTGAACAAAAGTTGGCATCACATGGAGGAAAATTTGATTGAAAATTGTAACAATGTATGTTCAACCCATACACATTCTGACCAATGGGACAACTATAAGTAAATAACTTCAAAGGGGTACTCCGGTGGAAACCTTTTTTTTTTTTTTTTTTTTTTTTAATCAACTGGTGCCAGAAAGTTAAACAGATTTGTAAATTACTTCTATGAAAAAATCAAAATCCTCCCAGTACTTATTAGCTGCTGAATGCTACTGAGGACATTTTTTTCTTTTGGGGACACAGAGCTCTCTGCTGACATCACGAGCACAGTGCTCTCTGCTGACACCTCTGTCCATGTCGGGAACTGTCCAGAGCAGCATATGTTTGCTATGGGGATTTTCTCCTACACTGGACAGTTCCTAAAATGGACAGAGATGTCAGCAGAGAGCACTGTGGTCATGATGTCAGCAGAGAGCTCTGTGTTCCAAAAAGAAAATAATTTCCTCTGAAGTGTTCAGCAGCTAATAAGTACTGGAAGGATTAAGATTTTTTTAATAGAAGTAATTTACAAATCTGTTTAACTTTCTGGCACCAGTTGATTAAAAAAAAAAAAAAAAGTTTTCCACCGGAGTACCCCTTTAACCCCTTAACGACGCAGGATGTATATTTACGTCCTGCGCCGGCTCCCGCGATATGAAGCTGCATCATATCGCGTCGGTCCCGGAGCTCATCAACGGCCGGGACCCACGGCTAATACCACACATCGCCGATCGCGGCGATGTGCGGTATTAACCCTCTAGAAGCGGCGGTCAAAGCTGACCGCCGCTTCTAAAGTGAAACTGAAAGTGACCCGGCTGCTCAGTCGGGCTGTTCGGGACCGCCGCGGTGAAATCGCGGCGTCCCGAACAGCTGACTGGACACCGGGAGGGCCCTTACCTGACTCCTGGGTGTCCGATCGACGAATGACTGCTCCGTGCCTGAGATCCAGGCAGGATCAGTCAAGCACCGATAATGCTGATCACAGGCGTGTTAATACACTCCAGTGATCAGCATAGGAGATCAGTGTGTGCAGTGTTATAGGTCCCTATGGGATAACAATGATCAATATAAGAGATCAGTGTGTGCAGTGTTATAGGTCCCTATGGGACCTATAACACCTCAAAAAAAAATGTAAAAAAAAAGTGTTAATAAAGGTCATTTAACCCCTTCCCTAATAAAAGTTTGAATCACCCCCCTTTTCCCATAAAAAAAATAAAACAGTGTAAAAAAAAAATAAATAAACATATGTGGTATCGCCGCGTGCGTAAATGTCCGAACTATAAAAATATATCATTAATTAAACCGCACGGTCAATGGCGTACGCGCAAAAAAATTCCAAAGTCCAAAAAAGCGTATTTTGGTCACTTTTTATACCATTAAAAAAATGAATAAAAAGTGATCAAAAAGTCCAATTAAAACAAAAATCATACCGATAAAAACTTCAGATCACGGTGCAAAAAATGAGCCCTCATACCGCCCCCCGTACGTGGAAAAATAAAAAAGTTATAGGGGTCAGAAGATGACATTTTTAAACGTATAAATTTTCCTGCATGTAGTTATGATTTTTTCCAGAAGTGCGACAAAATCAAACCTATATAAGTAGGATATCATTTTAACCGTATGGACCTACAGAATAATGATAAGGTGTCATTTTTACCGAAATATGCACTGCGTAGAAACGGAAGCCCCCAAAAGTTACAAAATGGCATTTTTTTTTCGATTTTGTCGCACAATGTTTTTTTTTCCGTTTCGCCGTGAATTTTTGGGTAAAATGACTAATGTCACTGCAAAGTAGAATTGGCGACGCAAAAAAATAAGCCATAATATGGATTTTTAGGTGGAAAATTGAAAGGGTTATGATTTTTAAAGGGTAAGGAGGAAAAAACGAAAGTGCAAAAACTGAAAAACCCTGCGTCCTTAAGGGGTTAGGAAGCGATAATTTCACCTGCTTCTAGGGGTACTCTGCCCCTAGACATCTTAGGGGATAAGATGTCTGATCGCGCGGGTCCTGCCGCTGAGGACCCCCTCGATCTCTCTGCTGCATCTGGTGTTCATTTAGAGCGTCGGGTGCAGCTCCGGAGGCTCGTAACATCACAGCCACACCCTGCTCATGATGTCATGGCCACGCCCCCTCAATGCAAGTCTATAGGAGGGGGCGTGACAGCCGTCACGCCCCCTCCCGTAGACTTGCATTGAGGGGTGTGGCTGTGGCTTCACCAGCGGGGCGTGACCGTGACGTTTCGAGCCTCTAAGATGTCTAGGGCCGGAGTACCCCTTTAAGGAATGTTCACAAGAACCACTAGAAGAGAGCAAAGTGTTCCTTCTCCAACAGTTAAAGAATATATATTTTTTATATTTTTCTGAGGACAGGGTAAAAATAAAAACTAAATGCTATTAACCTACCTTGGTCCCCTGCAGCTCCCGTTTTAGCAATTTCCGCCCAAAAATGTTTTATTTGATAACACAACATATTTTTGCTACTTTTGTTTGTTTTTTCTTTACACGGTGCACCTTACAGTTCAATGAGAGAGAGATTCAAAAACTCCTGTCATTTCTGTTCCAACTGGTGCCAAAACGTTTTACAGATTTGTAAATTACGTCTATATAAAAATCATAATCCTTCCAGTGCTTATCAGCTTGTGTAGTTCTTTCCAGTCTGACCACAGTGCTCTCTGCTGCCACCTCTGTCCATGTCAGGAACTGTCCAGAGTAGAAGCAAATCTGCATAGCAAATCTCTCCTGCTCTGGACAGTTCCTGACACGGACAGAGGTGTCAGTAGAGAGCACTGTGGTCAGACTGGAAAGAACTACACAATTTCCTTTGTAGTATACAGCAGCTGATAAGTACTGGAAAGATTAAGATTTTTATATAGAAGTAATTTACAAATCTGTTTAACTTTCGGGCACCAGTTGATTTGAAAAAAATTGTTTACCACCGAAGTACCCCTTTAACCCCTTAAGGACGCAGGACGTAAATGTACGTCCTGGTGACGTGGTACTTAACGCACCAGGACGTACATTTACGTCCTGAGCATAACCGCGGGCATCGGAGCGATGCCAGCATCATGCGCGGCAGGTCCCGGCTGTGGATCGCAGCCAGGGACCCGCCGGTAATGGCGGACACCCGCGATCCGATCATCCTGCACGGCAGACGGAGGTCCCCTCACCTGCCTCCGCTGCCTTCCTGCAGACCAGAGCAGAAGATGACCGATAACACTGATCAGTGCTGTGTCCTATACATAGCACTTAACAGGATTAGCAATCGAGTGATTGCTATAAATAGTCCCCTATGGGGACTATAAGAGTGTAAAAATAAAAGTAAAAAAAGGAAAAAAAAAAGGAAAATAAAATGTGAAAAATCCCCTCCCCCAATAAATACGTAAATTGTCCCATTTTCCCTATTTTACCTCCAAAAAGTGTAAAAAAAATTATTTTATATACATATTTGGTATCGCCGCTTGCGTAAATATCCGAAATATTAAAATAAAATGTAAATGATCCCGTACGGTGAACGGCGTGAACATAAAAAAAAAAGTCCAAAATTGCTGCTTTTTTTTATAACATTTTATTCAAAAAAAAATTAATAAAAATGTAATAAAAGTTTTGTATAAGCAAATATGGTATTAATAAAAAGTACAGATCACGGTGCAAAGAATGAGCCCTCATACCGCCGCTTATACGGAAAAATGAAAAAGTTATAGGTCTTCAAAATAGGGGGATTTTAAACGTACTGATTTGGTTAAAAAGTTTGCGATTTTTTTTAAGCGCAACATTCATAGAAAAGTGTATAATCATGGGGATCATTTTAATCGTATCGACCCAGAGAATAAATAACACATGTCATTTTTACCATAAATTGTACGGTGTGAAAACAAAACCTTTCAAAATTAGCAAAATTGCGGTTTTCTTTTTAATTTCCCCACACAAATAGTATTTTTTTGGTTGCGCCATACATTTTATGATAAAGTGAGTGATGGCATTAAAGCGGGCAACAGGTCGAGCAAAAAACAAGCCCTCATACTAGTCTGTGGATGAAAATATAAAAGAGTTATGATTTTTTGAAGGGGAGGAGGAAAAAACGAAAACATAAAAATAAAATTGTCTGAGTCCTTAAGGTCCAAAAGGGCTGAGGGGTTAAGGACTCAGACAATTTTATTTTTACGTTTTTAGTTTTTTCCTCCTCGTCTTCAAAAAATCATAATTCTTTTATATTTTCCTCCACAGACTAGTATGAGGGCTTGTTTTTTGCGCGACCAGTTGTCCGTTGTAATGCCATCACTCACTTTACCATAAAATATATGGCGCAACCAAAAAAATACTATTTGTGTGGTGAAATTAAAAAGAAAACCGCAATTTTGCATATTTTGGAAGGTTTCATTTTCATGCCGTACAATTTATGGTAAAAATGACATGTGTTCTTTATTCTCTGAGTCAATATGATTAAAATGATACCCGTGATATTATACTTTTCTATTACTGTTGCGCTTAAAAAAAATCGCAAACATTTTAAGCAAATTAGTACGTTTAAAATCCTTCTATTTTGAAGACCTATAACTTTTTCATTTTTCCGTATAAGAGGTGGTATGAGGGCTCATTCTTTGGGTCAATTATGGACATTTCTCAACGGGTTTAGTCAGGTTTTCTTTACTATAATTGTCGCAAAATTGTTGCAACTGCGACTACGCGATTTTTTGTGCGACATTTTGACTGGAAAGCGAGAAAAGCAAGTTTTCCAAAAATTAACTACGTAGTAATAATTTTAAAATGGACTACGGGTAGTCAGGTATTTATTAACTGCGACAGTCGCAACTGCGCAAAAAAAAGTCGCAACAGCGTTAAAAATTGACTAAATTTACTCCAGCTCAAACATGGAGCAGAAAAATCTACAACCAAAGTAAAAAAGAAAAAAAATGCTTACGTGAAAGAAAATTATCAACGGGCTGATACCAGTTGATAAATAAGTCACAGATAAGCCAAAAAAAAGTAAGGAAAAAATTACTAAAAAAAAGAATACATAAGCAAACATTGATAAATGTCCCTCAATATGATTAAAATGATACCCATGATATTATACTTTTCTATTACTGTTGCGCTTATAAAAAAAATCGCAAACTGTTTAACCAAATTAGTACGTTTAAAACCCCCCAATTTGAAGACCTATAACTCTTTCATTTTTCCGTATAAGCGGCGGTATGAGGGCTCATTTTTTGCGCCGTGATCTGTACTTTTTACTGATATCATATTTGCGTATATAAAACTTTTAATACTTTTTTTATTAATTTTTTTGGGAATAAAATGTTATTAAAAAAAACATCTATTTTGGACTTTTTTTTGTCCTTCACGCCATTCACCGTACGGCATCATTAACATTTTATTTTAATAGTTCAGATAGTTACGCATGCGGCGATACCAAATATGTATATACATTTTTTTTTTTTACACTTTTTGGGGGTGAAATAGGGAAAATGGGACAATTTAAGTTTTTATTGGGGGAGGGGGGTTTTAACTTTTTTTTTACTTTTATTTTTTTATTTTTTTTATTTTATTTTGACGCTTTAATAGTCCCCATAGGGGACTATTTATTGCAATCACTTGATTGCTAATACTGTTCAGTGCTATGTATAGGACACAGCACTGATCAGTGTTATCGGTCATCTTCTGCTCTGCTCGATCGCAGACCAGAGCAGAAGACCCCGGGAGACGGCCGGAGCAAGGTGAGGGAACCTCCGGCCGCCATGCTGGATGATCGGATGGCCGCGGCAGCGCTGCGGGCGATCCAATCATCCATTCAAAGAACCGCAATGCTGCAGATGCCGTGATCTGTATTGATCACGGCATCTGAGGGGTTAATGGCAGACATCCGCGCGATCGCAGATGTCCGCCATTACGGGCGGGCCCCCGGCTGCTATTAGCAGCCGGGACCTGCCGCGCATGACCCGAGCATCACTCCGATGCTCGCGGTTATGCATAGGACGTAAATGTACGTCCTGGTGCGTTAAGTACCACCTCACCAGGATGTACATTTACGTCCTGCGTCATTAAGGGGTTAATCACACCTTTTTTCTCCTCACATTTTCAAAGGTCTCTGGTGCTGCTTTGAAAATATGAAAATATGTAAGGGTTCATTTTCATGCCGCTTTTTATTTTTTCAAAATCGGCCATTTTGGCGGTAATTTTTTTTTCCCGCCATCTTTAGTTTTAGGGCACCAAATTTTTTTTTTTTACATTTTTTGCGCCAAAATGGCCAATTTATGTGCCAAATATTGAATATATACTTGGCCGTACAAGTGATAACAGAAGGTTAAATGTGAGGGCAGGTGCAGTGACCATAAAAGAAATGAAAATGTTATTGTAATTTTCAAATAATAATAATTTATTTTTTAATAATTGATTAAATAACACCCCCCCCCCCAAAAAAAAAATACTAAAGAAAAACAAAAAAATTAAAATAAAAAAATAAAACCATTTCTGTAAATTCTACCCCAGCAAAGAGCTGGTGTGAAATTGTTGATGTAAAATGGACTCTCACTCCTTGCAAATGTACATAACCACGCCCACTTTTGCAAAATCGTCGTGACTAGCGTAAACCTTGGATCATTTTCATGTAAAACCCCTTGAAGGTCTGATGGAAACTTTTTTGCGCCAATGTGAAATTATTGACTTGAGGAGTTTTGAATATAACCCCCATTATCCTTATTTTGTAGGTCCATACGATTACATCGATACCCAATTTATATAGGTTTTGTTTTATTTTACTACTTACTGTATATACTCGAGTATAAGGCGAATTTTTAAGCACGATTATTCGTGATGAAAAGGCCCCCCGCCCCCCCCCCCCCGGCTTATACTCGAGTGAACTCTCCGCCTGTCAATCCTTTCTCAGTGGTCTTCAACCTGCGGACCTCCAGACGTTGCAAAACTACAACTCCCAGCATGCCCGGACAGCCATCGGCTGTCCGGGCATGCTGGGAGTTGTAGTTTTGAAACATCTGGAGGTCCGCAGGTTGAAGACTACTGCGCGGGCCTTCGTCATCATCCAGACCCCCCTTTAGTTTTCTACTCACCTCCCCTCGGTGGGAAGGAAGGATGAGCTGGTCTGGGCCATCTATGCTGCAGGGACCGTGTGGGGGGGAGGGTTAGTCGTTCCGGGCTGTCCATCTTCACTGAGGGGCCCTCTTCCCCCATTCCGGGTCTGGCCCCGGACTAGTGACGTTGCCTTGACGATAACGCACAGGGACATTCATCCCTGCGCATGAACGTCCCTGTGCGTCGTCGTCAAGGCAACGTCACTATTCCGGGGCAGGCCCGGAGCAGAGAAGATGGCCCCCCGGTGAAGATGGACAGCCTGGAACGAATAACCCTCCCCACCGGACGGTCCCTGCAGCATAGATGGCCCGGACCAGCTCACCCTAGCTTCCCACCGAGGGGAGGTGAGTAGAAAACTAAAGGGGGGGGGTCTGGATGATGACGAAGGCCCGCGCAGTGGTCTTCAACCTGCGGAACTCCAGATGTTTCAAAACTACAACTCCCAGCCGATGGCTGTCCGGGCATGCTGAGAGGAGTTGTAGTTTTGCAACATCTGGAGGTCCGCAGGTTGAAGACCACTGCGCGGGCCTTCGTCATCATCCAAACCCCCCTTTAGTTTTCTACTCACCTCCCCTCGGTGGGAAGGAAGGATGAGCTGGTCCGTCTATGCTGCAGGGACCATCCGGTGGGGAGGGTTAGTCGTTCCGGGCTGTACAATTTCACCAGGAGGCCCTCTTCTCCACTCCGGGCCGGCCCCGGACTAGTGACGTTGCCTTGACGACGACGCACAGGGACGTTCATGCGCAGGGACATCACGGACGTCTACTGCGCATGAACGTCCCTGTGTGTCATCGTCAATGAAACGTCACTAGTCCCGGGCATGCTGGGAGTTGTAGTTTTGCAACATCTGGAGGTCCGTTGAAGACCACTGAGAGGATTGACAGGCGGTGATGATGAAGGGGGGGGGGATGATGACAGGGTGATGATGACGGGGTGAAAAAGACAGGGTGATGAAGACGGGGGTGATAATGACAGGGTGATGATGACAAGGTGAAAAAGACTGGGTGATAATGACAGGGTGATGATGACGTTGGTGATAATGACAGGGGTGTGGATGATGAGAGGTGGGGATGATGAGAGGGGGGGGATGATGACGACGAGGGGGATGATGACGAGGGTGATAATGACAGGGTGATGATGACGGGGGTGATAATGACAGGGTGATGATTAGTGTTGAGCGGCATAGGCCATATTCGAATTCGCGAATATTTGCGAATATATGGACGAATATTCGTCATATATTCGCGAATATTCGCATATTCGTTATACTCTCGTTTTATTTTCGCATATGCGAAAATTCGCGTATGCGAAAATTAACATTGGTCAAAATTCGCATGTGTGAAAATTAGCATATGCGAAATTCGTATATGCGAAAATTAGCATATGCTAATTTTCGCATATGCGAATTTTCGCACGCCAGTCTCACACAGTAGTATTATAGCCTTCTTTACACCACACAAGCTGGAAGCAGAGAGGGGTGATCACTGTGATGTGTACTGTGAAAAAAAAAAAAAAACGAATATTCGTAATTACAAATATATAGCGCTATAGCTATAGCGAATATTATTCGAATTGCGAATATTCGCGAGCAACACTAGTGATGATGACGAGGGTGATGATGATGGGGGTCTGGATGATGACAGGGGGGATGATGTTTTTCCCACCCTAGGCTTATAGTTGAGTCAATAACTTTTCCTGGGTTTTTGGGGTGAAATTAGGGGCCTCGGCTTATATTCAGGTGAGCTTATACTCGAGTATATACGGTACTACTAAATTAGAACTTTTTGTAAGAAAATGAGTATGCTTAAAATTGTCTCCTAATGACCCCTATAACACTTTTATTTTTCCATGTATATGGCTGTATGAGGGTCAGTTTTTGCGCAATGATTTGAAGTTATTGGTACCATTTTTATTGTAATAGGACTTTTTGATCCATTTTTTCATTCATTTTTTTAATGACTTTATATGAACATTATGAACATTATATTTGATTATTTCACACATTTCTGCACGCCGCAACGCCACAGATGTTTATGATTATTTTTGTTTAGATTATTTTATTTAGAAAAATGTGAAAAGGGGGGTGACCTAAACTTTTGTTAGTGGAGGGGCTTATTCACATTTATTAACCTTTTATTAAATTATTTTATTTACTATTTTTTCGTTCACATACACTGATTGCATACACTGAACAATGCTGTGGCATGGTATAACATAGATCAGTGTTATCGGCGCTCCGCTCATACAGCCTGCTAAAGCAGACTGGAGAAGCAGACTGAAGATCGGCCGGTACAAGGGCAGCTAGGGACCCTCCCGACATCATGTTGTGATTGCACTGCGGAGGTCTCAACCAGCCCCCCCCCCCCCCCCCAAAGGACCAGCACCTGCATTTTATTATAGGACTTTGATTGAGGGATCAGCATGATGTCCTTAAGGTTTTTGCTTTTTTTTTACTGCTTTATATATTGTTGACATTTGCATTATGGTGTGGATTATAGTGTATGTTCCGTGCAGTTATTTTCAGCACCCTTTGCTTACTTACTAGTGCTTTGTTTCATTTCTAGTCAGCCTAGGCATGCTGGAAGTTGTAGTTATGCAACAGCTGGAGACCTACTGGTTTAAAAACACTGCTTTATAGATTGCTGACTTTTGCAGTATGGTGCAGATGATCGTTTATGCTCCATGCAGTTATTTCCAGCATCCTTTGGGTGTTTTCTAGTGCTTTTTTTGTTTCTAGTCAGCACGGACATGCTGGGAGTTGTAGTTTTGCAACAGGGGGAGACACACTGGTTGGAAAACGCTGCTTTATAGATTGCTGACATTTGCAGTATGATGCGGATAATAGTGTATGGAGCTCCATGCAGTTATTTCCAGCATTCTTTGGGTGTTTTCTAATGCTTTTTTTGTTTTCCTGACATGCTGGGAGTTGTAGTTTTGCAACAGCTGGAGGCACACTGGTTAAAAAATACTGCTTTATAGATTGCTGACTTTTTCAGTATGGTGTGGATTATAGTGTATGTTCTGTGCAGTTGTTTCAGCATCATCTCTCTCTGTTTCTTAGGGCCTTGTTTAGTTTGTAGTCAGTCTGAGCATGCTGGGAGTTGTTGATTTGCAACTGCTGGAGGCACGCTGATTGGGAAACACTAAGGTGTCAAGCAACCTTGGAGGCCACTTGATGTTTACATTAATTCCACATAAAATAGCTAAAATAACCCATCACAACCCCCAATAGCACAAGACACTTACAGCAGTCAACTGATGACTTGTAGACGTCTTAAAGGGCACCAGGTCAATAATTGATCCTCATGCAGACGAGATGGAAATGTTGAGTAACCGATAGCCCTGGGATCTATTAATATTCCTAGATCAAAAGGAAGAGACAAGAATCGATTGTATAGAAAATGTTGCAAAATTGCACAAAGTCCAATGTGAGCGTGATGTTATCTCTTATCCATGTTGTGTGTCCTTGGAATTGCTCAAGTTTGTCATTTAAAGGACAAAAAAAAAGAAAACATTTAGTAAAGTTTTCCCTAAAGTTTTGCCGGTGGCTGCTGAGCGGCGGTGAAGGCTCCGTATTGACTCCGCACCTGCAGAGCCTGCGCTCCGCTATCGATAACTGGTGTCATCCCGGCTCAGAGTTCAAACGCACACAGAAGGCTTTCATGTTGGTAAACAGTATTGATCTGCATAATAAACTCACCATTAGGATGACGGATTAAATGAGGACGAAAAAGAGAACATTTGGGAGATTAAATCCGGAAACAGTTAATTAAAAGCAAAGCCTCAATCCAAGACTGCGAGCGTCCAATTAGTGGCAGGATGCAAAGATCCTGCGAGAAGATTTCACGGTTTTTTTACACTCTAAAGGGAATTAAAAAAAAAAAAAAAAAAAAGAAGAAAAAATGCCATTGTATTTAGTTCAGATTTTCAACGCCATGATTTTATTTTTTTTTAAATCCTTTGGGGGCAGATAAACCACCTGCTATTCCTTCATATACAGCAACTAAAGCTCATAATATTAATGTGCTCGAATATAAGAAGACATCCAACTACGAATTTATATAGACAATTAATCTACATAAAAGTTGTGCTGCTGTGTACATACATTACATTACTTATCCTGTATTATACCCCAGAGCAGTACTCACTATTCTGCTGGTGAGGTCACTGTGTACATACATTACATTACTTATCCTGTACTGATCCTGAGTTATATCCTGTATTATACTCCAGAGCTGTACTCACTATTCTGCTGGTGAGGTCACTGTGTACATACATTACATTACTTATCCTGTACTGATCCTGAGTTATATCTTGTATTATACTCCAGAGCTGTACTCACTATTCTGCTGGTGAGGTCACTGTGTACATACATTACATTACTTATCCTGTACTGATCCTGAGTTATATCCTGTATTATACTCCAGAGCTGTACTCACTATTCTGCTGGTGAGGTCACTGTGTACGCACATTACATTACTTATCCTGTACTGATCCTGAGTTATATCCTGTATTATACTCCAGAGCTGTACTCACTATTCTGCTGGTGAGGTCACTGTGTACGCACATTACATTACTTATCCTGTACTGATCCTGAGTTATATATCAGACAGGAGGCTCATATCTTACATTAAACTTTCTTTTTAATGCCCATAGCAGAAAAACCACAGACAATTCATGTTCTTCAGTATAAGAAAATTTTCATAAAAACTACAACTCCCAGCAGCCCCTGGATCCTCCCTCCCATGGTTCGGCGACCCTATATAAGGGGCTGTCTGGATCTCCTCCTCCTCTTTCTTTCTGCTCAAGGCAGCTGGTTAAGTATATAATTGTTCTCTGATTGTTCTCTGATTTGTACCAGGTCTGCGGGCATTTGGGGACCCCCCCCCCCCTTTTAGTGTTCCCGTGTTCCCGACTGTCCTGGTTCAGTTTATATTTTATATATTTCATATATTTTATATATTTTGTGTATTTTGCTATATTATTCTTGTAATTTTTCTTCTTGGTTCTTACTTTGGCTACTGTGCCATCTTTCCAAGGTGTTCTTTCCTCCTTTTACTCTTTGCTCTCTCTTTCTAGCACTGAGGTATTTTTTCCCTATCTCCTTCAGGCGCCATCCTACCTTGTTGTTCGCGCCGTCTTCCTCGGCTTCCTCCCGCCATTCGCACCCTCTTCGCGGGCTCCGCGGTGGGGAGGCGTGTCTGAGTGACGCGCTCCTTGCGATTCACCTCCTTTTTGTTACACGTCCTATCAGAAGAGCTTACAGACATAGTCTCGCGAGACTACGGCTGTAAACCCTGTTTGCTGAGATCCTCCTCCTCTTACCGGCGCCAGTGTTGAGCGAGCGGTGAGAGGAGCGACAGCAGCTTAGTTATTGTCCGGTTTGCAGGTTAGCTATTAGGTGTTTTAACCCTTGACTACTTCTTAGAAGGGTCCAGTGGGCTATAATAGGTTCACTGTACTTGGGTATCTTACATCCTAGCATCTGCACTGTGGCACTAGGTGTACTTTGTGCTTCTTTAGTTTTAACTCTTTATGGTAACTGATTATCAGTTAGGCTCCTTGTAGCCATTATTGTACTACATATAGACTGTGAGATGGCTGGAGAAACTTCCACACAGGTTAAAGAGACTGTGGACATTGAAGCTTCACAGATAATGTCTGCTTCACAAATCCAAGACTTAATCTCTAAGTCCATCCAAGCAGCCCTAGCTGCTCATGTACGTTCTGACCCCTCTGTGCCCTCTACCTCTAATGAGATCTCAGGCAGGGGTAAGGTAACTCATAAAAGGAAGCACATGAACGTACACTCTGACTCCCCGGCAGGGGAAGTTTATAATATGTCCCAGGCAGAACCCGACCCGGTCTGCCGCACCCCGCATCCAAAAGTTCACTCTCGACCCTTGGGCCCCAAGGAGAACTACAAAGGGCTGAAGTCCGCCAGGCGGACAAAGCCGGACTCGTTCGACACGTCTAATGACGAGTCCTCAGGCGAGTCCGGCGAGTCTGACGTGGCTCAGGCCACAGACTCTGAGGAGGAAGATGCGGGGCTTCAGGCGGAGTATTCTGATGCCGCACTAGAAATGCAGAGTGAGACAATCCTAGATGCTCAAGGTTAACCTCTGTTTAACCCTGATGAAATCACACACCCGCGCTCAGTGGACTGGGCTCCGTTGCCACACGTGGCACAGTACATTGAGCACTGGATTACGCACTAACCGTAACAAACTAAGGGCGGAATGCCCTAGACCATGTGTGACCAGGAAAGTGGCCACCACCCCAGAAATAGACCCAGTCCTCCTTAAATACTTGACCAGGGCGGGGAAATATTCAAAAAAGGGGATCGAAAGATCTTTCAAACTGATCCAATATCGCATACTAGATCTGCTAGGGCCGCTTACAAAAATTTTGAATTTATCTGAACAAGCAGCCGCGGCTGCCCAGCCAGTGGATCTCACACATTTAAGTGGTTGGGCCCAGCGTGCGATTTGCATGCTGGGCAGCGCCAACACGGCGTGTTCAGTTGAACGTCACCGTTCTATACTGATGAAACTAGAGCCCCAGCTCAGCCACTTAGCGGAAAAGGAACCCGGCCCTTCCGCTGACGGTCTCCTCTTTGGAGAAGACCTCATAAAGAACATTAATAAAGTGGTCAGTTTGTTCTCCAGCCTGGATAAGGCGCAGACATCACTGAAGAAAGCGGGCCAGCCAACCAAGGTTTTTGGCAAGGCCGGTAGAGGCAGAGTTCCAATCTCTTCCTGTGCTGAATGTCATACCTCAATCCATTCGGTTTTTAGCGCAAAATATAGAACTCATAGACAACAAGCTTCCGCTCTTATCCAAACAGGCAGTAATAGAGGTAGACCCCTTGTCACCCGGATTTGTAAGCAACATCTTCTTGGTAAAGAAGAAGGATGGCGGTTATCGACCGGTGATAAATCTAAGAGATTTAAACCAACACGTGATATATCGTCACTTCAAGATGGAAGGTATCCATCTGCTGCGCGACCTTCTCTGGCCAGGAGACTGGTTGGTGAAGATCGACTTGAAGGACGCATATCTTACCCTCCCCATTCACCAATCCTCCCAACCTTTCCTAAGGTTTCGGTGGAGGGACCAAATGTAGCAGTTCACCTGCCTACCATTTGGATTATCATTGGCCCCTTGGCGTTTCACCAAGTTGCTGAAGCCGGTAGTGGCGGCTCTCCGGAGCAGGGGCGTCCGGCTTATCATCTATCTGGACGACCTGCTGATCATGGCACGCTCCAGAACGCAAGCCCTGCTGCACAGCCAATGGGTGGTTTCTTTAATGGAGGACTTAGGATTCCTCATCAATCACAAGAAGTCTGTGCTGACTCCCTCGCAGGAGATGGAATTCCTAGGTTTCCTAGTGGATACCAAACGTGCCATCCTGCTGTTACCAAAAGCCAAGTTAGCTCTGATTCGGAAAGAAATCAGAGCGACTTTGCGCAAGGCACGGGTGTCTCTAAGGATGATTGCGCGCATAGTCGGCCTATTATCGGCCTCTATTCAAGCGATCTTCCCGGCTCCACTTCATTATCGGGCCCTTCAGCGGCTCAAGACCCTCCATCTTCACCAGGGTCTCCGAGGTTACCCTTTGTCCGGAGGCAGTGGAGGAATTGCAGTGGTGGCTGCGTCACACTGTCGAATGGAACGGCAGAACTATCTTCAATTCCTGTCCGGACGTCATAATAGAGTCCGATGCAATCCGCCAAGGTTGGGGAGCTCGTTGTGGGCAGGATACTACAGGAGGGAGATGGTCTGCTGAGGAGTCTCTCCTACACATCAATGCCCTAGAACTTTTGGCAGCGTTCTTCGCTATCAGGAGTTTTCTCCCTCTTACTGCCAATTGTTGCGTACTTTTACGCATGGACAATGTGGCTGCGGTTCAATATGTCAACCGCCTTGGGGGTACGAGGTCCAGAGTTCTGACGGACATCGCGTCCGAATTCTGGCACTTCTGCCTTTCCTGGGACATCGTTCCAGTTGCGGAATATCTTCCCGGTGTATCCAATATCGTGGCGGACTTGAATTCTCGTTATTTGAAGGATTCCAGCGATTGGATGTTAGACCGTTCTATCTTCCGAGCATTGAGGGAGCTTTGGGGTCCATTACACACGGACCTCTTCACATCCCGACTCAATCGACAATTGCTTTTTCAGCAGGAGGGCGGATACGGAAGCGTCTGCTGTCGATGCTTTCCGCCAGGTATGGTCCCGGGGAACACACTATGCGTTTCCCCCATTCAATATGATTTCCAGGCTCCTTCTCCAGATACTGAGTCAGAAGGCGACGGTGGTGTTGATCACCCCTTGATGGCCGACACAACCGTGGTTTCCCCTCCTATTGGGGATGACAATCGACTATCCTCGTTTGCTTCCTCAATCGTCTCTCTTTCTCACAAACCCGACCATGGGTCCTCACCCGTTGGTGTTGGAGGGCAACCTTCCACTCCTTGCGTGGTTGGTTTCGGGGTCCCGGACGCTGGTAGTGACCTTTCACAAACGGCTAGAGACCTCGCCTTGGCCTGGGCCCCAGGGACTAGATCGGCATATAGATCAGCCTCGGCTTTGTGGGTTCGGGGGTGTGATCAACGGCAAATTGATGCCGTTCAAGCACCTGTGTCAGTGATTGTGAATTATTTGGCAAATTCTTTTGAATCTGGGAAATCCTATAGTTCCCTTAACGTATACAGATTAGCCATATTGGCATATCATTGCCCGGTGGACGCTTTACCAGTAGGCAAACATCCTTTGATATGTCGGCTCTTGCGGGGTGTTAAATTTAAACGCCCTCCACGTCCTAGATACCAATCTACTTGGGATGCCTCCCGTGTGTTGGAATTATTTTCCTCTTGGGAGGATAATGTCGCTCTCTCTTTGAAATTTTTATCCCTCAAAATATCTACCCTTTTATGTTTAGTGTCCATAAAACGGGTGTCGGATGTTAAGGCTTTTTGATATTTCCAGGCGACAGTTTTCGCCGGATGGGTACGATTTTCGGTGGTTCACAGAACTAAGACAGGACTTCAATCAGTTTTCTACCCCTTTTTTCCGGAGCACCCACGGTTGTGCGTGGTGCGCTGTCTACAAGAGTACGAGGCGCGGACCGCGTTTTTGCGATTGGAAGCTCACAATCAATTATTGATATCATATGTCAAACCGCATCTCCCGGTATCCTCGGCCACTTGGGTGAGGTCGGCCATGAAATTGGCTGGGATTGATATCTCTCTTTTTGGTGCCCACTCTTCAAGAGGGGCTATGGCCACCAAAGTTGTCACTTCAGGGGGTTCGCTTGCGGACCTTTTCTTGGCTGCCGATTGGTCATCTGAGACGATTTTTCGACGGTTTTATTTTAGACCACAAACACACGTTTCTGAGTCAGTTCTTTAACATATCTATTTTATATGTTTATACTAAGCGTTTTAGCTTTAAACTTGCAAGATATGAGCCTCCTGTCTGATATATAAATCGAGATTTTCCTAGCTATCGTGACGGAAAATATTAAAAGTAATATTAAATATTAAAATATAAGTTATATGAAGACAGGAGGAGAGTATCTTCCCTCCCTACCCAACCCTGTCATGGTGTTCCTTTCTCGTTTCAGGCTATTGAAGAACGGAACTTCCTTCTACGCGGAAGAATCTGAGGAGTCCCTGAGTTACGGTGGTTATAATTTTCTGTTCCAGTTAGAACACCGTTGACGGAGGCCCGGTTGGCCATGACGTCCGGCTACCAGGAGTCGGAATTTCGTATTACGTCGCAAGTCTCCAGATGTGACAGGATGTCGTGCGCTGTTCCGAAGTTCGCACGAAAGAAAGAGGAGGAGGAGATCCAGACAGCCCCTTATATAGGGTCGCCAACCCATGGGAGGGAGGATCCAGGGGCTGCTAGGAGTTGTAGTTTTTATGAAATTTTTCTTATACTGAACAAAATGAATTGTCTGTGGTTATTCTGCTATGGGCATTAAAAAGAAAGTTTAATGCAAGATACTCACCTCTTGTCTTCATATAACTTATATTTTCCGTCACGTTAGCTAGGAAAATCTCGATTTATATCCTGTATTATGGTGCAGGAAGCTTCTTTACACACAACATTAGGTTCACAGGAGTTTCTCTTCTCTATACGTGTAAATTCTGGTGTAAATGAGGGCCAGAGTTTTCCATTTAAACAATTTTTCATGTGTTTTTCCCCCTCAGTCTAAATAATGCAATGTATTCATTTTGCCCTGAATTTTACCTTAAAGTGTACCCATCAGATCCAACCAAATTTTTTTTTAACCCCTTAAGGACCAAGGGCGTACAGGTACGCCCTTGGTCCTGCTCTCCTGATATAACGCGGGGTTACACAGTAACCCCGCGTCATATCACGGCGGGCCCGGCGTCAAAGTGAAGCCGGGACCCGCCTCTAATAGCGCCGATCGGGATGCGCGCTATTAACCCTTTAGCCGCGCGCTCAGAGCTGAGCCGCGTGGCTAAAAGTGAAAGTTGCCGGCTAGCTCAGTCGGGCTGTTCGGGATAGCCGCGGCTAATCGCCGCATCCCGAACAGCTGACAGGACAGCGGGAGGGCTCCTACCTGCCTCCTCACTGTCCGATCGCCGAATGACTGCTCAGTGCCTGAGATCCGGGCCTGAGCAGTCATGCGGCAGAATCGTTGATCACTGGTTTCTTATGAGAAACCAGTGATCAATGATGAAGATCAGTGTGTGCAGTGTTATAGGTCCCTATGGGATAACAATGATCAGTATAAGAGATCAGTGTGTGCAGTGTTATAGGTCCCTATGGGACCTATAACACTGCAAAAAAAAAATAAAAAAAAAAGTGAATAAAGTTCATTTAACTCCTCCCCTATCAAAAGTTTGAATCACCCCACTTTTCCAATAAAAAAAAACACAGTGTAAATAAAAATAAACATATATGGTATCACCGCGTGCGGAAATGTCCGAATTATAAAAATATATCATTAAACCGCTCGGTCAATGGCGTGCGCGCAAAAAAATTCCAAAGTCCAAAATAGTGCATTTTTGGTCCGATCAATAAGTCCTATCAATGCAAAAATGGTACCGTTAAAAACTTCAGATCATGGCGCAAAAAATGAGCCCTCATACCGCCCCATACACGGAAAAATAAAAAAGTTATAGGGGTCAGAAGATGACAATTTTAAACGTATTAATTTTCCTGCATGTAGTTATGATTTTTTCCAGAAGTCCAACAAAATCAAACCTATATAAGTAGGGGATCATTTTAATCGTGTGGACCTACAGAATAAAGATAAGGTGTCATTTTTACCGAAAAATTTACTACGTAGAAACGGAAGCCCCCAAAAGTTACAAAACGGCGTGTTTTTTTTCCAATTTTGTCGCACAATGATTTTTTTTTCTGTTTCACAGTAGATTTTTGGGCAAAATGACTGATGTCAGTACAAAGTAGAATTGGTGGCACAAAAAATAAGCATCATATGGATTTTTAGGTGCAAAATTGAAAGAGTTATGATTTTTTAAAGCAAGGAGCAAAAAACGAAAATGCAAAAACGGAAAAAACCCCGGTCCTTAAGGGGTTAATACATCACTCAGTACCTAATCTTGACCATGTACATCTAATTTTAATGTGTCTAGCACCTTTATTTTTTTATTACACTTTTAATTTAGCTCACTAGTCTGAATTCCTCTCAAAGGGAGGGGGCGTGGCCTCACTGTGCAGGTCTCCGCCCCCTCCCTCAGTATACTGTCTGCTCATATCTCCCCTAGCATTAGCAAAACTACAACTTCCAGCTTGTCCTCACTGACAGTAGCGGGACACAAGATGACAGTGGGAAGATTTTTCATCCAGCTCTGAGCCCTGCACTCACACCTGTCACTCAAGGAAGTGTGTCCATGACATTGGTGATGACTCATGGACACAGCAGGACTAAAATGTGTCCAAGCAGGCAGGGGGGCAGTTACAGTATTTGACTGGATTTTTCTGTATGAAATACTGAAAATGTTCTAATGAAAGCAATTGCAAAATCTGACAGTGCCCATTTAAGGCTGTATTCAGACGTATAGTATCCTGAACATATTTGATGCGCAGGATTTGAAGCTGTGTTCAGTCATTTAGTTTACATTGAAAGCTGCAGCATAAAATCTACATCTTCCACTCCTGCGCGTCACTCATTGTCCTGGCTTCAATATGTCCATTTATTCCTTACAGGAAGTTGTGTAGTCCTCTTCTTATCAGTGTGGTGTTGTCTTAGCAGCTCCCTGGCTACTTTCTCTCTTCTGACAGGAAGTTGTGTATTCTTCTCATTGTCTCAACTCTTAGAACAGAGTTTTCCAACCAGTGTGCCTCCAGATGTTGCAAAAAAATACAACTCCCAGCCTTTGGCTGTCCAGGCATGCTGGGAGTTTTAGTTTTGGAACAGCTGGAGGCACCCTGGTTGGGAAAAACAAGCCAAGAAGATTTTCGGTTTGTCCACTTTGTGCTTAGCTAGCGCTATCTCTCGTCTTGTTCCCACGATACGTTGCAGATGTTCCGGCATTACATTCAATGAATAATTTCCCACAATGCAACAGGCCCGTTCCAGCAGAATGCTCAGATTCTTAGCCGGATCTACAAACTGCGCTGTGTCGGCACATGCTGAGCTCATGTCATAGGCAGGCAATGCGCGGATCCGTGCCAAGCATGAAGCGCTCATTCCACGGACCTGGAGCAGATTATCACTTCGCTGCGGAGACACATCTGATGGAATTAAAGGGTTTGGAGCTCGGCCAGGAACAGATGTTACTGCATATAATACATTTATAAGAGGTCGGAGCCCTCCCCACCCCCTGCGATTTGTCCTGACTGGAAGATATTTCGCATGACTTCTTGTACCAGCTGTTCCTTGTTGAGTGTTTAACTTATGTACGGAAGTCAACTCAGATACGGCCATTACCAGCAGCCCCGCTCTTGGCAGTAAACCGATACTGGAAGTATACAAGATTTATGGGTCGGAATAACCATCATCATCCAAGTGAGGAGGTCATGGTGGATCAAGAATGTGGATGAGGATCCCATACAATCCCGATGATCACTATGGTTGGAGATGGAAAATGAAGTCATGGTCTTCACTCTTTTTATTTATGGCCATTCTTAGGATTTCCGGAAAGTGAGGAGGTCATGATAATTCAAGAATATGAACGGTGGTGATAAGGATCGGAGCCACTGGATACAATCCCGGCATTCGCTAGGGTTGGACACGGACAATGAAGTCATGGTCTTCAACTTGGCCATATGGCCATTCTAAGGATCCCCGGAAACCCCTCAATCAGCATAAGGAATAAGCTCCTACAGATCAGCCCAATCGTTCACAGCTGATTTGCAGAACCGGGCACAATGACATTCTGGACCTGGATCCACAACGAAGGAAGCTCTTTGCTTTAGTTATCAGTGAGAGTCCTAGTGGTTGGAATCTGATGGCCTGCTCTTATGTTGCCCATACACCTTTAATAGTTTTTAACCAAACACACATTCGATCGACACCTGTTCCTTGTTGAGTGCTCAACTTACCGTATTTTTCGCCCTATAGGACACACTGGCATATAAGACGCACCCAATTTTAAAGGTGCAAAATCTAGAAAAAAAAATTCCGAACCCAACAGTGATCTTCAACCTGCCGACCTCCAGATGTTGCAAAACTACAACTCCCAGCATGCTGGGAGTTGTAGTTTTGCAACATCTGGAGGCCCGCAGGTTGAAGACCACTGGTATAGGAGGTAATACTCACGTGTCCCCGCCGCTCCAGACCCCGTCACCGCTGCCCTGGATGTCGCTCCATCGCTGTCGCCGCGTCCCCGTGGTGTCCCCGACGCTCCGGACCTCTTCTTCCCCGGGATCCACACTCTCCGTTGCCGTCATCATGTCGCTACGCACGCCGCTCCTATTGGGTGACGGGACGGCATGCGCGACGACGTGATAACGTCAAAGCAGAGCGCCGGCCATGCAGGGGATCCTGGAACGGTGCAGACACCGAGGAGGCAGGTAAGGTCCCTCCCGATGTCCTGTAAGCTGTTCGGGAAGCCGCAATTTCACCGCGGCGGTCCCGAACAGCCCGACTGAGCAACCGGGTTAGTGTCACTTTCCCTTCAGACGCGGCGGTCAGCTTTGATCACCGCGTCTGAAGGGTTAATGCAGGGCATCACCACGATCGGTGATGTTCTGTATTAGCCGCGGGTCCCGGCCGTTGATGGCCGCAGGGACCGCCGCGATAGGTGTGTGTATTCACCTTATAAGACGCACCAACTTTTTCCCCCCAGTTTTGGGGAAGAAAAAGTGCGTCTTATATGGCGAAAAATACGGTATATAAGGAACTCCGCTCTTATATGGTCATTACCAGCAGCCCCGCTCTTGGCAGTAAACCGATACTGGAACCATACAAGATTTATGGGTCGGAATAACCATCATCCTCTGAGAGAAGAGGTCATGATGGGTCAAGAACGTGAATGGTGATAGTGAGGATCTCATCCACTGGATCCCACATATTCCCCAAAATCACTATGGTTGGAGATGGACAATGATGTCATCGTCTTGAACGTTTCGTTTCTAGCCATTCTTAGGATCCTCAGAAACCCCTCAATCAGCATAATGAATAAGCTCCTACAGATCAGCCCAATTGTTCAGAGCTTAGCTGCAGAACCGGCCACAACCACAATAACATGTATGGTGCTGGACCTGGATCATCAATGAAGGAAGCCCTTTGCTTTAGCTATTGATGAGAGTCCTAGTGGTTGGAACTCGGGACTCAAGTCCTGCAGGAACGCATGGGAACTGCACTTTTTTTTCCCACAGCAGGAACACTGTTCCCATTATCAGGAAGGAGAGAGTAGAGAAGACCATCCAAGCACTGCCAGCTTGGTCATCAGATGGTGGAATAAGGCCAAAAGACACCTTCAGTTCTTATAAACACGGTAGTTTATTGATATAAAATAAATAAAAGACAGATGACGCGTTTCGAGAGGGGACCCCTCTTCCTCAGATCAGGTATACAGACACAATGAGAGGGATGCATATTTAAATACAAAAAGGGCGCCAAAAACATAAAAGTAAACAACAAAACCCCAAAAGGAGATACTAGGGTCAATTTATTCACAACAATTTTAGGGGAACCCCCCTAGGGGAACCCTAAACTAAGTACCCCCAATTTAAAATGTACCTTTTATTATTCCATTTAAAATATAGACTGTGATGCACATAATTGTGTGATTCTGCAAGTGGATGTAATGACACCACCACTAACGTTTAAAACCACAGTTGCCACCGAACTCCTTGACTCCTGTACTTGTCTTTTATAAGCTCCTGAATGCTACAGAGTGAGCGTTTGGATAGCTCAATCTCCTACCTATTGGGAGCCGGTGGCTACTGCTTATTAAAATCACCAAAAATTAGCCCTCCCTTCCAACATTTCACTGGGTCCCCAGCTTCGTCAGGAATACTGGGGAGCCAGTCTGGATGATGTCGAAGGCCGCAGTGGTCTTCAACCTGCGGACCTCCAGAGGTTTCAAAACTACAACTCCCAGCAAGCCCCGACAGCCGATGGCTGCCCAGGCTTGCTGGGAGTTGTAGTTTTGAAACATCTGGAGGTCCGCAGGTTGAAGACCACTGAGGGCGGAGAGTTCACTCGAGTATAAGCAGAGGGGGGTGTTTTCAGCACGAAAAATCGTGCTGAAAAACTCGGCTTATACTCGAGTATATACGGTATTCAACTTAAAATATAATTTAAAAGCTTTGTAGCACAGTACAGTCTATAGAGGATGTGTATAGGTTACAAGATGACTTGGATAGACTAAGTGTCTGGGCCTCCACTTGGCAAATGAGGTTCAATGTGGATAAATGTAAAGTTATGCATCTGGGTACTAATAACCTGCAGCATCGTATGTCTTAGGGGGGCTGTGTATATAGAGGGGGGCTGTGTATATAGAGGGGGGCTGTGTATACTAATAACCTGCAGCATCGTATGTCTTAGGGGGGATTAAACTGGCAGAGTCACTGGTAGAGAAGGATCTGGGTGACTTGTAGATCACAGACTACAGAATAGCACAATGTCAGGCTGCTGCTTCCAAGACCGGCAGGATATTGTCATGTATCAAAAGAGGCATGGACTCAAGGGACAGGGACATAATACTCCCCCTTTATAAAGCATTGGTACGGCCTCACCTGGAATATGCTGTTCAGTTTTGGTCGCCTGTACATAAAAGGGACACTGCGGAGCTGGAAAGGGTGCAGAGACGCGCGACTAAACTAATATGGGGCATGGAACATCTTAGCTATGAAGAGCGATTAAAGGAGTTACAATTGTTTAGTCTTGAGAAGAGACGTTTAAGGGGGAATATGATAAACGTATATAAGTATATTAATGGCCCATACAAAAAATATGGAGAAAAACTGTTCCAGGTTAAACCCCCCCAAAGGATGAGGGGGCACTCCCTCCGTCTGGAGAAGAAAAGGTTTAGCCTAAAGGGGCGACACGCCTTCTTTACCGTGAGAACTGTGAACTTATGGAACAGTCTACCTCAGGAACTGGTCACAGCAGGAAAAATTAACAGCTTTAAAACAGGATTAGATACATTCCTGGAACAAAATAACATTAATGCTTATGCAGAAATATAAAATCCCATCCCTTCCCCAATATCGCGCCACACCCCTAACCTTCAATGCCCTAGGTGAACATGATGGACATATGTCTTTTTTCGACCGTACTAACTATGTAACTATGTAACTATGTACGCTACTAGGCTAGATATACAGCAACAGAAGAATACAGCAGCACACTGCCAGCACAAGGATATAGGTGAAACATGAATATGCAGTTAAAACTTGGAGAGCTATACAGCTATGGTGTAATAGATGCAAATGTGAAACTATGAAATAGTGAGGCACTTAGCTCGCAAATTTGTCTCCGCCGGCGGTCAAATAGCTTGGACCGTCCCACCGCGATAAGGTAGCCTCCTGGGACGGACCCTACACTGTGAATATGCCTCTGTGTGAACAGTTCAGTAAGCATGGCAGGATCTGGAACATCCAAGACACCTTATATACACCTGATAGAGGTGGGTGGGGTGCAGGAGCCAACATGGAGGTAGCCACTCCCCCGTATGTGCAATACAGACAAAGAATATTTGACCGCCGGCGGAGACAAATTTGCGAGTTAAGTGCCTCACTATTTCATAGTTTCACATTTGCATCTATTACACCATAGCTGTATAGCTCTCCATGTTTTAACTGCATATTCATGTTGCACCTATATCCTTGTGCTGGCAGTGTGCTGCTGCATTCTTCTGTTGCTGTATGTAACTATGTAACTATGTAAAAGACACGAGTGATTTTATTAAATCAATTTTAAAAGCCACATGGAAAACAGGTTGTCTTCTGGTCACAATGGATATCACTTCACTGTATACAATTATTAACCATGACCAAGGCATTGACGCAGTAGCACATTTCTTACAAAACAATCCCAACATGCCGCAAGCACAGAGTGATTTTATCCTGAAGGGGCTCAGATTTATACTTACCCACAACTACTTTGAATTCCCGGGACAAATCTAATCAAAACACACTGGGACCGCAATGGGTTACAAAGTAGCGCCAAGTTTTGCTAACCTTTTCGTTGGGCTGTTTGAAGAATGTTATACCTATTTCCCCATGCTTTATTTCAGTACTGCTTATTTTACAAATGTTTTTTCGATGATATATTTTTTAATTGGGAAGGACCCCAGGATCTTTTAAATAAAATTTTAGCCGTTATAAACAACAATTCTTTCATTTTACATTTTATCCAAACTGTTTTTAATAATTATGCAGAATTTTTAGATGTAATTGTATTTTTTTATGAAAATGGCTCTCTCAACACAAAGACCTATTTAAAAAAAAGTGGACGGCAACAGTTACCTGGATTTCTCCAGTGCCCACTATAAAAAATGGCTGACAAACTTACAGTATAAACATACAGTGAGATTGCACCCCATCCAGGGATTTTTGAAAACAAAGTAAAATCCTCAAAGCCAGGTTTTAAGGAAAACTGTCAGTTTGCTCTGCCCGCACTAACCAGCGGTACTGTCTGTACTGTAATGAAATGGTACTTCATTACAGAGCTGGGAGAAAAGGGAGAGGCTGGGAGAAAAGGGAGGGGAGGAATATTGATAAGCTGGGCGGTGCTGCGACCAAAAACGCTGACGTCAGAGTGCCAGTTAGCCCAGCCGATATAAGTTAGCACCTAATTAGCATATACGGAAAATAGAAGATTACGGACGAACAGCGGGGCGGATCCGGGCACGGTAAGCATCAAACTGACCAGTGTCCCCCGCACTACCAGCCAGTACTGCTGGTTAGTGCGGGGAGAGCAAACTGACAGTTTTCCTTTAAAGCTAAAAAAAAATACCCTAATACCCTGGTAGAGTCTGCATTTAAGAGAGCTAAGAAATTATCACAATCAGAGTGTCTTATGAAGACCATACCTACTGATAATTCTGCTGATAACTGGTCCCTAAATTCTGTCACTACTTATACTAAAGAAAACAGACACATTTAGGACATTTTACGAAAACACTGGGCTGTACTCTGCAGCAACGCGTCCTTAGCCACACAAGCGCCAGCGCAGAGGCCGCCAAACCTCCGTTGCAGACAGCGGGACTCCGGGACTTGAATGACACCTTTTGTTCTCTTGCAGTTTCAAACATTTCTATAAAATATGTGATGCCTTTGTGTCCCAATGTGATGTTATATACATGACTGTACTGTTTTAGCAACTATAATTTATTACTTATGAGCTTGTTTTTAACATCTGTGACATCCCACATCTGGGCTACGCCCCCTTTTATGTTTTTGGCGCCCTTTTTGTATTTAAATATGCATCCCTCTCATTTTATCTGTATATTTGAGGGGTTCCCCCCTAGAAACGCGTCATCTGTCTTTTGCTTATTTTATATTAGTAAACTACCGTGTTTATAAGACCTGAAGGCATCGTTTGGCCTTTTACCACCATCTGATGACCCAGCTGGCAGCGCTTGGATTTCCTAGGTCTCCTCTACTCTCTTCTTGATGATTTCTTCAGGACAAGCGATTACTTGTTTCCTGCGACCTCCGGCTTAGCAGCTCCTTGGACATCAGTGAGTACCCCAGCACGGGGTGATATGTGCTTTTCTCTATTTCTTTAGATGAGCAGCCACCTATAAGACCCGTGGGTTTCCCACATCATTTTTACATCCCAATTATCAAGGGTAATACACGAGGCGTCGTTCTCGGTCTTTTTTCCTTCCATTTCTTTCCCATTTCCCTGCAGGATTAGCCCTTAAGTTCCCACCCTTTTTCCCAGGACTTGTCCCCTGTTGGAACCTATCTGCTGTTATGGGGTCCAAACAGCTTCAATAGTTGTTGGCTAAACACACATTTGACCTTTGGCCTTGGCTTGAGAGTGCATGTGTTCTCCAATGGGGAGGGTAGAGTAAGCAGCAGCCATACTCTATATATGTCGACTGGTCAATAGATGGCAGAATTGGATTTCACCTATAGTCACCTTCCCAGAGTTGTAACTGTGGCTGTTCCAGGCCGGACCACAGACAGCAGCAGGGAGCAGGTGAGTATTATATCACCTAGGGGCTGAGTGGTCAGATTTATAGCTAATGCGGACCGCTATGTAAGTACAGGAGCAGGGAATCCCAGAATTATGAAATACTTGGATTCCACCAAGTCCAAATGTTTTAAAATGTTGAATAAATCTGATATTTTCTGAATCGATTGGCTCATCACTAATCTCAACCAATTGTGACTGTTAATGCTGCTCTCATCTCTGTTGAGAAAGTGTTGGGGGCTTCATATGAAGGGGCTCTGCCTCCTGCATCTTATCATCTTTATTATTATAATTATTACCTGAAAACTGTAATTGTAGCTACTAAAAGATTTCAGAGTTTGGCGCACAGAGTCTTAATAAAATTGTTGCAATGTACTCCAGCACCATTCAGTGCCTTCCCTCCACTCCCCTATTGGTAACATCATTATCCCCATTCCTTTCCCCTCTCCCCCTGGTAACATCTCTATGCCTATTCCCTCCCCTTCTCCACTGGTAGCAGCTCTGTCAGCATTCTCCCCTCCTCCACTGTCATTAGTACTGTTACTTTTCCTTTCCCTCTTCCACTACTAGCAATATTGTCACCATTATCTCCCCTCCCCCACTGTCAGCAGTACTGTTACTATCCCTCCCGTCCCTCATTGGTAGCAGTGCTGTCACCATTCCCTTCACTCTTCCACTGGTAGCAGTACTGTCCCTATTGCCTCCCCTCGCCCATTGGTAGCGGTACTGTCCCCATTCTCTCCCCCAATGGTAACAGTACTGTCACCATTTCCTCCCATCCCCCACTGGTAGTACTCTCACCATTTCCTTTACCCCCCACTGGTAGCGGTACTGTCCCCATTCTCTCACCCAATGGTAACAGTACTGTCACCATTTCCTCCCATCCCCCACTGGTCGCAGTACTGTCCCTATTCCCTCCCCCATTGGTAGCAGTACTGTCACCATTTCCTTTACCCCCCACTGGTAGCAGTACTGTCCCCATTTCCTTTACCCCCCACTGGTAGCAGTACTGTCCCCATTCCCTCCCCCACTGGTTGTCTTACTGTCACCATTTCCTTTTCTCCCCCATTGGTATATGCAAAGATAAAAAGGAACAGATCAGTGCCGTTACTCGATATCAATTGGTGTTAAGAGAGGTGAAATGTGCCCTGCACTCACTGGATAATGAGTTCATCTAGGGGCTGATAGTCCATGCGGGGTGCCGATGGCTGCCAATATCCTCCCATCAGACACTGCCGAGGGTGGGCATTTGAATAGGTCCAAGAAAAAAAATCTAAGCAGCACTCAAAGAACCACCAAAGAAAAACTGGATTCTGGTCTGGGTGCTGATCAGTGATCAGTGATGTATTAGACAGATAGTGAACAGTCCCAGAGTGTGAACGGGACGTGTTTTGTCTCCATTGGTAACCATACTATTTCCATTCTCACTCACCCCCCAGTGGTAGAAGCCCTATTTTCTTTTCACCCCTTCCCCACCAACAGCAGCTCTGGCTTCCTAACCCCTTCTGTGTCCTGAAGATATGACACAAGTGAGAACTGGAGCTCCTCCTGGGATCTGCTTCATCAGTTCAAAACTCTGGTTTCCCAAATTTTGTGAAAACAAATTTTATTTGTCTCATAATAGATAGTGACAAATAGTTTTTTATTTTTTTATTTTTTACAGACATTGGATGTCCGGACATGCTGGGAGTTTTGCAACAGCTGGAGACACACTGCTTGGGAAACACTGGTATAGACTTACATTGGCATACATCGGTACATCGTCTCGTTGTAAATAAAACTGGTACTGTCCATGTCAGGAACTGTCCAGACCAGGAGAGGTTTGCTATGGGGGGGTTTGCTTGTACTCTGGACAGTTCCTGACATGGACAGAGGTGTCAGCAGAGAGCACTGTGGTCAGACTGGAAAGAACCACACAACTTCCTCTGGATCATACAGCAGCTGATAAGTACTGAAAGGATTAAGATTTAAATAGAAGTAATTTACAAATCTGCATAACTTTCTGGCACCAGCTGAGTTTAAAAAAATTGTTTTCCACCGGAGTACGCCTTTAACTACAGGACTTTACTTTTACACCATCCCTTGTCCAGCAGGACACAAGACGTGGATGGAAGTGAAGATGCCGTGTATCCATCCCGAGGCGCGGTGGGTGTGCGGTGGTATTGTCCACTGACTCCTCTCCGAGCGCCGTCCTTCTGTCCTCACAAGGAACTTTGAAAACCTCCTTGTGATTGTAATTCCAGAGGAAGATCAAGGGCGGCAGCGCGATGTTAACCAGATCTGGCCTTTTATCTGGATATATCTTGTGACACCGCGGTTGCCGGCAGACACACAACTCACAGGGAGCGAGGAGCCGGGGCTGCATTCAGACGAGCCGCACATACCTGCAGATGACAGACTTGTCAAAGGGAGATGAAGAGCGATCACAAGGCTTTATTGTGTCATTGAAAGAAAATAAAATCTCCCACAGACATCACACGGGGAACAATAGGCTGGAACTACGAATTCGTGCACGCAGAGCGCCGGGCCTGCCAGATCAGGCCAGATAGAACGAGAGGCGCCCATTTCTAACGTAAACTTATCAGGAGACAAAATAAATCATGAAAGTTCCAAAATATGAATACAAAAGGCACAAAATGCGAAAAACAAGGCAATGGGAACCGGCTGCGCACGGACACAAGCGAAAGCGCTCTGATCAGTATGGTATTACAGAGACGATCACTGCAAATAAACGATCGCAACCATCGGCGCCATCACATTCAAGGGCTAGACAAATCTCGGGTGCCAGGTCGCCGCAGTGAGGAAGAATTTCATGGTTTTTGTCGGCCCTTTTCATTGAGTGTCCAAACCGTTGTACTTACCTCCGCCTATGTCCCTGCACTGATCCCCAGTTCTCCCTGCTGATGTCAGGTGATCAATGCAGCCAATCAGCAGCCTCAGTGGTGACACTCCGCACGGATGCTGTTTGGCTGCGACCGTCACGTGACACCTGGACACAGACCAAGGACATCAGATGCTGCACACTGGAAGAAGAACGGGGGATTAGTGCGGGAACAGAGAAGAAGGTAAGTACAGTGACCCCCCCCCTGACCTACGATGGCCCCGACATACGATAATTTCAACATGCGATGGCCTCTCAGAGGTGACGAGCGGTGATGGTCCGGAGCGGCGGGGACAGGTGAGTACAACTTCCTCTACCAGTGGTCTTCAAGCTGCAAACCTCCAGATGTTGCAAAACTACAACTCCCAGCATGCCCGGACAGCCAATGGCTGTCCGGGCATGCTGGGTGTTGTAGTTTTGCAACATCTGGAGGTCCGCAGGTTGTAGACCACTGTCCTATACTTTAAATTGCACGGATCCCTCAACATACGATGGTTTCAACAAACGATGGTCCATTTGGAACGGATTACCATCGTATGTTGAAGGACCACGGTAATAGTTTTTTTTGTTGTTGTTGTTTTTGCTTTAAAGATGAGAGGACGCTTATGACTATGACAGACAGGGGAAGTAATAGTTACTGACACACAGGGTGAAGATGAGGGGGACAATATTAACTAACAATCAGGCTGTGGATGAGGGGACAATAATAACTGACACACAGGGGGAGATGAATAAACAGTGATACCTTACACACGGGGGAGATGAGGGGCAAATAGGGGAAGGTGAGGGGTAATAACTGACACGAGGATGGGGGAGAGTGGGGACAGTAATACCTAACACACATGGGGGAGATGAGGGGCACACGGGGGAGATGAGGGGTAATAACTGACACGAGGGGGGGGGGGGGAGAGTGGGGACAGTAATACCTAACACACATGGGGGAGATGAGGGGCACACGGGGGAGATGAGGGGCACACGGGGGAGATGAGGGGTAATAACTGACACGAGGGGGGGGGGGGGGAGAGTGGGGACAGTAATACCTAACACACATGGGGGAGATGAGGGGCACACGGGGGAGATGAGGGGCACACGGGGGAGATGAGGGGTAATAACTGACACGAGGGGGGGGGGGGGAGAGTGGGGACAGTAATACCTAACACACATGGGGGAGATGAGGGGCACACGGGGGAGATGAGGGGCACACGGGGGAGATGAGGGGTAATAACTGACACGAGGGGGGGGGGGGGGGAGAGTGGGGACAGTAATACCTAACACACATGGGGAGATGAGGGGCACATAGGGTGGAGATGAGTGGACAGTAATAAACTGGTGTTGACCTTTTCTCTCATTTCATAGTGGTTCAACCCATACATCAAGTTAGAAAATATAATTTTCACTGTTATGCACAAGAAGTGTTGTACATTATAGTTCTTGTGCTATTTATGTATGAAGTTTATAGTCTGACAATAACATTTAGATCCATAAATCCTGTCATCTTCCCTCCTTCTATGAGGCTCAGTATAGTACTGGGCATTGGCTCTGAACAGAATGGAGTCAATGGGGATAATTTATCTATAGTGTGTGTGATGTTCTCATGTTGTTCCCTATTGTATGAAACCTTTCATGTTTCTCAGGTTAGACAGAATGAGACATATTTCAAATTGTGGCTCATTGCATCCAAATCTCTCACATACATCACATGTTTCATAATTTCCTCACAACGTTACCTCACATCTTTACTTCATATGATTAGCTCACATGTTTACGTCACATCATTACCTCACAACTTTACCTCACATGTTTACGTCACATCATTACCTCACAACTTTATCTCACATGTTTACATCACATCATTACCTCACAACTTTACCTCACGTTTACGTCACATCTTTACCTCACATCTTTACCTCACAACTTTACCTCACAACTTTACCTCACATGTTTACGTCACATCTTTACCTCACAACTTTACCTCACATGTTTACGTCACATCATTACCTCACAACTTTACCTCACATGTTTATGTCACATCTTTACCTCACAACTTTACCTCACATGTTTACGTCACATCATTACCTCACAACTTTACCTCACATGTTTACGTCACATCTTTACCTCACAACTTTACCTCACATGTTTATGTCACATCTTTACCTCACAACTTTACCTCACATGCTTACGTCACATCTTTACCTCACAACTTTACCTCACATGTTTACGTCACATCATTACCTCACAACTTTACCTCACATGTTTACGTCACATCATTACCTCACAACTTTACCTCACATGTTTATGTCACATCACCTCACAACTTTACCTCACATGTTTACGTCACATCATTACCTCACAACTTTACCTCACATGTTTATGTCACATCTTTACCTCACAACTTTTCCTCATATCGTTACTTCAACACTTTCTCTAGGGTTTCAGTCCCATTTTCTGGTACATGTGAGATATATTTATGACTGTGTTGGATATTGTGCAGAGAGGTAAAGCAGAATGAAGAATGGTCGGTCCTTTTCTCACTTTTTGGTTCTGACTCTTCTTCTCTTGCCCTTTATCTGGAGTCACTGGGGGAGATTTCTCAAACCCTGTGTAGAGACAGAGTGGTGCAGTTTCCCATAGCAACCAATCAGATTTCTTCTTTCATTTTTGATTGGCCTCTTTAAAAATGAAAGAAGCAATCTGATTGGTTGCTATGGGCAACTGCACCACTTTTCATCTACACAGGTTTTAATAAACCTCCACCACTGTCTTTAGCCTTGGGATATCACTTTACCAACAATCTTTTGAGTCAGATCCCGGGTCGGCTGTTATATGTGTCATGAGAAGTAGAGTTCCTCCTTATTCTCCCCATTGGGCTATAGAAGATCTTTCCTTTCTGACTTGTTGAGGTGACGGTCATGAATGTCTGTAAAGTTATCGGCATCAACAGGATTAACATAAGTTTCTGTCTCTTATTCCCCTGGATGTCCTATTAGGTTAAAGGGGTACTCCACCTTTAGACATCTTATCCAAAGGATAGGCGATAAGATGTCTGATCGTGGGGGTCCGGCCGCTGGGGACCCCCGTGAGCTCCCTGCTGCACCCGGAATTCGTTTAGAGCATCGGGTGCCGTGCCGGAGCGCTGGAGGCTTGTGATGTCACGGCCATGCCCCTCAATGCAAGTCTATGGGAGGGGGCGTGGCGGCCGTCATGCCCCCTCCAATAGACTTGCATTGAAGGGGCATGGCCGTGACGTCACGAGCGGGCGTGGCCGTGACATCACAAGCCTCCACCCCACATAGCCAGTCATCCAGCACGGAGCACTGGATATCTGGGGTGCCGCAGCTGAGATCACGGGGTCCCCAGCAGCAGGACCCCCACGATCAGATATCTTATCCCCTATCCTTTGGATAGGGGATAAGGTGTCTAGAGGCAGAGTTCCCCTTTAATATCTAAAAAGGTTTTATTAGACTTATAGCGAGCAATGAAGTTGTTGGGAATAATGACTTCCATAAAAATTTACACCTCTTAGAGGACATCAGAAGTAAATGTATGTCCGGGTGCCCCAAAGCACATCTTCCCCATAAGAGACCAGTATCAAAAATGGGCATATGGAGCCCATTTGCAGATTTTGTATTGTGACCCAGAAGCTACATACTATGCCTCTGGTCCTAGTGCCCTGGTACATAACGCATCAGGACTTACATTTACATTCTGAACAGCAGAACTGTGATCTCACCATTCTTATAAACCCCTTTAAGGGGTATTCTGGCTTTATACATCTTATCCTCTATCCAAAGGACAGGGGATAAGATGTATGATCACAGGGGTTCCGCTGCTTGGATGCCCGCGATCTCGCTGCAGCCCCCGGCATTCTGTGTTGGGTGCTGTCTCCGAGACGTGACGTCACTGCCATGTCTCCTCGTGACGTCACGGCGTGACCCCTCCATTCATGTCTATGGGAGGGGGCATGATGGTCCCCCTAACCGATCAGCACCCCCACATAAAGTATGCCGGGGTCTGATTGGTTTAAATGCTCACCAGAGGTCCTCTCTCCTGCTCCGTGCTGGTCCCGGCTCCGTTCTGCAGATAGACCCTGCTGAGCCAGACTCTACCAGCAGATTGCCGATAACATGGCATTACTCATCGTTTCCAAGCTAATGATTACATGTAAAAGTCCCAGGTCCTCCACCTCCTTTATCTTTCCATAGTTACTTGAGTGGGTTTGTTGGACGTTCATCGTTAGCAAAATGTCATTAAATTGTTACATTTTTTGTTTTAGTATAAAACTATTAAAAAATCAACAAATAATTTGGACACTTTCTGATGGTCAGAAGAACAAAAAGATGACCCCTTCCTCTGAACTTATATTTCCTCTGCTTTGAGGATGTAAGATGAGAGGTTAACTTTCCCGTGTGTTTGGAGGCTTATTGGGTCACTAGGGTCACGTATTGGTTGTTGGGTGTTCTTGATCTTATTTTTAGCCTTTCGGACCCGCTGCCCTCCTCTTTATACTCTCTTTCTGATCCTAACTTTTTTCTTGGTCAGTGGAGAGGTGTAAAGAACCAAGTGATTTTAATGCTCTTGGGCTTGATAGCCTGTGGGTCAGTCCCTCTGTAGGGTTCTTTATAGTTGAGGTAATGGGCTCGTTTGTCAGAAGTGTCAGCCGTGGATCCTTTGGGGAAGGGCCAATAAAGGTAATATATCTGAATTATTTAGAGATACAAATAATATAGTGCTGTCCGTTCTTATCTTTCTTTTCCGCAAAGATCCAATTTCTCACAAGGCAAATGTATGCATTAGGCCAGGTTCACACTACGGAATTTCCGCCTGCAATTCCGCTTTGAAATTGCAGGCAGAAATTCCGCTTGCTAAAATGTATAATATTTTGAATGGGTTTCCGTTCACAAATTCACACTTCGTAATTTGTGAACGGAAAATCCGCTTGGAAATTTCCACCTGGAGAATGGCGTTGCTCATTCTTCAGACGCAAATACTAGCGGAACACATTGCAGTCTATTGGAGACTGCAGTGTCCGCGCGGTCCTAGCGCCGACTGATTCTGTTGCACTCGAAATCTCCTGCCGGAAATTTTCTGCCCGGAGATTCCGCAGTGTGAACCTAGCCTTACTGTTACATTGTGACGAAACCCTGAAAAAGCTGCAGTTCACATCACAACCACTGGGTGATCACGTAGAATCACATATAGAATAAACAACTCCTGACAGAGTATTGCACAATCTTAGTTTTTCTTTTTGGTCATCTTGCGCCACCAGTCGCTGGATATGTTGAGCCAAGTGGAAAGAGAAGGAAAGATACATCTGTGTATCATAATGGTGGTGTGAGGGTCGGGATGATCCAGACCTCTATTTGTCAAGATTCTGCCCTCCATGACCATTGGTATTAGTACCTTCTGCGTCCACATATACAACTATAGTTTAGAACCTTTTAAGCACTATTTATACCTAAGAGATCGACTGTCTTAACTCCTCTTTTGTGTCCTTGTGCCACTAAAATAGATTTAAAGTGGTACTCCGCCCCTAGACATCTTATCCCCTATCCAAAGGATAAGGGATAAGATGTCTGAACGCGGGGGTCCCGCCACTGGGGATCTCGGCTACGGCACCCAAAACATCTGGTGCACGGAGCGAACTTTGCTCCGTGTCGGATGACTGGTGATGCGGGGCGGAGGCTCATGAGGTCACGGTCACGCCCTGCTCGTGATGTCACAGCCACGCCCCCTCAATGCAAGACTATGGGAGGGGGCGTGACGTCCGTCACGCCCCCTCCAATAGACTTGCATTGAGGGGGCGTGGCTGTGACATCACGTGCGGGGCATGACCATGACATCATGACCCTTCGGCGCTGCACCTGACGCTCTAAACTAATGCCGGGTGCAGCAGGGAGAGTCGGGGGTCCCCCCGTGATCAGACATCTTATCCCCTATCCTTTGGATAGTGGCGGAGTACCCCTTTAAATGGTCACTGTGATGGACTATGTGATTTCTAACATATTTTGAAATACCTTCACTTGCCAAAAATGACTGTATCCTAAGCTCTAAAGTCTTATGGGTGTCTCACTCCTCTGTAGTCTGCTCTCTGTTTTTAGACTAAATCTGTCTCTAGTAACAGCTGTTTCAGGACAGAACACTGGAAATAGAGGTGGGAACCAACTGCTGTGTGCGGGAGAGGAGGAGAAAGGCTGGGCTGTGTATTTGGAAGCTGAGCCTGTCTGCCTGATAAAAAGGATCCACACTGTTCTTGAAAGGTAAATCAAGGCTTCCTTCTTATATGTTACCATCCATAAAGCTTGGGCTGCTGCATCTTGTGCTTGGCCTGAGAAGTAAAGGAAGGAAAACCCTATGTGTGCACTACTAGCAAACAGTACAACCTTGGTATCACCCCCTGAAATGGAGAGAATGAGAAACAGCTGTGCACCATGCAGTGGACCCTCAGGGGCTTAAAGGGGTACTCCACCCCTAGGTATCTTATCCCCTATCCAAAGGATGGGGGTAAGATGTCTGATCACGGGGGTCCCACCGCTGGGGACCCCCGCAAACTCTCTTGCAGCACCAGGGCAGAGTACCCCTTTAATAGAAGCAGTGCGAACCCCAACCAATCAAAGCTTTAAGGGTAATTCTAAATGGATGTTATATTTTTGCTAAACACATACAGTTGCAATCAAAAGTAAGCAAACCCTTCTATCAAACTATCCGATTGTCCTCTAAGTCACAATCTTTAAAGGGGTATTCCAGGCAAAAACTTTTTTTTTTTATAGATCAACTGGCTCCGGAAAGTTAAACAGATTTGTAAATTACTTCTATAAAAAAAATCTTAATCCTTCCAATAGTTATTAGCTTCTGAAGTTTTCTGTCTAACTGCTCAATGATGATGTCACGTCCCGGGAGCTGTGCATGATGGGAAAATATCCCCATAGGAGCTACACAGCTCCCGGGATGTGAGTCATCAGAAAGCAGTTGGATAGAAAACAGCAACTCAACTTCAGAAGCTAATAACTATTGGAAGGATTAAGATTTTTTAATAGAAGTAATTTACAAATCTGTTTAACTTTCCGGAGCCAATTGATGTATAAAAAAAAAGTTTTCGCCTGGAATACCCCTTTAAGTTACAATGTAACAAAACTAATAATACACAAGCAATTGTACTGTTCACACCCCACAGTGCAAGGACAAAAATAAGTGAAACCTTTGGAATGATCTGGATTTTTGTCTTGATTATTAATAAAATGTGGTCTGACTGTTGTCTATGTCACAATTATAGACAAACACAATGTGACTGGGCTACATGTTATACTGTTCATGTCCTTTATTGAGCACATTGAGTAGACCAAGAAAAGAAAAGATTTATTGATGACTTGATTTTTACATGGCCTAATATGGATAGGATCTTACTTTATGGAAGAGATCATTTCGCAATCATTGACAAAAAAAAGTGCCTAAACTAAATGTTGTACCATGCATGTCTCTTATCGAGCATATCATGTAAACAAACATGGTGCAGGGGAAAAAGTAAGATTTCAGAAAATATTGATTGATGGCTTGAGTTTTTATATGGTCCAAAATGGATGGGGTCTTAAATGATGTACACAATGTAACTAAACTAAATGTTGTATCATACATGTCCCTTATTGTGTACATTGAGTAAACAACCACAATGCTGGGAGAAAATGTAAGACTTGAGAAAAGATTTATTGAAGACTTGATTTTTATATGGCCTGAAATGGATGGAATCTTAAATGCTTTATGGAAGAGATTAATTAACAATTATAGACAAACACAATGTAACTGAACTAAATGTTGTACTGTACATGTCTTTTATTGAGCACATTGAATAAACATCCATGGTGCAGAGAGAAAGACTTTAGAAAAGATTTATTGATGATTTGATTTTTACATGGTCCAAAATTTATGTGATCTTGAATGTTGTATACAATGTAACTAAACTAAATGTAGTGCTGTACATTTCTGTTATTGTGCAGGTAAGTAAACATTCATAGTACAGGGAGAAAATGTAAGATTTCAGAAAATATTTACGGATGACTTGATTTTAATATTGTCTAAAATGGATGGGATTTAAAATGTTTAATGGAAGAGATTTATTAACAATTAAAGATAAACACAGTGTAACTGAACTAAATGTTATACTTATTGAGCAAATCGAGTAAACATCCATGGTGCATGGAGAACAAGAAAGATATTAGAAAACATTTATTGATTACTTGATTTTTATATGGTGTGAAATGGATGGGATCATAAATGTCTATAGAAGAGATCAATTCACAATTATAGACAAACACAATGTAACAAAATTTAATGTACTGCACATGTCTCTCTTATTAAGCACATTGGGGGAGATTTATCAAAACCTGTCCAGAGCAAAAGTTGCTGAGTTGCCCATAGCAACCAATCAGATCCCTTCTTTCATTTTGCAGAGGCCTTGTTAAACATGAAAAAAGAAATCTGATTGGTTGCTATGGGCAACTCAGCAACTTTCCCTATTGACAGGTTTTGATAAATCTCCCCCATTGAGTAAACATTCATGGTGCATGGAGAACTAGTAAGATATTATAAAAGATTTATTGATTACTTAATTTTTATATGGGTCAAAATGGATGGGATCTTAAACATTGTACACAATGTAACTAAACTAAATGTTGTACTGTCCATGTATTTTATTGTGCATGGGAGTAAACATCCATGGTGCAGGGAGTAAAAAGCTAAAATTTTAGAAAATATTTATTGATGTCCAAAATGGATGAGATCTTAAAGTTTTAAAGAAAATATCAATTCCAATAAATCAGCTTTAAAATTTAACCCCTTAATGACGCAGGACATAAATGTATATCCTGGTACGTTGGTACTTAATGCACCAGGACGTACATTTACGTCCTGCACATGACCGCGAGCATCGGACCGATGGTCGGGTCATGCGTGGCAGGTCCCGGCGTTCGCGCTGATGTGTGCCATTAACCCCTCAGATGCTGTGATCAATACGGTCACTAAATCGGATGATCGGATTTGCCAGTTTTACCGTAAATTGTACAGCGTGAAAACAAGTCCTTCCAAAATTAGCAAAATTGCGGTTTTCGATTTCCCCACAAAAATAGTATTTTTTTGGGTTGTGCCATACATTTCATGGTAAAATGAGTGATGTCATTACAAAGGACAACTGTTCGCTCAAAAAACAAGCCTTCATACTTACTGGCTGGAGGGGGCGTGTAGGTCTGTCTCCTTCACAGTGTGTGTATGAACATTCCTATTCAGGTGGGGTATGTGCAGAGCATTGCACCATTGCCTGCACATACCCCCATCTGTATAGACACATGGGGAGCGTATGTGTAGACTTAAGAGCATTGCACCCTTGGATCTGTGGAAGACCCTAGGGTGCAATGTTCTGCAGTGCACCTAGCCCCATGTGCAAGGGCAGCAGCACAGGAGAGAGCAGGGGCCGGAGCACGTCACACATTAGAGGCTGCAGCAGGGGCCACAGCATGGGAGAAAGCAGGAATCGTGGCCGGAGCAGTGACGAACCTCCAGGGCCAGCTCCACATAAGCAAAGGACAGGCATATTTAGTAGTTTACACAGTGGCAACATACCAGGTAAGGCCTCTCAATGCGCTCTGCAGGGGGCTGAATTGGTAACTGACATTGGTGCTTGTCTAAAGGCAGTGAGGGAGAGGGGGGGAGGGACTTCGTGTGTGAGCACGCTCACTGTGCTCGTTCACAGGCAGTGCGTGCCCACCAGGGACGTGCACAGACATTTTAGAGGGCAGGGGCTCAAGTAAAAAAAGAGGGCACTTCTCATCATTTAAAAAATGTCTGCCAGACTTAATGTGCTGCGGCCCAGGTACACAGTGGACCTCCGGCCAGGCCCCCTTGACATTCCCATAAAAGTTGGTGCTTTTGTAAAATAAATTCAAGAACAGTTTCTCTGAGGTCTGCCATGTATATATACACTTTGGCTGTGCTGTCAGTCTTATTTACAGAAAACATGTGACAGCTGCCCTATAATATACTGTATTATAGAGGAGATTCATCAAAACCTGTGCAGAGAAAGAGCGGTGCAGTCGCCCATAGCAACCAATCAGATCGCTGCTTTCATTTTGCAGAAGGCTTTTCCTCTGCAAAGGTTTTAATAAATCTCCCCCTATATGCCCTGATCTGACCTCTATATGACAGAACCCATCACCAATCACCCAGCACCCATCCCCAATCACCCAGCACCCATCCCCAATCACCCAACACCCATCCCCAATCACCCAGCACCCATCCCCAATCACCCAGCACCAATCACCAATCACCCAGCATCCATCCCTAATCACCCAGCATCCATCCCTAATCACCCAGCATCCATCCCTAATCACCCAGCACCCATCCCCAATCACCCAGCATCCATCCCTAATCACCCAACACCCATCCCCAATCACCCAACACCAATCCCCAATCACCCAGCACCAATCCCCAATCACACAGCATCCATCCCTAATCACCCAGCACCAATCCCCAATCACCCAGCATCCAGCACCCAATCACCCAGCACCCAATCACCCAACACCCATCCCCAATCACCCAACACCAATCCCCAATCACCCAGCATCCATCCCCAATCACCCAACACCCATCCCCAATCACCCAACACCCATCCCCAATCACCCAACACCAATCCCCAATCACCCAGCACCAATCCCCAATCACACAGCATCCATCCCTAATCACCCAGCACCAATCCCCAATCACCCAGCATCCAGCACCCAATCACCCAGCACCCAGCACCCAATCACCCAGCATCCATCCCTAATCACCCAGCATCCATCCCTAATCACCCAACACCAATCCCCAATCACCCAACACCAATCCCCAATCACCCAGCACCAATCCCCAATCACACAGCATCCATCCCTAATCACCCAGCATCCATCCCTAATCACCCAGCATCCATCCCTAATCACCCAGCATCCATCCCTAATCACCCAACACCCATCCCCAATCACCCAGCATCCATCCCTAATCACCCAACACCCATCCCCAATCACCCAGCATCCATCCCTAATCACCCAACACCAATCCCCAATCACCCAACACCAATCCCCAATCACCCAGCACCAATCCCCAATCACACAGCATCCATCCCTAATCACCCAGCATCCATCCCTAATCACCCAGCATCCATCCCTAATCACCCAGCATCCATCCCTAATCACCCAACACCCATCCCCAATCACCCAGCACCCATCCCTAATCACCCAGCATCCATCCCTAATCACCCAGCATCCATCCCTAATCACCCAGCATCCATCCCTAATCACCCAGCATCCATCCCTAATCACCCAGCATCCAGCACCCAATCACCCAGCACCCGTCCCCAATCACCCAGCACCCATCCCCAATAACTCAGCACCCACCTTATGCAGGAATCTCCACACAGCTCTGGTTCTTACACTGAAGAGATGACACCACACTAATATATGCTTACATTCTACAATATACAAGTTGGCAAAAAAAAAAAGAATTATAAATATACAAAGACGTCCGGGCATAGCACAGCATACAGGATGGAGGCAGGGAAGCTCCGCCTCCATTGCGCACAAGACTGACTTCGCATACTAGCAATGTGGGGCAATACCTAGAAAACGGCTGCTCCACATTTAGTAAGTATAACATTATCTTTCTGTTCTCCTGCACTGTAACCTCGTGTATTGGGTTTAGTGCGAGTAAACAGCCTGTCAGTTTCCCTTTAATTATATACCGTACCCCTTAATTCCCTATATACTGTGCCACCATTCATCTATTAATTCCCTATATACTGTGCCACCATTCATCTATTAATTCCCTATATACTGTGCCACCATTCATCTATTAATTCCCTATATACTGTGCCACTGTCCAGAGCAGCATATGTTTGCTATGGGGATTTTCTCCTACTCTGGACAGTTCCTAAAATGGACAGAGATGTCAGCAGAGAGCACTGTGCTTGTGATGTCAGCAGAGAGTTCTGTGTTCCAAAAAGAAAACAATTTCCTCTGTAGGATTCAGCAGCTAATAAGTACTGAAAGGATTAAGATTTTTTAATAGAAGTAATTTAGAAATCTGTTTAACTTTCTGGCACCAGTTGATAAAAAAAAAATAAAAATAAAAAAGGTTTCCACCGGAGTACCCCTTTAATTATTGGAAAATGTTAATTAAAAATGTTTTACATTTTTTTTTTATGGTCCCTGCACCTGAACTCGCATTTAGCCCCTAGACGTGTTTTATTTTTACAGTTATCGTTTGTACGGGCACTGGTAATAATGGAATATTATGGGAGATGCTTCCGCCAGAATTTTCAGAGACTTAAAATTGATTTTGACGTCAAACTCGACAATTTTGGAGGAAAAAAATTAAAGATGGCAGAAAAAAATTATTTTGGGGCAAAAAAACTAAAAGGGCATGAAAATGAACGCTCACGTTTTTATATTTTTTATTAAAAATAAACGTGTCATTAATATATTAATAACGCGAGAACAGAAATTACAGTCGTTTTTTAATATCTCTCCCATTATATCTAAAATTGTCAGGAGCTACAATATACAACAATATACATTGACAACATTATCTCCTAACCTGCATGTGTATGTTGTGGTAGAACCGCTTAGAAAGTGATTGGCTGAGTTGGCACTTCCTTGGGTCAGGACCATTCCGGGCACTATCGGATCTGCAAGGGTCGGGGCATCAGATCAATGTACAGGCAGGCTGAACTAGTAGATCACTGATAACATGGATCAATGCAAGCCTATAGTACAGTGTTTCAGCAGGATTCCTCTAGTTTTTGCAAAACTACAACTCCCAGCATGCCCCGACAGCAGTTGGCTGTCCGGGCATGCTGGGAGTTGTAGTTTTGCAACAGCTGGAGGCACCCTGGTTGGGAAACAATGTACTAGAGCCTTGCGTGGGTTCCTTTTACACTGGATTTATGACCATTATCGCCCGCTCCTGCAAGTTGTGTTTCATTCCCGCCCGTTCGCGCAACGTGTTTCCTATCCCGCCCGCTCCTGAAAAAATATTTTGTCAAAACTTTAAGAGAAAGTACCCTCCATGCCATTTCATCACCCCTTGTGCCATTTCATCACCCCTTGTGCCATTTCATTACCCTCTTGTGCCATTTCATTACCCTCTTGTGCCATTTCATCACCCCTTGTGCCATTTCATTACCCTCTTGTGCCATTTCATCACCCCTTGTGCCATTTCATCACCCCTTGTGCCATTTCATTACCCTCTTGTGCCATTTCATTACCCTCTTGTACCATTTCATTACCCCCTTGTACCATTTCATTACCCCTTGTGCCATTTCATTACCCTCTTGTGCCATTTCATTACCCTCTTGTGCCATTTCATTACCCCCTTGTGCCATTTCATCACCCCTTGTGCCATTTCATTACCCCCTTGTGCCATTTCATTACCCTTTGTGGTGTCATTTTAGTATGCCCTTGTGCCATTTTATTGTTCCTTGTGCCATTTCACTACCCCCTTGTGCCATTTCATTACCCCCTTGTGCCATTTCATTACCCCTTGTGCCATTTCATTACGCTCTTGTGCCATTTCATTACCCCCTAGTGCCATTCATTACCCCTTGTGCCATTTCATTACACTTGTGCCATTTCATTACGCCCTTGTGCCATTTCTTTATTCCCTTGTGCCATTTAATTACCCATATCTATCTATCTATCTATCTATCTATCTCATATCTATCTATCTCATATCTATCTCTCTATCTCATATCAATCTCTCATATCTATCTATCTATTCAGCCTAGCAGCGTGCACCTGTATGCCGGGTCCATGCAGTAGTTTTGGTATCAGTATGTGCTGGCCAACTTATCCTTTTTGTGTTATACATATGGGGGAGTGGCTGCCTCCATGTTGGCTCCTGCATCCCACCCACCTCTATTAGGTGCTGTATAAGGTGCGGATGTCTCAGACCTTGCAATGCCTATTCACCCTGTAGGGTCCGTCCCAATGAGGTCACCTTACCGTGTTGGGATGGTCCAAACTATTTGGCCGCCAAATTGTGAGCTAAGTACCTCACTTCTTCATTTTTTGCATTATACCTATATAGCATTTCATGTTTTATCTGTATCTTTGTGCTAGCAGTGTGCTGCTGTATTCTCCTGTTTATCTATCTATCTCATATCCATCTATCTATCTCATCTCATATCTATCTATCTCATATCTATCTACCTATCATTTCGAAAGGGGGGGGGGGGGGGGGAGGCCTTGAGCCGTGTAAGGGGCCCCATAAATTCTGATGGCAGCCCTGACTCCTTGTGCCATTTCATTACCCACTTGTGCTATTTAATCACCCTCCTGTGGCATTCCAGAAGTTTGCGGGACTGCTTGGTATTTTGCAGGACCCGCTGTATGTTCTGTGACCACCCACCCATTACGGCCCGCACCCAAAAGTTTTTTTTTATTGGATCCCTCGGGACCTGTGGGATCCCAATCTCAGTGCAGGGCTGTACACTGTACTATAGTATTGCATTGATCTGTGTGATACAAGTCTTCTATAGAGACTAAAAAAGTGTTAAAAATCACCCTCATTTCCCCATTTTTCAAGAAAAAAAAAATGATGAACAAAAAAAAAATAAAACATATTTAGTATCAGAAATCTTAGAATATAACATTATTGATCCAGCATGGTGAACAGCGTAAAAAGAAAAAAAAAAAGGATACATTCTAAATTCCAGAATGCAGTTTTTTTGTCATATCACATCTGATCAAAACAAAAATTGTACTAATAAAAACTACAGATCACTGCTCAAAAAATGAGCCGCGGATACGGAAAAATAAAAGAGTTATAGGGGAAGAGGACGATTTTACGCATGCTAATTTTTGTACAAAAAGTTATAATATGATCTACCGTATATGCCGGCGTATAAGACTACCCCCAACTTTTACAGTTAAAATATAGAGTTTGGGATATACTCGCCATATTAGACTACCCCTCCTACCGTGATGTACGGTACCTTGTAGTTCCCCCCACATTAGGTAGGCATCATGTTCCCCCACATTAGGTAGGCAGTATAGTTCCCCCACATTAGATAGGCAGTATAGTTCCCCCACAATAGTAGGCAGCTCCCCCACAATAGGTCGGGTGTTACCCCACATTAGGTCAGTAGTTACCCCACATTAGAAGGCAGCTCCCCCACATTAGTAGCAGTTCCACCACATTAGTAGGCAGCTCCCCCACATTTGTAGGCAGCTCCCCCCACATTTGTAGGCAGCTCCCCCCACATTAGGTCAGCAGTTCCCCAACAATAGTAGGCAGCTCCCCCCACATTTGTAGGCAGCTCCCCCCACATTTGTAGGCAGCTCCCCCCACATAAGGTCAGCAGTTCCCCCACAATAGTAGGCAGCTCCCCCCACATTAGATTGGCAGCTCCCCCCAACAGACATACAGCTTCCAGGAATAAACAGTGTATGGCAGGAGGCTGTATGTCTGTACTGCTGCCCCCACAGTGTTCCGATCACCGCTCCTCCGGCCCGGGTCACCATCTACTGCTATGGCCTATGGACCATAGAAGTAGGTGCCGGGACCGGGGAGCGGTGACCTGATCACTTAAGATAGCACGGCCGGTTCTCTCACCAGGCCCGGTCGGCATGCGTCCTCCTGCGGTCCTCCTGGTCCTGCGCTCCTCTGCCTTTATGGTTGTATGCACGTGACGTCACTGACGTCCTGTGCGTACAACCATAGAGACGGAGGACAGGACCGCAGGAGGACCGAAGGAGGATTGCAGGAGGACGCCGGGGAATGGTAAGTGACCGGCGGACATCCTTATGTCCCGAAAAGATTTTTCGGGACACAGGGATGTCCGGCATAGGAAAACCTATGATTATCTGCCCAGGCCGGCTCCCGTGTGTGGCTGCAGGTGGGGGCCGGCCAGAGAAAGTAAAAACTAATACTGTATACTAAAAACCAGGGGGCCTCCAGCTGTTGTAAAACTACAACTCCCAGCATGCCTGGACAGCCTTTGCCGTGCTGGGAGTTGTAGTTTCACAACAGCTGGAGGCACCCTGGTTTTTAGTATACAGTATTAGTTTTTACTTGCTCTGGGCGGCCCCCGCCTGCAGCCACACACGGGAGCCGGCCCGGGCAGATAATCAGAAGTTTTCCTATCCCGGACCTCAATACCCAGCGTATAAGACGACCCCCGACTTTTCAGAAGAAAATTTGGGGTTAAAAAGTCGTCTTATACGCCGGGATATACGGTATATAAATTGTGTATTGCTGTAATAATATTGACCTATGGAATAAATATAACATGTCATTTTTACCATAAAGTACACTGCATAGAAACGAAAGCCCCAAAAGTTGCAAAATGTCGTTTGTTTGCTTTTATTTATTTTGCCCCCCAAATAATTTTTTTAGTTTACTGTAGACTGTACAAAGTACAATTGGTGGCACAAAACAACAAGCCCTCATATGGGTCTGTAGGTGGATAATTTATAGAGTTATGGCTAAAATAAAAATCCAATGTCATTAAGGGGTTAACCACTCTTGACAGATAACCCTCAAAGAGAAGTAATGTTTCCCAGAGCATTCGCTGCTAACCACAAACTCCTTCCTTCGCATCCATTATCACTAGTTTCCTGTTGGAAAGAGAAAGATTCTGGAATAAATCTGCATTTCTGTCCCCATTGCTGGAAGACACAATAGATTGGAAAAGGGGGAAACCTCACAACCCCTGCAAGATGGAGAGCCCGGGGCCACTTCAGGCACTTGATGTTCTCAGGACGAAGAACACAAAGCAGGTCATCAATGAGCAGCATATCATTTCCATACATGACCTTGTTGGGTTTATAAAGGAAGATGCACGTCTCAAGGTTCTATCTTGTTGTTGCAACAGGTTGTGAGGGACTCTTTATAGTGTGGTGCCTACGGTGTGAATGAGGTAATGCACAGGTCTTGACGCCAGGGTAATGTTAATCACCACGTTCCAAGGTTTAGACAGATCTCCTGGGCCAAGCGCTGGGGACAATAATGACCACAGATGCAGGGTTATGGAAAACTATCTTTTACTGAGGCAGGAATGATGGTAATATCCTTTACAGTACAAGTAATGTAACCCTTGGGTAACCCTTGTGAGCCTGTTGCCTTTCTGGAACTTGTAGTGCTGTGCACCAACTTGACTAGACAGACACACTGACTTGGGTTCTTCTAATGTCCAATTACAGCTACACCGCCAGGGTATGGACTAGCTCTTGGGACCCAGCTGCCTGAGGCTTTCTTCTGTCTCTCTCCCGGACTAGCACTATGTGGCCCATCGACTCACCGGCTCCTATTTCCCACAGCTAGGAATTTCCAACTCCTTCTGGGCGGGGAACAATAGCAGAAGGGCGTGGCGATCACGATCATTGGCGATCATTTTCTTTAGGCTTCCCTTGAATCACCTCACACTCCTGCGACTCCTCTCCACACTGAACCTCAGCTCAAGAACAACTGACTAGCTCCTCCGCCTTACACTATATAAGGACTAAGCTAGGGGCCTCCCATTGGGCATCATGATCAAATGGTTTACTCGGCCTCATCACTCCTTAAACTTTTAACTTTTATTAAAGGCAATGTAACAAACACTTTACAAATCATCAGACAATAAATTGTAGTGCATTTCAATGCAGCAACAGAGCAGTGGAGCCCAGCACAGGTACCTGAGGCATTGGTTACCTGACAGGACAACATCCTGTACTGGGACACCACAGTGGTATTGGATGGCACTAGTATTCTGACTGTGATCATGCCTTTCTGGTAGAGATAATCTGCAGTTGATAATGATTTTCCTACTATTCGAGACCTGTTATAGAGTATGGAAAAAATTTACGGCAAACGAAAGTGAAAGTGAAAGTTGACCAGCAGGTGAGTGAAAAATCACCCCAAAAAGATCAAAATAACATCAAAATGTTTTATAATACCCCAAAAATATGTCTGGTCACGACATTATTGATCCTAGTTGTTCTGTTTCAAGATATTTCCTCCCCCCTACTGTCATGCAGATGGATCGCACGATCGTCGAGGAGGAATTGTGGGGACCAAGAGGAGCGGTGGGGACCAAGAGGAGGAGTTTAAAGGGGGTACTCCACCTCTGGACATCTTATCCCCTATCCTAAGGATAGGGGATAAGATTTCTGATCGCAGGGGTCTCACCTCTGGGATCCCCGCGATCTCCGTGCAGCACATGACGTTCTAAACAGTATGTTTAGAACGCCGGGTTCCTGCGGCTTCCAGTTGTATGCTGGCTATGCTGACTACTACGGTATCAATCCCTGAACTTTGGCCTCACCCTTGCTTCTGTTACATCCAGCCAGGCCTGGGCCGTCTGACTGACAACATTTTAATAAAATATATTTTTGAACCTCCTGCTGTACGCAGGTTACTAGTTTAAAAATGAATTCAGTTTGAAAAAAAAAAACACTTCTTCACTATGTAGAGGATCCCATTTCAACTTCCAAAGGGAGAATTTTTTGTAACATTTACAAATGCGCTTTCTTCACTGTTTCAGGTTCTTCACTATTTTGAGACACCATCAACAATCCTGTTGCATCTCCCAAAAAGGGATCATTTTTTGGCACGTCTGGAAAAGCCACTGGGGGAGATTTATCAAATCCTGTGCAGAGGAAAAGTTGCCCAGTTGCCCATAGCAACCAAACATATTGCTTCTTTAATTTTGCACAGGCCCTTTTAAAAATGAAAGCAGTGATCTGATTGGTTGCTATGGGCAACTGGGCAACTTTTCCTCTGCACAGGTTTTGATAAATCTCCCCCACTGTGTGCATTCCAGTTTTTATCCAGATTCCGAAGCAATATTTAAAAGCTCTGTATCTCCATGGCTTATTTGTGTGGTGACCGCAGGTTGTTGCAGTATGTAGCAGGGTCTGGTGGTATTAACTCTGGGGGCAAGATGTTGTTAACCCCTTAGTGTTCGTGATGCCAGGATGCTGTTATTTCGGTATAACCACCGACAACCAACCCAGAAACAGTATGCAATAAAGGAATGTCCACATTTTAATAAGGGTTTTGCAATAACTGGAACTTTTACTTGGAATATTCGGGAAACAGTCTTTACAGTAATGCAGTTTCCACAGAGGCAACCGGGACACAGGATACCTCGCAGGCTTGCCTGGACTTGTAGTTATGAGGAAATTTATTCAGGCCACTGTGCTACTAATATATTCCTTAGCTGAATATTAGTCACTGGATTTGTAGAGAGAGTTGTAACTCACATTTTAGAAGTGGCTGCTGTTCCTTAGGCTTCGGCCTAGATACAATTGTGCCGGAATTGATGCTGCTTTAGTATACAGGATGAGAAGCAGGAACTAAGATAGTGAGAATAGAGACTACAGCCCCTTATATACTAGGGGCTGGACTAAAGCCCATTGGTTGCTAATGCCTGGGGTTCTTGTGCCCATGGAACTCTGGGTATATCACATGACAGTAGTTCACATGGCCAACACTTTATACACTTTTGTACAACTTTACACATATGAACAATAGATACACATTACATTTACATGAGACAACAAGGTGGGAGCCCTGCAGGAGAGCCCAATAGACCTAAGGGACTCTTCCTGAGGGGACTTAAGGATGGTACACAACTAGCTCCTGTACCGGGACACCACATTTGTACCTGTCGTTTTAGATCACTTTTAAGACAAGCTGCCCTGTGTGAACATGAAAATCAGCACCATTTCTGGTCATAATATAACTAGTACTGTATATATTTTTTTAAGTATATTTCTGCTCTGCAGACTCCATCTCTAATTTTTATTTCCCACAGAGCTGGTCAAACATCTATAGTGTCTGCCATACACTGCACACACACACACAGGAGGAGATCCTGCACTTCTATATCTCTATACACTGTACACACAGAGGAGGAGATCCTGCACTTCTATATCTCTATACACTGTACACACAGAGAAGGAGATCCTGCACTTCTATGTCTCTATACACAGAGGAGGAGATCCTGCACTTCTATGTCTCTATACACTGTACACAGAGGAGGAGATCCTGCACTTCTATATCTCTATACACTGTACACAGAGGAGGAGATCCTGCACTTCTATATCTCTATACACTGTACACAGAGGAGGAGATCCTGCACTTCTATATCTCTATACACTGTACACAGAGGAGGAGATCCTGCACTTCTATATCTCTATACACTGTACACACACTATACACTGTACACAGGTAGGGCCCCCCAGGTGGGACTGCCCCTAGTCGCCTCATCTCTACTCTAATTCTACAATGTTGATACATGTACATATTTAGTAATAATGTATATTTAATATAATGTATAGTACTTACCTTGTTTAGCGTTGCAGGACCTTCGGTCATGGGACTATGTTAATATCCTCTATGGTATGTTGGAGGACCTTAGGTCCTTAGGTCACATGTTACCCATAATCCTTTGTAATGGTGATTGACACAAGTATTGGACCAATCAGCACTAGTCCAGCCCCTGCCCATATAAGGGAGCTGTAGCCAATTATCTCTCTCTTGGGTTGCTGCTCTCGTGGATGCCGGACTAGCAGGACAGATCTGTGCAACTTGTAAAGACACGCTCGGCCTGAAAACCTACTCGGACCTGAACCGTGAGTTCTAAACTACTCCCCGCTAAAGCTAGTATGACTACTGGACCGCAACTAAATCCAGTGGAACAGCGCATATTATCCTAAAGACTCTAAATTGCTAAAGTCCCAACCTTTGTCAATCTCCAAAGAAAGCTTGCATGTATAGCAACTGTTCCGGTTATGAAGCTTGCATAAAATCTTCAGTAAAAGTTACAACTGTTTCAGCAAACACTCCGGTTGTGGAAATTCCATTATTATCTACCTCCCTATTGCTCTTGGGAAGGGTGGCGGTAGGACAAGCATTACTGAGGAGCCCTCACCCTAGCGTCACGAATAGCAGGGGTTAACAAGCACCCTTTAGTTACCGAACAGCTACACTCACCATAACCTACTCCCTCAGTCTATCACATATATATCTATTCACTGTACACACAGAGGAGGAGATCCTGCACTTCTATATCTCTGTACACAGAGGAGGAGATCCTGCACTTCTATATCTCTATACACTGTACACAGAGGAGGAGATCCTGCACTTCTATATCTCTATACACGGAGGAGGGGATCCTGCACTTCTATGTCTCTATACACTGTTCACACAGAGGAGGAGATCCTGCACTTCTATATCTCTATACACTGTACACACAGAGGAGGAGATCCTGTACTTCTATTTCTCTATACACTATACACAGAGGAGGAGATCCTGAACTTCTATATCTCTATACACTGTACACAGAGGAGGGGATCCTGCATTTCTATATCTCCATACACAGTACACAGAGGAGGAGATCCTGCACTTCTATCTCTCTATACACGGAGGAGGGGATCCTGCACTTCTATGTCTCTATACACTGTACACACAGAGGGTTTGTTACACTGTGTCACCCCAGTAGTAAGGAGATTACATGAGGAAATGGTTTGCTACAGTGTGTCACCCCAGTAGTAAGGAGATTACTTGAGAAGGGGGTTTGTTTCACTGTGTCACCCCAGTTGTAAGGAGATTACATGAGGAGGAGGTTGTTACACTGTGTCACCCCAGTAGTAAGGAGATTACATGAGGTGGAGGTTTGTTACAGTGTGTCACCCCAGTAATAAATAAATTCCATGAGGAGGAGGTTTGTTACAATGTGTCACCCCAGTAGTAAGGTAATTATATGAGGAGGAGGTTTGTTACAGTGTGTCACCCCAGTAGTAAAGAGATTACATGAGGAGGTTTTTTTTTACAGTGTGTCATCCCAGTAGTAAGGAGATTACATGAGGAGGAGGTATGTTACAGTGTGTCACCCCAGTAGTAAGGAGATCACATGAGGAGGATTTTATTTACAGTGTGTCACCAAAATCCTTGCAACAGACCTGCACACAGAGGAGGAGATCCTGCCCATCTATGTCCTTGTGCACAACCTAAACAGCAGCAGCATGGAAGGCATGATAAAGCAGCAGTTATCAGTCTGAGTGTGCATAAAACCCTAAGTTGAGATCTCTTACAGAGTTGTCTCTTTGCTGTCTTTCTCTATCTCTCTGCAGCTTGTGTGTTTCCTGGCTTTTCCTCCTCCCATCTCCCTCCTCCCTTCTCCATAGACTGGTATTGCTTGTAATCTGATCCCTGAGTGAGCTGAAGAACAAACACAGGCCAAATTAGCTGATTTTTCAGAGTGAGTGAGTCGATGGACAAGTATTTAGTTCGTCAAAATATTGTCATAGTTGTAGCCTATGCCAAGAGTGGCATAAAGGACATATGAAGAGGGACTGCTACAAATTTTACAACCCCTTTAGGGAGCTATGTGATCCTGAAAGAGGAACGTGTGAGTATTTCCCTCGCTGGGAAACACTGGTGTAAGCTAATTCAAATTCTCCATTAAATCGCATTATGATACTCCACACTCGCTGGATGCTCCGGAAACTTTGCTGATCGTGTTTCATGGCTTTGTGTAAGCACTTCTATGTCTCTATATACTGCACCCACAAAGAAAAGCAAATCCTGCACTTCTATGTCACTAAACACTGCTCACACAGAAGGAGGAGATTCTGCGCTTCTATGTCTCTGTACATGTACATGGCCTAAACAGCAGCAGCAGCAGCGTGGAAGATATGATAAAGCAGCAGTGAACTGTCTAAAGAATGCATAAAACCCTGGTTTGAGATATCTTACAAAGTTGTCTCTTTATTGTCTTTCTCTCTGCAGCTTGTTTGTTCCCAGGCTCTTCCTTCTCCCATCTTCCTCCTCCATAGACTCATAATGCTGGTAATATGATCTCTGAGTGAGCTGCAAAACAAACAGGTCAAATTAGCTGATTTTTCAGAGTGGTGAGTCGATGGAGAAACCTTTTCTCATCAAAATATTGTCATATGAAGAGGGTTTGTTACCAATATTACAACCCCTTTAGGTGGCTACGTGATCTTGAAGGAAAGAGCAATGAATAAGCCAGTGTTTCCCTATCAAGATGTCTCCAGCTGTTGAAAAACTACAACTACCAGCATGCCCGGACAGCCAAGGGCTGTCCAGGCATGCTGGTAGTTGTAGTTTTGCAACAGCCGGAGGCACCCTGGTTGGGAAACACTGATGTAAGCTAATTCATGTTCTCCAAAAAATTGCATTGTGCCATCTCCACACTCGCTGGATGCTCGGGAAACTTTGCTGATCGGCAGAGCCTAAACAGCAGCAGCAGAATGGAAGGCACGATAAAGCAGCAGTGAGCTGTCTAAACTGTGCATAAAACCCTGGGTTGAGATCTCTTACAGCATTGTCTCTTTGCTGTCATTCTCTCTGCTGCTTGTGGGTTCCCAGGCTCTTCCTCCTCCCATCTTCCTCCTCCTTTCCCCCCTCCATAGACTCGTATTGCTTGCAATTTGATCCCTGAGTGGGCGGCAAACAAACAAACGTCACATGATCTGAGTGGATAAGTCAATGGAGAAACCTTTGCTCATCAAAATATTGTCATATGAAGAGGCTTTGCTACCAATATTACAACCCCTTTAGGTGGCTATGTGATCTTGAAGGAAAAAGCAATGAATAAGCCAGTGTTTCCCTATCAAGATGTCTCCAGCTGTTGCAAAACTACAACTACCAGCATGCCTGGACAGCCAAGGGCTGTCCAGGCATGCTGGTAGTTGTAGTTTTGCAACAGCCGGAGGCACCCTGGTTGGGAAACACTGGTGTAAGCTAATTCATGTTCTCCAAAAAAAAACGCATTATTCCATCTCCACACTCACTGGATGCTTGGGACACTTTGCTGATTGCGTTTCGTGGCTTTAAATGAGCACTTCTATGTCTCTGTACGCTGCATACACAGAAGGAGGAGTTCCTGCACTTCTATGTCTCTGTGCAGAGCCTAAACAGCAGCAGCAGCAGCATGGAAGGCACGATAAAGCAGCAGTGAGCTGTCTAAACTGTGCATAAAACCCTGGGTTGAGATCTCTTACTGTGTTGTCTCTTTGCTGTCATTCTCTCTGAAGCTTGTGTGTTCCCAGGCTCTTCCTCCTCCCCCCCTCCATAGACTTGTATTGCTTGTAATTTGATCCCTGAGTGGGCTGCAAAACAAACAAACGTCACATGATATGAGTGGATAAGTCAATGGAGAAACCTTTGCTCGTCAAAATATTGTCATATGAAGAGGCTTTGCTACCAATATTGCAACCCCTTTAGGTGGCTACGTGATCCTGAAGGAAAGAGCAATGAATAAGCCAGTGTTACCCTATCAAGATGTCTCCAGCTGTTGCAAAACTGCAACTACTCTTTGTCTCTTTGCTGTCATTCTCTCTGCAGCTTGTGTGTTCCCCAGGCTCTTCCTTCTCCCATCTCCCTCCTCCATAGACTCATATTGCTTGTAATTGGATCCCTGAGTTGCAAAACAAAACCAATATTACAACCCCTTTCGGTGGATACGTGATCCTGAAGGGAAGAGCAATGTAAAAGCCAGTGTTTCCCTATCAAAATGTCTCCAGCTGTTGCAAAACTACAACTACCAGCATGCCCGGACAGCCCTTGGCTGTCCGGGCATGCTGGTAGTTGTAGTTTTGCAACAGCCGGAGGCACCCTGGTTGGGAAACACTGGTGTAAGTTAGTTCAGGTTCTCCCCAAAAAATCGCATGTCTCTGTGCAGAGCCTAAACAGCAGCAGCAGCAGCAGCATGGAAGGCACGATAAAGCAGCAGTGAGCTGTCTAAACTGTGCATAAAGCCTTGGGTTGAGATCAGTGTTGTCTCTTTGCTGTCATTCTCTCTGCAACTTGTGTGTTCCCAGGCTCTTCCTCCTCCCATCTTCCTCCTCCTCCCCCCCTCCATAGACTTGTATTGCTTGTAATTTGATCCCTGAGTGGGCTGCAAAACAAACAAATGTCACATGATATGAGTGGATAAGTCAATGGAGAAACCTTTGCTCGTCAAAATATTGTCATATGAAGAGGCTTTGCTACCAATATTACAACCCCTTTAGGTGGCTACGTGATCCTGAAGAAAAGAGCAATGAATAAGCCAGTGTTACCCTATCAAGATGTCTCCAGCTGTTGCAAAACTGCAACTACTCTTTGTCTCTTTGCTGTCATTCTCTCTGCAGCTTGTGTGTTCCCCAGGCTCTTCCTTCTCCCATCTCTCTCCTCCATAGACTCATATTGCTTGTAATTTGATCCCTGAGTTGCAAAACAAAACCAATATTACAACCCCTTTCGGTGGATACGTGATCCTGAAGGGAAGAGCAATGTAAAAGCCGATGTTTCCAGCTGTTGCAAAACTACAACTACCAGCATGCCCGTACAGCCTTCGGCTGTCCGGGCATGCTGGTAGTTGTAGTTTTGCAACAACCAAAGGCAGCCTGGTAGGGAACCTGATTTAATGTTCTCCATTAAATCGCATTATGCCATAAACTCGCCGGATGCTCGTGAAACTTTGCTGATCGCGTTTCTCGTCTTTAGAGTGAGCACTTTTTATGTTTTTTTTTTGTATCGCAACAAGGTTGACAGGAGCTTCAAGTCGGGTAGTAGCTGCCACGGGGCTCAACGCTTCTTAAGCTCTGTGAAGGCAGTCTGCCTGCCCCGTATCGGAACAGAGTCTGTGCGCCTCTGTTCTCTATCAAAGCATGCATTGTTACAGACGCTTTTTTCTTATAAAGAGTGGAGTACTTTCTTTTTTTTTCTTTTTTTTTTTTCGAATGATCTGAGGATATAAAAAAAAGCGAGAAGAATCTGGTTCCGTTCAAACGGGCAAAATTGCTCTTTAGCACAAATGAAACAAAAAAGACGATCCCGGTGGCCGTCCGCTCTCTTCTCCCTGTGATTGATAAATGTCACGCACTGAATAGGAACCGTGTTCTAACAAGACGCGGAAAAACCAAAGGTCCGTCGCCTCTCGCCATTCGTGCACCTACTGAAATTTTTTTTTTTTGTGTGTCGAAAATAGGTTATGCACCCGAGTCTCCCGCCCCTTCGCCTTTTCATCTCTATTTAGTATCTGCAGAATTACGAGCGAACGGTGCCTTCAGGAAAATACGCACAAGGTAGCAAAGGGTGAGCGACTCGGTCGTAGACCTGATAATGCTGGCTAATAGGAAGCAATTTACTTAAAGGGGTACTCCTGTGGAAAACCTTTTTTTTTTTTTTTAAATCAACTGGTGCCAGAAAGTTAAACAGATTTGTAAATCACAGTGTGAATTCGGGTAGAAAAACAGACATGGTCGCACATCTACAATCTTGTATAATGATCTGATTGCTTCTCAGCATAATATCAAAAACTAACAGGTTGTTATTATACATTTTTGATCAAAAGGTACAAAGCCCACTCGCCACGTCAAGGCCACCTATTCAGAGTGGGTCCCTAATGTCCCTAGCATAAAATGGCGCAGCACCGGGCGGCGACCACCACCGCCGCGACACCAATGCCCACAGGGTGGGAACGACCCACCGGCAGAGCGGCCCCAATGCCACTCAAACCAGTCTATGGGCCGCACACCCCCCCCCCCCCCCCCCCGCACTTCCACTTCTATTAAAAAATCTTAATCTTCCAGTACTTTTTAGGGGCTGTATACTAAAGAGAAATCCAAAAAAGAAATGCATTTCCTGTGATGTCCTGACCACAGTGGTCTCTGCTGTCCATTTTTAAGAACTGGAGAAAATCCCCATAGCAAACATATACTTCTCTGGACAGTTCCTAAAATGGACAGCAGAGGTCAGCAGAGAGCACTGTGGTCAGGACATCACAGGTAATGCATTTCTTTTTTTGGATTTCTCTTTAGTATACAGCCCCTAAAACGTACTGGAAGGATTAAGATTTTTTTAATAGAAGTGATTTACAAATCTGTTTAACTTTCTGGCACCAGTTGATTTAAAAAAAAAAAAAAAAAAAAAAAAAGTTTTCCATGGGAGTACCCCTTTAACCCCTTCAGGACCAAGTCCATTTTGGCCTTAAGGACCGGAGCGTTTTTTGCACATCTGACCACTGTCACTTTAAACATTAATAACTCTGATGCTTTTAGTTATCATTCTGATTCCGAGATTGTCTTTTTTCGTGACATATTCTACTTTAACCCCTTAAGGACCAGGCCATTTTATACCTTAAGGACCGGAGCGTTTTTTGCAATTCTGACCACTGTCACTTAAAACATTAATAACTCTGGAATGCTTTTAGTTATCATTCTGATTCCGAGATTGTTTTTTCGTGACATATTCTACTTTAACTTAGTGGTAAAATTTAATGGTAACTTGCATCCTTTCTTGGTGAAAAATCCCAAAATTTGATGAAAAAAATGAAAATTTTGCATTTTTCTAACTTTGAAGCTCTCTGCTTGTAAGGAAAATGGATATTCAAAATATATTTTTTGGGGGTTCACATATACAATATGTCTACTTTATGTTTGCATCATAAAATTTATGAGTTTTTACTTTTGGAAGACACCAGAGGGCTTCAAAGTTCAGTAGCAATTTTGAAATTTTTCACAAAATTTTCAAACTCACTATTTTTCAGGGACCAGTTCAGTTTTGAAGTGGATTTGAAGGGTCTTCATATTAGAAATACCCCATAAAAGACCCCATTATAAAAACTACACCCCCTAAAGTATTCAAAAAAACATTCAGTAAGTGTATTAACCCTTTAGGTGTTTCACAGGAATAGCAGCAAAGTGAAGGTGAAAATTCAAAATCTTCATTTTTTACACTCGCATGTTCTTGTAGACCCAATTTTTGAATTTTTGCAAGGGATAAAAAGGAGAAAATTTTTACTTGTATTTGAAACCCAATTTCTCTCGAGTAAGCACATACCTTATATGTCTATGTTAATTGTTCGGCGGGCGCAGTAGAGGGCTCAGAAGGGAAGGAGCGACAAATGGTTTTTGGGGGGCATGCCGCATTTAGGAAGCCCCTATGGTGTCAGGACAGCAAAAAAAAAACACATGGCATACCATTTTGGAAACTAGACCCCTCAGGGAACGTAACAAGGGGTAAAGTGAACATTAATACCCTACAGGTGATTCGCGACTTTTGCATATGTAAAAAAAATATATATATTTTTTACCTAAAATGCTTGGTTTCCCAAAAATTTTACATTTTTAAAAAGGGTAATAGCAGAAAATACCCCCCAAAATTTGAAGCCCAATTTCTCCCGATACAGAAAACACCTCGCATGGGGGTGAAAAGTGCTCTGCTGGTGCACTACAGGTCTCAGAAGAGAAGGAGTCACATTTGGCTTTTTGAAAGCAAATTTTGCTCTGGGGGCATGCCGCATTTAGGAAGCCCCTATGGTGCCAGAACAGCAAAAAAAAAACACATGGCATACCATTTTGGAAACTAGACCCCTCGGGGAACGTAACAAGGGGTAACGTGAACCTTAATGCCCTACAGGTGTTTCACGACTTTTGCATATGTAAAAAAAATTTTTTTTTTTACCTAAAATGCTTGTTTTCCCAAAATGTTTACATTTTTAAAAAGGGTAATAGCGGAAAATACCCCCCAAAATTTGAAGCCCAATTTCTCCCGATTCAGAAAACACCCCATATGGGGGTGAAAAGTACTCTGCTGGCGCACTACAGGTCTCAGAAGAGAAGGAGTAACATTTGGCTTTTTGAAAGCAAATTTTGCTCTGGGGGCATGCCGCATTTAGGAAGCCCTTATGGTGCCAGAACAGCAAAAAAAAACACATTGCATACCATTTTGGAAACTAGACCCCTCGGGGAACGTAACAAGGGGTAATGTGAACCTTAATACCCTACAGGTGTTTCACGACTTTTGCATATGTAAAAAAATATATATATTTTTTTACCTAAAATGCTTGGTTTCCCAAAATTTTTACAATTTTAAAAAGGGTAATAGCAGAAAATACCCCCCAAAATTTGAAGCCCAATTTCTCCCGATTCAGAAAACACCCCATATGGGTGTGAAAAGTGCTCTGCTGGCGCACTACAGGTCTCAGAAGAGAAGGAGTCACATTTGGCTTTTTGAAAGCGAATTTTGCTCTGGGGGCATGCCGCATTTAGGAAGCCCCTATGGTGCCAGGACAGCAAAAAAAAAACACATAGCATACCATTTTGGAAACTAGACCCCTCGGGGAACGTAACAAGGGGTAATTTGAACCTTAATACCCTACAGGTGTTTCACGACTTTTGCATATGTAAAAAAATATATATTTTTTTTTACCTAAAATGCTTGTTTTCCCAAAAATTTTACATTTTTTAAAAGGGTAATAGCAGAAAATACCCCCCAAAATTTGAAGCCCAATTTCTCCCGAGTACCCCATATGTGGCCCTAAACTGTTGCCTTGAAATACGACAGGGCTCCAAAGTGAGAGCGCCATGCGCATTTGAGGCCTAAATTAGGGACTTGCATAGGGGTGGACATAGGGGTATTCTACGCCAGTGATTCCCAAACAGGGTGCCTCCAGCTGTTGTAAAACTCCCAGCATGCCTGGACAGTCAACGGCTATCTGGCAATACTGGGAGTAGTTGTTTTGCAACAGCTGGAGGCTCTGTTTTGGAAACAGTGGCGTACCAGACGTTTTTCATTTTTATTGGGGAGGGGGGTTGTATAGGGGTATGTGTATATGTAGTGTTTTTTACTTTTTATTTTATTTTGTGTTAGTGTAGTGTTTTTAGGGTACAGTCACATGGGCGGGGGCTCACAGTAGTTTCTCGCTGGCAGTTTGAGCTACGGCAGAAAATTTGACGCAGCTCAAACTTGCAGCCGGATACTTACTGTAATCCTCCGCCCATGTGAGTGTACCCTGTACGTTCACATTGGGGGGGGGGAAATCCAGCTGTTGCAAAACTACAACTCCCAGCATGTACGGTCTATCAGTGCATGCTGGGAGTTGTAGTTTTGCAACCGCTGGAGGCTCCGTTTTGGAAACAGTGGCGTACCAGACGTTTTTCATTTTTATTGGGGAGGGGGGCTGTGTAGGGGTATGTGTATACGTAGTGTTTTTTACTTTTTATTTTATTTAGTGTTAGTGTAGTGTAGTGTTTTTAGGGTACAGTCACACGGGCGGGGGGTTCACAGTAGTTTCTCGCTGGCAGTTTGAGCTGCGGCATGCTGGGAGTTGTAGTTTTGCAACAGCTGGAGGCACACTGGTTGTGAAACACCGAGTTTGGTAACAAACTCAGTGTTTTGCAACCAGTGTGCCTTCAGCTGTTGCAAAAGCTACAACCCCCAGCATGTACGGACAGCGGAAGGGCATGCTGGGTGTTGTAGTTATGCAACAGCTGGAGGCATACTACTTTGGCTGGGGATGCTGGGGATTGTAGTTATGCAACAGCTGGAGACACACTGGTTTGCTACTTAACTCAGTGTGCCTTCAGTTGTTGCAAAACTACAACTCTCAGCAGTCACCGACAGCCAACGGGCATGCTGGGAGTTGTAGTTATGCAACCACCAGATGCACCACTACAACTCCCAGCATGCACTTTAGCTGATTGTGCAAGCTGGGAGTTGTAGTTACACAACAGCTGAAGGTACACTTTTACATAGAAAGAATGTGCCTCCAGCTGTTGCAAAACTACAAGTCCCAGCATGCCCATAAGGGCATGATGGGAGTTGTGGTGGTCTGCCTCCTGCTGTTGCATAACTACAGCTCCCAGCATGCCCTTTTTGCATGCTGGGAGCTGTTGCTAAGCAACAGCAGGAGGCTGTCACTCACCTCCAACGATCCTCGCTGCACCAGGTCAGTCCCTCGTCGTCTCCGCCGCCGCCGCTGCTCCTGGGGCCCCGATCCCAACAGGGGCGCCGGGGATCGGGGTCCCCAGCACCCGGGGTGCACGTCCCGCACCCGCTCACGTCCTCCGGAAGAGGGGCGGAGCGGGTTGCGGGAGTGAAACCCGCAGCAGGCGCCCTGATTGGTCGGCCGGTAATACGGCCGACGAATCAGGGCGATCGTGTGGTGGCACCAGTGCCACCTCACCCCTGCTGGCTCTGGCTGTTCGGGGCCGTCTCTGACGGCCCCGATCAGCCAATAATTCCGGGTCACCGGGTCACTGGAGACCCGATTGACCCGGAATCCGCCGCAGATCGCTGGACTGAATTGTCCAGCGATCTGCGGCCATCGCCGACATGGGGGGTCATAATGACCCCCCTGGGCGATATGCCCCGATGCCTGCTGAACGATTTCAGCAGGCATCGGGGACCGGCTCCGCTCCAGATGGTTGCGGGGGGCCGGTAAAACACATGACGTTCTCATACGTCATGTGTCCTTAAGGACTCGGAAATGGAGACGTATGAGAACGTCATGTGTCCTTAAGGGGTTAATATAGTGGTAAAATGTTGTCGATACTTGCATCCTTTCTTGTGAAAAATCCGTAAATTTGATGAAAAATTTGAAAATTTAGCATTTTTCTAACTTTGAAGCTCTCTGCTTGTAAGGAAAATGGATATTACGAATACATTTTTTTTTGGTTCACATATACAATATGTCTACTTTATGTTTGCATCATAAAATTGATGAGTTTTTACTTTTGGAAGACACCAGAGGGCTTCAACGGTCAGCAGCAATTTTCCGATTTTTCACAAAATTTTCAAACTCGATATTTTTCAGGGACCAGTTCAGGTTTGAAGTGGATTTGAAGGGTCTTCATATTAGAAATACCCCATAAATGACCCCATTATAAAAACTACACCCTCCAAAGTATTCAAAATGACATTCAGTAAGTGTTTTAACCCTTTAGGTGTTTCACAGGAATAGCAGCAAAGTGAAGGAGAAAATTCACAATCTTAATTTTTTACACTCACATGTTCTTGTAGACCCAATTTTTGAATTTTTACAAGGGGTAAAAGGAGAAAATTTTTACTTGTATTTGTAGCCCAATTTCTCTCGAGTAAGCACATACCTCATATGTCTATGTAAAGTGTTCGGCGGGCGCAGTAGAGGGCTCAAAATGGAAGGAGCGACAAGGGGATTTTGGAGAGTACGTTTTTCTGAAATGGTTTTTGGGGGGCATGTTGCATTTAGGAAGCCCTTATGGTGCCAGAACAGCAAAAAAACAAAAACAAATGGCATACCATTTTGGAAACTAGACCCCTTGAGGAACGTAACAAGGAATAATGTGAGCCTTAATACCCCACAGGTGTTTCACGACTTTTGCATATGTAAACAAAAATTATTATTTTTTCACTAAAATGTGTGTTTCCCCCCAAATTTCACATTTTTAAAAAGGGTAATAGCAGAAAATACCCCTAAAAATTTGAAGCCCAATTTCTCCCGATTCAGAAAACACCCCATATGGGGGTGAAAAGTGCTCTGCTGGCGCACTACAGGTCTCAGAAAAGAAGCAGTCACATTTGGCTTTTTGAAAGCAAATTTTGCTCTGGGGGCATGCCGCATTTAGGAAGCCCCTATGGTGCCAGAACAGCAAAAAAAAAACACATGGCATACCATTTTGGAAACTAGACCCCTCGGGGAACGTAACAAGGGGTTAAGTGAACCGTTATACCCCACAGGTGTTTCACGACTTTTGCATATGTAAAAAAAAAAAATGCTTGTTTTCCCACAAATTTAACGTTTTTAAAAAGGGTAAAAGCAGAAAATACCCCCCAAAATTTGTAAAACAATTTCTCCTGAGTACGGCGATACCCCATATGTGACCCTAAACTGTTGCCTTGAAATACGACAGGGCTCCAAAGTGAGAGCGCCATGCGCATTTGAGGCCTAAATTAGGGACTTGCATAGGGGTGGACATAGGGGTATTCTACGCCAGTGATTCCCAAACAGGGTGCCTCCAGCTGTTGCAAAACTCCCAGCATGCCTGGACAGTCAACGGCTGTCCGACAATACTGGGAGTTGTTGTTTTGCAACAGCTGGAGGCTCCGTTTTGGAAACAGTGGCGTACCAGACGCTTTCATTTTTATTGGGGAGGGGGGCTGTGTAGGGGTATGTGTATATGTAGTGTTTTTACTTTTTATTTTATTTTGTGTGGTAGTGTAGTGTTTTTAGGATACAGTCGCACGGGCGGGGGTTCACAGTAGTTTCTCGCTGGCAGTTTGAGCTGCGGCAGCTCAAACTTGCAGCCAGATACTTGCTGTAAACCTCCGCCCATGTGAGTGTACCCTGTACATTATATATCACAATTTTAGGGACAAGCCCCTCAGGACTGCCCTAAACTAGAGACTGCCTACAGTCTTATTAAAACTTAGCTTTTATTTATTCTTGTATAAACGAGAAACTTAAAGTGCTTATGGTATATACAGTGAAGAAAAGAGGGGGGGGATTTGGATTAAAAATCCGGCCAACCCAAGTGCGTGCACCTAAATGCAAATTTGCTTGTCATTTAGACAAATAAGCAGTCTATCAGTGTGCCGCTACTGGTAGCGCTACCGCGCCTCTCAGTCGCAGCGGAACACTGTGACACTGCTGAAAGGTACCAATATTTATAGTGCTGCTGGGAATGCCGATATTAAAATATTGCTTGTCCCTAAAATTGTGATATATATTATTTGCTCTGAGACTCCTAGGGGATCGATTTGGTGGTGTTACCCTGTACATTCACATGGGTGGGGGCGGTAACATCCAGCTGTTGCAAAACTACAACTCCCAGCATGCGCTGACAGACTGTACATGCTGAGAGTTTTAGTTTTGCAACAGCTGTAGGCACACTGGTTATGTATCACTGTGTTTGTGACCTAAATCAGTGTTTCACAACCAGTGTGCCTTCAGCTGTTGCAAAACTACAACTCTCAGCAGTCACCGACAGCCAACGGGCATGGTGGGAGTTGTAGTTATTCAACCAGCAGATGCACCACTACAACTCCCAGCATGCACTTTAGCTGTTTGTGCAAGCTGGGAGTTGTAGTTATACAACAGCTGAAGGTACACTTTTCCATAGAAAAAATGTGCCTCCAGCTGTTGCAAAACCATAAGTCCCAGCATGCCCATAAGGGAATGCTGGGAGTTGTGGTGGTCTGCCTCCTGCTGTTGCATAACTACAGCTCCCAGCATGCCCTTTTTGCATGCTGGGAGCTGTTGCTAAGCAACAGCAGGAGGCTGTCACTCACCTCCAACGATCCACGCCAAGCAGGTCAGTCCCTCGTCGTCGCCGCTGCTCCTGGGGCCCTAATCCCAACATTGACGCCGGGGATCGGGGTCCCCAGCACCCGGAGTGCACGTCCCGCAACCGGGTGCGGGAGTGACACCCGCAGCAGGCGCCCTGATTGGTCGGCCGGTAAACCGGCCGACGATTCAGGGCGATCGTGAGGTGGCACCAGTGCCACCTCACCCCTGCTGGCTCTGGCTGTTTGGGGCCGTCTACGACGGCCCCGACCAGCCAGTAATTCCGGGTCACCGGGTCACTGGAGACCCGATTGACCCGGAATCGCCGCAGATCGCTGGACTTAATTGTCCAGCGATCTGCGGCCATCGCCGACATGGCGGGGCATAATGACCCCCCTGGGCGATATGCCGGGATGCCTGCTGAATCGAATGCAGGGCGTATCCATACGCCCTATGTCCTGAAGAGGTTAAACAATGCAAAACATCTGCATAGGGTAGAGATTTAATATGTGAAGGGGGTCGGGTCACTGCCGGTTCTTGAGGTCGGAGGCCGACCTCAGGAACTCAGGATCCATTAAAGGGGTACTCCGCTGCTCAGCGTTTTGAACAATCTGTTCCGAATGCTGGAGCTGGCGCCGGGAGCTCGTGACGTCATAGCCCCGCCCCTCACTACATCACGCCCCGCCCCCTCAATGCAAGTCTTTGGGAGGGAGCGTGACAGCCATCACGCCCCCTCCCATAGACTTGCATTGAGTGGGCAGGGCTATGACGTCACGAGCTCCCGGCGCCAGCTCCAGCGTTCGGAACAGTTTGTTCCAAACGTTGAGCAGCGGAGTACCCCTTTAAAAGTTTTTGTGCATGAGCAGTGCTATGACTTTCTCCCACACTCAGGAGCTCTGCACCCTCAGCTCACAGCTAATCTAGTGGAGGTTCTGATCGGTGTACTGGGGGATTTCACCCTCCACTCCTCATCATATTAAAGGGGTACTCTGGCGGGTCACTTCTGGTCCTTGACACTTTAAGCCCACCTCAGGAATTCAGGATTCATAAACAGTTTTTGTGCATGAGCGGTGGTGCTTTGGCCCAGGGGCATAGACAACAGGGGACCCCTGTGCAGAACAGTATGTAGCTCCTATCTGCATGCCTTATTGCAGCAGCTGAAAAACAGAAGGGACAGGCTCTAGGATTTTCTCCCACACTCAGGAGCTCTGTACTCTTAGCTCAGCTAATCTCGTTGAGGTTCTAATCATAGTTTTGGGGCACTTCACTTCCCCTTCACTCCTCACTACATCAATACTGTCATCACTCATCTGCTGCTCCATGAGACAAGAGAATTAGTAGCTTGCCTACAGTAACACTATTGTGGTGTCGGTGAGGGTAATTTTTAATTATCCATTTCGTGACGCCAAGGCATGGTTGACCTACACACCACCCAAGGTAGACCAGCTTCTCCTGTAGGGCAAATAAGTACTCCAACGCAAGTTTACGGATAACTGGCTTGCTTTACTAAAGGTTGGAGAGATGGTACAATCCGTTACAGAGCAGATTAGCATGAAGAAGATGCAGGGTGAACTTTGGGAAGCTTCTCAGCTTGCTGGGACTTATAGTTGATTGTGCTGTATATGACTGACTTGACTTTCATGCAGCCCATGCTAGACTTTAGTAACTTGGCTTGAATAAATTCCCAGACTGTAGTACTTATCGCAAAGCTTTGACTTTCACCTGGTTACTGGGGTTAACTGGTAGTAGATGCATGGTTGCTGGACTAGGCCTCAGGCCTCCTTCAGAATCACCTCACAGACAGACTTCACTTCACCAAACTGTACCACAGCAAGAGAGAGCAGGAGCTCAAGAGAGAGAGCTAAACCCTGACCTCACTATATAAGGGAGGAATTTAGAGAGATTCCATTGGCTGGATAAGTCACCTGGTTCACCTCTGCACATTCCCCTAACAACAAGGTTCATAGCAACAGGTTTCCGAAAGTAACAAGTGCATAAAAAATACCAATACATTAACCATTGCATAACAGGTTATAATATAGAGAGTCCTGAGGAGAGTGGGCCTAAGACGAGCATTGAAGCAGCATCTGCCACACTGGATGGGCAGGAGTACAGAAGAATATGTTATTCTGTACTGGGTTACCACAAACTCCCCCTCTAGAGTAAAGCCATCTTCGGTGTAATGTCCTGGAGGGCAGATGATGGCCTAATGGGCCTGGGTAAGAACAAACAAAATAGTTCTTCAGGCATTAGTGAAAACGTCCTGCACAGGGATGTAAACAGTTGTAAGAGTTCATGTAGCGTTTATACGAATGTCCTTACATACTCCAGGTGAAGAAGAAAGTAATGGTTATTGTAACGGTTTGTTGTAAAGGGTCATTTGTACCTTTGTACCAACACTTAACTCTTATAATACTGATACTGACATTTTAAAGCTTATGAACACTTTTAGATACTGACAATACATAAATACATGTATGAAACCATATGCAAACTAGACATATTACGGATCGGGCTGCCAGAGACTTTCTACCCAGATAGAAGTAATTTACAAATTTGTTTAACTTTCTGGGAACAGTAGATTTGAAAATATTTTTTTTTCCTTTAACTACGATGAACCTGCACTTTAGTTAACGTATGAACTGGCGACAAGTTGTAGAGCTACTATTTAGGGTGGTTATGCAAGTAGGCAGGGAAAAGGGGTTCTGGAATAAGTTCAGGGATTACTCTTCCCCTCCCTACATAACATTTTGCTATCATGACATGTACTATATAATATTATTTGGATAATGAATCAAGGTTTAATTTAGGCACAGAATTCCGGGGGCTGCACCGTGGTCGCTGGGGTCCCAGTGGCGGGACCCCTGTGATCAGACATCTTATGCCCTATCCTTTGGATAGGGCACCCTGTTTGGGAAACCCTGCTTTGTAGATTGTTGACTTTAGCAGTATGGTGCGGATTATAGAGTGTGCTCTGTGTAGTTGTTTCCAGCATTCTATGTGTGTTTCCTAGTGCCTTGTTGTAGTCAGTTACATTTCTAGTCAGTCCAGGCATGCTGGAAGTTGTAGTTTTGCAACAGCTGGAGGCACCCTGATTGGGAAACACTGCTTTATAGATTGATGACTTTTGCAGTATGGTACGGATTATAGAGTATGCTCTCTGTAGTGTTTCCAGCATTCTATGTGTGTTTCCTTGTTGTAAACAGTTTTGTTTCTAGTCAATCCGAGCATGCTGGGAGTTGTAATTCTGCAACAGCTGGAGGAACCCTGATTGAGAAACACTGCTTTATAGATTTCTGACTATATGCAGTATGGTGCAGATTATAGTGTTATAGTGTTTGGTCAGTTGTTTCCAGCATTCTATGTGTGTTTTCTAATGCCTTGTTGTAGTCAATTACATTTCTAGTCAGTCCAGGCATGATGGAAGTTGTAGTTTTGCAAGAGATGGAGGCACCCTGGTTTAAAAACGCTGCTATATTGATTGATGACTTTTGCATCATGGTGCGGATTATAGTGTATGGTCTGTGCAGTTGTTTCCAGTTGGTCATCACCGGCAGTATCGCCATGGTATTGCTGTCATCAGGGATGGCTATCCCAAGCATTCTGGATTGATGGAATAAACCCTAATAAAGTAACTTTGGAGAACGCAGACCTGCACAGAAGATAAAGCAGGGTACTGTAATAAAATAATTACCAAAGTTCAATTACATGTAAATTCACAACAGCGATGGAGAAATCGCACTTCATTAAATGATCCCTTCAAGTCGGACATTATCTGGCAAATCTCATTACGTGAAGAGTAAGAATAATTGTGATAATTTGTGCTGATCAAATCCGCGGTTGATATTAAACCTCTTCATGACTTGTATCTGGATATAATTGGAAGGTTCTACACGTGAGGGAAGAGCCGCTGTTTATCCGTAGAAATAACATCCACGCCATCCGAGCCGCTAAACAAATTACAGTTCACAGCTGGAGACAGAGACTCGCCGGCCGGCTCCTAATTACTCTCATTAAATTGGTGTTAAATACGCCCTGTGCTCTGCCGATAGCAGCTGATGGCGGACGCGTTAACTCAATCGGCACGGCCCCAGCTTTTAATCAAGCCGCGTCCGAGTCCTAGAGCCTGAGTGGCGGCTCTATCCATTGCACCTCCCGTGCCATTGAATCCACAAAGTGGACGGAAATTAAGCACAAGTGTTGGAAGACAGACATATGTCAGAGTTTACAAACAAATTAAAGGGGTACTCCACTGCCCCAGCATTTTGTTCCGAATGCTGGGTGCGGGCGTCATGATGTCACGCCACGCCCCCTCAATGCAAATCTATTGTAGCGGGCCACGTCCCCTCCCATAGATTTGCATTGAGGGGGCATGGTGTGATGTCACGACCCCCGCATGCCAAAACCCAGCATTCGGAACACTCAATATTATAGTCACTCGGTGGACTACTCAACATTATGGTCACTCGGTGGACTACTCAATATTATGGTCACTCGGTGGACTTCTCAATACTATGGTCACTTGGTGGACTACTCAATACTATGGTCACTCGGTGGACTGCTCAATATTATGGTCACTCGGTGGACTGCTCAATATTATGGTCACTCGGTGGACTACTCAATACTATGGTCACTCGGTGGACTACTCAACATTATGGTCACTTGGTGGACTCCTCAATATTATGGTCACTCGGTGGACTGCTCAATATTATGGTCACTCGGTGGACTGCTCAATATTATGGTCACTCGGTGGACTGCTCAATATTATGGTCACTCGGTGGACTGCTCAATATTATGGTCACTCGATGGACTACTCAATATTATGGTCACTCGATGGACTACTCAATACAGTGACCCCCCCGACCTACGATGGCCCGGACATATAATAATTTCAACATGCGATAGCCTCTCAGAGGCCATCGCACGTTGAAGGCAGCATCAACATATGATGCATTTGTATGTCGGGGCCATCGCATAAACGGCTATCCGGCAGCGCAGACTGCTTCAGCTGCCGCCGGACAGCCGTTTATGGTGCCCCGTGTGCTCCGGTGATGGTCTCCTACCTGTCCTCGGGGCTCCGGAGCGTCCTCTTCACGATCCCCTGCATCGCCGGCGCTCTCCATCGTCGTCATCACATCGCCGCGCACGCCGTCCCGTCATCCAATAGGAGTGGCGTGCATAGTGACGTGATGGCGGCGATGGAGAGCGAGGATCCCGGGGAAGCAGAGACGTCCGGAGCGTCGGGGACACCATGAGGATGCAGAGACAGCGATGGAGGGCGACATCCAGGGCAGCGGTGACGGTCTGGAGCGGCGGGGACACGTGAGTACAACTTCCTATACTTTAAATTGCACGGATCCCTAAACATACGATGGTTTCAACAAACGATGGTTCATTTGGAACAGATTACCATCATATGTTGAGGGACCACTGTATTATGGTCACTCGGTGGACTACTCACGCCCCCTCCCATAGACATGAAAGGAGGGGTGTGGTGTAACCTCACACCCCTCCCATAGACATGAATGGAGGGGGCGTGGCATGAAATCACGAGGGGGCATGGTATGACATCACGTCTCCAGTCCCAGAAACAAAGAAGTTTCCGAGACTGGAGACGCAGCCCTGCATAGGATGCGGGTGCTGCACGGAGATCGCAAGGGGTCCCACTGGTGGGCCCTCCTGCGATCAGACATCTTATCCCCTATCCTTTGGATAGGGGATGAGATGTATTTGGCCGAAATATCCCTTTAACCCCTTAAGGACCAAGGGCGTACAGGTACGCCTTTGCTCCCTGGTACTTAAGGACCAAGGGCGTACCTGTACGCCCGTGGGAATTTCGGTCCCCGCCGCGCGTCGGGCGGAGACCGGACCGAGGTGACTGCTGATATTGATCAGCAGTCACCCCGCGCAAATGCCCAGGGGGTCATCAGACCCCCCATATCGGCGATCGGCGCAAATAGCTAGTGAATTCACACTTGCTATTTGCGCGATTCTGGGTCATTACGGGTCTATGGTGACCCGGTGACCCAGAATATAAGGGGGATTGCGGTTGTCTAAGACACCCACAATCCCCCTGAAGGGATAGGAGTGAGGTGGCAAGGGTGCCACCCCTCCTATCGGTGATCTAGATGCAACCATCAATAGCAGATCGGGGGCGGGGGGGTTAACTTTTGTTTTCCCTGTCCTGCCCACCCACAATAGGCGGGGCAGAACGGGGAACCGAAGGGGACCAGCACCGGAGTCCACTTACCCTGCGGGCGGTGCTGCGGGCGATGATCGGTGTCGGAGATCGGCGGGCGGCCGACGGAAGCCGGTAAGTTGCCTAGCAACATCTGGGGGGCTACAGTCCTATACTGTAGCACTCCAGATGTTGCAAAACTACAACTCCCAGCATGCCCAGACAGCTGTTTGGGCATGCTGGGATTTGTAGTTTTGCAACAGCTGGAGGGCTACAGTTTGAGACCACTATATGGTAGTCTCTGAACTATAGCCGTCCAGATCTTGAAAAACTACAACTCCTAGCATGCCCACACAACTGTTTGCTGTCTGGGCATTCTGGGATTTGTAGTTTTGCAACATCTGGAGGGCCACAGTTTGCAGTGGTCTCTATACTGTAGCTCTCCAGATGTTGCAAAACTGCAAATCCCAGCATGCTCGGAGTTATAATTGCGATCCCTCCAGCTGTTGCATAACTACATCTCCCAGCATGCCCTTCGGCGATCAGTACATGCTGGGGGGAGTTGTAGTTTTGCAACAGAACCTAACTGAAGGTTTTCCAACCAGTGTGCCTCCAGCTGTTGCAAAAGTACAACTCCCAGCATGCACGGTCTGTCAGTACATGCTGGGAGTTATAGTTTTGAAACAGCTGGAGGTTTGCCCCCCCCCCCCCCCCCCCATGTGAACGTACAGGGTACATTCACACGGTCAGGTTTACAGTAAGTTTTCTGCTTCAAGTATGAGCTGCGGCAAATTTTTCGCCGCAGCGCAAACTCCTAGCAGGGAACTCACTGTAAACCTCCGCCAGTGCGAATGTACCCAAAAAACACTACACTACACTAACACATAATAAAGGGTAAAACACTACATATACACACCCTTACACTGTCCCCCACAATAAAAATTAAAAACGTCTTGTACGGCAGTGTTTCCAAAACGGAGGCTCCAGCTGTTGCAAAACAACAACTCCCAGCATTTCTGGATAGCCACTGAGTGTCCAGGCATGCTGGGAGTTTAGCAAGAGCTGGAGGCACCCTGTTTGAGAATCACTGGCGTAGAATACCTCTATGTCCACCAATATGCAATCCCTAATTTAGTCCTCAAATGTGCATGGCGCTCTCTCATTTCAGAGCCCTGTCGTATTTCAAGGAAACAGTTTAGTGCCACATATGGGGTATTTCCGTACTCGGGAGAAATTACACTATAAATTTTGGGGGTCTTTTTCTCCTTTTACCCCTTATGAAAAGGAAAAGTTGGGGTCTACACCAGCCTGTTAGTGTAAAAAAAATGTTTTACACTAACATGCTGGTGTTGCCCTTTACTTTTTTATTTTCACAAGAGGTAAAAGGAAAAAAAGACCCCCAAAATTTGTAACGCAATTTCTCCTGAGTATGGAAATATCCCATATGTGGGCGTAATATGCTCTGGGGGCGCACAACAAGGCTCAGGAGTGAGAGCGCACTATGTACATTTGAGGCCTAAATTGGTGATTTGCACAGGGGGGGCTAATTTTACAGCGGTTCTGACATAAACGCAAAAAAATAAATACCCACATGTGACCCCATTTTGGAAACTACACCCCTCACGGAACGTAACAAGGGGTATAGTGAGCCTTAACACCCCACAGGTGTTTGACAAATTTTCGTTAAAGTTGGATGGGAAAATTAAAAAATATTTTTTTTTTCACTAAAATGCTGGTGTTACCCTAAATTTTTCATTTTCACAAGGAAAAATAGGAAAAAAGCCCCCCAAAATTTGTAACCCAATTTCTTCTGAGTAAGAACATACCCCATATGTGGATGTAAAGTGCTCTGCTGGCGCACTACAATGCTCAGAACAGAAGGAGCGCCATTGGGATTTTGAAGAGAAAATGTGTCCGGAATTGAAGGCCACTTGTGTTTACAAAGCCCCCATAGTGCCAGAACAATGGACCCCCCCCCCCAACATGTGACCCCATTTTGGAAACTACACCCCTCACGTAATGTAATAAGGGGTACAGTGAGCATTTATGCCCCACAGGTGTCTGACAGATTTTTGGAACAGTGGTCTGTGAAAATGAAAAGTTAAATTTTTCATTTGCTCAGCCCACTGTTCCAAAGATCTGTCAAATGCCAGTGGGGTGTAATTACTCACTGCACCCCTTATTAAATTCTGTGAGGGGTGTAGTTTCCAAAGTGGGGTCACAAAATGTGGGGAGGTCCACAGTTCTGGCACCACGGGGGGCTTTGTAAACGCACATGGCCCCTGACTTCCATTCCAAACAAATTCGCTCTTCAAAAGCTCAATGGCGCTCCTCCTCTTCTAAGCATTGTAGTTGGACCGCAGAGCACTTTACGTCCACACATGGGTTATTTCCATACTCAGAAGAAATGGGGTTACATATTTTGTGGGTAAATTTCTCCTATTACCCCTTGTAAAAATGTAAAATTTGGGGAAAAAAAACAGCATTTTAGTGAAAACAATTTTTTTTCATTTACACATCCAACTTTAACAAAAAGTCGTGAAATATCTGTGAGGTGTTAAGGCTCAATGTACCCATTGTTACGTTCCTTGAGGGGTGTAATTTCCTAAATAGTATGCCATGTGAGTATTTTTGCTGTTCTGGCACAATAGGGGCTTCCTAAATGTGACATGCCCCCCAAAACCATTTCAGCAAAATTTTCTTTCCAAAAGCCAAATGTGACTCCCTCTCTTCTGAGCATTGTAGTTCGCCTGCAGAGCATTTTATGTCCTAACATGGGGTATTTCCATACTCAGAAGAGATGGGGTTACAAATTTTGGGGGGCATTTTCTCCCAATTACCCTTTGTAAAAATGATACATTTGGGAAAAAAAATGCACTTTAGTGAAAAAATTTTTATTTTCATTTACACATCCGACTTTAAGGAAAAGTTGTCAAACACGTGTGGGGTATTAAGGCTCAATGGACCCCTTGTTACGTGCCTTGAGGGGTTTAGTTTCCAAAATTGTATGCCATGTGGGGGGTCTCTGCTGTTCTGGCACCATAGGGGCTTCCTAAATGTGACATGCCCCCCAATAACATAAAGGATGGAAATGTAAAGTGTATGTTCACAAATGCTAGAAGCCTAGCAAATAAAATGGGGGAGCTGAAGGGCTTGATACTGGAGGAACATATTGATATAGTTGGGGTCACTGAGACATGGCTGGACTCCTCGCATGACTGGGCTGTCAATCTGCAGGGGTTTACATTGTTTCGCAAAGATAGAATGAACAGAAAAGGACATAGACTGGGGGCAGGTGTTCTCAAATACTGATACAGAAGGTAAATGGGACATCTTTAAATAAACTCTAAATAACTATACAGCTCAAATATATACCAAAGGGGAACAAATATAAATGGTTAAAACTAAATCCTACATGGCTGACAAATGATGTGAAAAGAGCAATAAACAAAAAAAAAAATTGCCTTCAAAAAATACAAATCTGATGGGTCTGCTATAACATTTAAACAGTACAAAGAGCTTAATAAAATCTGTAAAAATTTAATAAAAACAGCAAAAATTCAAAATGAGAGACAGGTGGCCAAAGAAAGCAAAACTAATCCTAAATATTTTTTTTAGATATATAGATGCAAAAAAAATACAAGGACAGAGCATGTAGGACCCCTTAATAATGATAATGGGGAGGTCGTCACGGGCGATCAAGAGAAGGCGGAGCTACTGAATGGGTTCTTTAGTTCTGTATATACTAGGGAAGAAGGAGCTGACATTGGCCAGGTCAGTGCTGGTAACACATCATGTACAGGTCAGTGCTGGTAACATATCATATAATGTATTGAACTGGCTTAATGTAGAGATGGTACAAGGTAAGTTAAGTAAAGTAAATGTAAGCAAATCTCCAGGGCCAGATGGATTGCACCCAAGAGTTCTTAGAGAGGTAAGTTCAGTAATATCTGTACCCCTGTTCATGATATTTAGAGATTCTCTGGTGTCTGGTATTGTGCCAAGGGACTGGCGCAAGGCGAATGTGGTGCCAATCTTCAAGAAGGGCTCTAGGTCTTCGCCAGGAAACTATAGACCGGTAAGTTTAACGTGCATTGTGGGTAAATTGTTTGAAGGACTTATAAGGGATTACATACAGGAATACATAGGGGATAATTGTATTATAAGTGATAGCCAGCATGGGTTTACTAAGGATAGAAGTTGTCAAAACAATCTAATTTGCTTTTATGAAGAGGTGAGTAGAAGCCTTGACAGAGGAATGGCTGTGTATATAGAGGGGGGCTGTGTATATAGAGGGGGGCTCTGTATATAGAGGGGGGCTGTGTATATAGAGGGGGGCTGTGTATATAGAGGGGGGCTGTGGATATAGAGGGGGGCTGTGGATATAGAGGGGGCTGTGTATATAGAGGGGGCTGTATATATAGAGGGGGGGCTGTGTATATAGAGGGGGGGCTGTGTATATAGAGGGGGCTGTGTATATAGAGGGGGGGGGCTGTGTATATAGACTGGGGCTGTGTATACAGAGGAATGGCTGTGGATATAGTGTTTCTGGATTTTGCCAAAGCGTTTGATACTGTCCCTCACAGACGTCTGAAAGGTAAGTTAAGGTCTTTGGGTTTGGAAATTTTAGTTTGTAACTGGATTGAACACTGGCTCATGGATCGTACCCAGAGAGTGGTGGTCAATGATTCGTACTCTGATTGGTCCCCGGTAATTAGTGGTGTACCCCAAGGTTCTGTACTGGGACCGCTGTTGTTTAATTTATTTATCAATGATATAGAGGATGGTATTAACAGCTCTGTATATAGAGGGAGGCTGTGTATATAGAGGGGGGGCTGTGTATATAGAGGGGGGGCTGTGTATATAGAGGGGGGGCTGTGTATATAGAGGATGGTAATAACAGCTCTTTTTCTATATTTGCAGATGACACCAAGCTTTGTAGCACAGTACAGTCTATAGAGGAGGTGTATATAGAGGGGGGCTGTGTATATATAGAGGGGGGCTGTGTATATAGAGGGGGGGCTCTGTATATAGAGGGGGGCTGTGTATATAGAGGATGGTAATAACAGCTCTGTTTCTATCTTTGCAGATGACACTAAGCTTTGTAGCACGGTACAGTAAAGCATTGGTACGGCCTCACCTGGAATATGCTGTTCAGTTTTGTGCGCCAGTCCATAAAAGGGACACTGCGGAGCTGGAAAGGGTGCAGAGACGCGCGACTAAACTAATATGGGGCATGGAACATCTTAGCTATGAGGAGTGATTAAAGGAATTACAATTGTTTAGTCTTGAGAAGAGACGTTTAACCTCTTCAGGACACAGGGCGTATGGATACGCCCTGCATTCCGAGTCCTTAAGGACCGAGGGCGTAGCCATACGCCCGTGGGAAATACGGTCCCCACTGCTAGCTGGTTGGGGACCGGAACCGGAGCCGGACCCCCCCCCCCCCCATGTCGGCGATCGGAGAAAATCGCATGTCAATTCAGCCATGCGATTTTCTCCAATTCCGGGCTGATCGGGTCTCTGGTGACCCGATCACCCGGCAAATAGGGCTGATCGGAGCTGTCAGCAACAGCCCCGATCAGCCTAAGGGATAGGAGTGAGATCGCAGTGCTGCAATCTCCTCCTATCCTCTGCCATTAGTCAGAACGGAGTTCTGACCAATGGCAGCGCAGGACAGGGGGTTGCCTTGGCAACCCCCCGTTCTGCCCGCCCCTGGATGTCGAGGGGATCTGGGAAGAAGACGGAGGCCGTACCTGCAGGAGAAGATGCCTGGGGACCTGGGATCTTCGCTGGAGCCTGCTGGATCCTGGCTCAGGTAAGGAATCGATGGTGGGGGGGGGGAATTGAAAGTGAAAGTAAAACGATCTTTACTGTGGCAACCACTAGGAAGGCCAAACAGCCAAACTGCCAAAGGCTGTCTGGGCATGCTGGGAGTTGTAGTTTTGCAACATCTGGAGGGTCACAGTTTGGAGACCACTGTTACAGTGGAGCCCAAACGGTAGCCCTCCAGATGTTGCCAAACTACAACTCTCAGCATGCCTCGACTGCCCAGGCATGCTGGGAGTTGTAGTTCTGTAACATCTGTCCCTTCAGATTTAGCAATTTTCATGACATTTTTGAAAATTGTTGCTCTACTTTGAAGTCCTCTAATTTTTTCAAAAAGCAAAAATTTGTCTATTTTATGATGCCAACATAAAGTGGACATATTGTATTTGTGTAGAAAAATAAAATTTATTGGGAATATCCATTTTCCTTACAAGTAGAGAGCTTCAAAGTTAGAAAAATGCAAAATTTTAAAAATTTTCATGAAATTTTGGGATTTTTCACCAAAAAAGGATGCAATTAACGCCGAAAATTTACCACCAAAATAAAGTAGAATATGTCACGAAAAAACAATCTCAGAATCAGAATATTCGGTAAAAGCATTTTCGCGTTATTAATTCGTAAAGTGACGGTGGTCAGAATTACGAAAAAGGGCTCAGTCTTTAAGGTGAAAAAGGGCTGCGTCCTTAAGGGGTTAAGGGGGATATCATAAATGTATATAAGTATATTAATGGCCCATACAAAATATATGGAGAAAAACTGTTCCAAGTTAACCCCCCCCCAAAGGACGAGGGGCACTCCCTCTGTCTGTAGAAGAAAAAATTTAATCTCAAGGGGCGACACGCCTTCTTTACCATAAGAACTGTGAACTTATGGAACAGTCTACCTCAGGAACTGGTCACAGCAGGAAAAAGTTATATCTTTAAAAAAGGGTTAGATACATTCCTGAAAAAAATAACATTAATGCTTATGAAGAAATATAAAATCCCATCCCTTCCCCAATATCGCGCCACACCCCTACCCCTTAATTCCCTGGTTGAACTTGATGGACATATGTCTTTTTTCGACCGTACTTACTATAATGTAAAAACCATTTCAGAAAAACTCACTCTCCAAAATCCCACTGTCGCTCCTTCCCTTCTGAGCCCTCTACTGCACCCGCCGAACACTTGACATACACATATGAGGTATTTCCTTACTCGAGAAAAATTGGGTTACAAATTTTGGGGGGCTTTTTCTCCTATCACCCCTTGTAAAAATTCAAAAACTGGGTCTACAAGAACATGCGAGTGTAAAAAAAATGAAGATTTTGAATTTTCTCCTTCACTTTGCTGCTATTCCTGTGAAACACCTAAAGGGTTAACACACTTACTGAATGTCATTTTGGATACTTTGGGGGGTGCAGTTTTTATAATGGGGTCATTTATGGGGTATTTCTAATACGAAGACCCTTCAAATCCACTTCAAACCTGAACTGGTCCATGAAAAATTCAGATTTTGAAAATATTGCGAAAAATTGGAAAATTGCTGCTGAACTTTGAAGCCCTCTGGTGTCTTCCAAAAGTAAAAACTCATCAATTTTATGATGCAAACATAAAGTAGACATATTGTATATGTGAATCAATGTATAATTTATTTGGAATATTCATTTTCCTTACAAGCAGAGAGCTTCAAAGTTAGAAAAATGCCAAATTTTAAATTTTTTCATCAAATTTTGGAATTTTTCACCAAGAAATGATGCAAGTATCGACCAAATTTTACCACTAACATAAAGTAGAAAAAACACGAAAAAACAATCTTGGAATCAGAATGAAAGGTAAAAGCATTCCAGAGTTATTAATGCTTAACCCCTTAACGATGAAGGACTTAAATGTACGTTCTGGTGAGCTGGCACTTAACGCACCAGGATGTACATTTATGTCCTAAGCATAACCGTGGGCATCGGAGCGATGCCCGGATCATGCGCGGCAGGTCCCGGCTGTTGATCGCAGCCAGGGACCCGCCGGTAATGGCAGACATCCGCGATCCCGCCGATGTCCGCCATTAACCCCTCAGATGCCGTGATGAATACAGATCACGGAATCTGCAGCATCGCGGTCACTTAATTGGATGATCGGATCGCCCGCAGCGCTGCCGCGCCGATCATCCAGCACGGCAGCCGGAGGTCCCCTCACCTGCCTCCTCTTCCGGGAGTCTTCTGCTCTGATCTGCCTTCCCGCAGACCAGAGCAGAAGATGACCGATAACCCTGATCACTGCTATGTCCTATACATAACACTGAACAACATTAGCAATTGAATGATTGCTTTAAATAGTCCCCTATGGGGACTATTAAAGTATAAAAATAAAAGTAAAAAAATAAAGTTAAAAAAAAATGTTAAAAATCCCTTCCCCCAATAAAAAAGTTAATTGTCCCATTTTCCCTATTTCACCCCTAAAAAGTGTTAAAAAAATATTTTATATAAATATTTGGCTTCGCCGCATTGCGTAAATATCTGAACTATTAAAAAATGTTAATGATACCGTACGGTGAACGGCGTGAACGTTAAAAAAAAAAAAGTCCAAAATAGCTGCTTTTTTATAAAATTTTATTAAAAAAAATTAATAAAAAATGTATTAAAAGTTTTATATAAGATAAGCAAATATGGTATCAATAAAAAGTACGGATCACGGCGCAAAAACTGAGCCCTCATACCGCCGCTTATACGGAAAAAATGAAAAAAAGTTATAGGTTTTCAAAATAGGGGGATCTTAAACGTACTAATTTGGTTAAAAAGTTTGTGATTTTTTTTAAGCTCAACAGTAATAGAAAAGTATCTAATCATGGGTATCATTTTAATCGTATTGACCCAAAGAATAAAGAACACAGGTCATTTTAACTGTAAATCGAAAGCTTCCAAAATTAGCGAAATTGCGGTTTTCTTTTTAATTTCCCCACACAAATAGTATTTTTTTTGATTGCGCCATACATTTTATGGTAAAGTGAGTGATGGCATTACAGCGGGCAACTGGTCACGCAAAAAACAAGCCCTCATACTAGTCTGTGGATGAAAATATAAAAGAATTTTCATTTTTTCCTCCTCCCCTTCAAAAAATCATAACGTAAAAATAAAATTGCGTCCTTAAAGGGGTACTCCGCCCCTAGACATCTTATCCCCTATCCAAAGGATAGGGAATAAGATGTCAGATCGCCGCGGTCCCGCTGCTGGGGAGCCCTGGGATCCCCGCTGCGGCACCCCGCTATCATTATAGCACAGAGTGAGTCCGCTCTGCACGTAATGACGGGGGCCGGAGCATCGTTACGCCACAGCTCCGCCCCTCGTGACTTCACGGTCCGCCCCTTTCAATACAAGTCTATGGGAGGGGGCGTGGCGGTCATCACGCCCCCTGCCATAGACTTGCATTAAGGGGATGGGCCGTGATGTCACAAGGGGCGGAGCCGTGACGTAACGATGCTCCGGCCCCTGTATCGCCCGTCATTACGCACAGAGCGAACTCGTAATGATAGCGGGATGCCGCAGCGGGGATCCCAGGGCTCCCCAGCAGCAGGACCGCGGTGATCTGACATCTTATCCCCTATCCTTTGGATAGGGGATAAGATGTCTAGGGGCGGAGTACCCCTTTAAGGCCCAAATGGGCTGCGTCCTTAAGGGGTTAAAGTGAAAGTGGTTAGATGTGCAAAAAACGCTATGGTCTTACAGTGAAAAATGGCCTGGTCCTTAAGGGGTGAAAGGAATAATCCAGTGGGAAACTTTTTTTTTTTTTATCAACTGGTCCCAGAAAGTTAAACAGATTTGTAAATGACTTCTATTAAAAAAATCTTAATCCTTCTAGTACTTATTAGCTGCTGTATACATCAGAGGAAATTATTTTCTTTTTGGAACACAGAGCTCTCTGCTGACATCACGAGCACAGTGCTCTCTGCTGACATCTCTGTCCATTTTAGGAACTGTCCAGAGCAGAATATGTTTTCTATGGAGATTTTCTCCTACTCTGGACAGTTCTTGAAATGGACAGAGATGTCAGCAGAGAGCACTGTGGTCGTGATGTCAGCAGAGAGCTCTGTGTTCCAAAAATAAAATAATTTCCTCTGTAGTATTCAGCAGATAATAAGTACTGGAAGGATTAAGATTTTTTTGATAAAAGTAATTTACAAATCTGTTTAACTTTCTGACACCAGTTGGTTAAAAAAAAAAAAAAGTTTTCCACCGGAGTACTCCTTTAAACTAAATTGGACACTGGATGGAAAAATGTTATGTCATCTGCGACAGCTGTCATTCAATTTAATTGTCTCATTGATTTGTAAGGAAATGGACGTGACAATGGCCGTGATTTGTGTCCCGGACAGTAAGTGACATCTATTACTGCAGATACATGATCAGAACCTGCAAAATCTGCAGCAACCGCAATATTCACATATTCAAAAATCCAGTTTATAAATATAAAAGTTGGCTAAAATCCTAGAAGTAATTATGAAGTGAAGGTGGTCGAGACGATACAAGGATCAAATTACTATATATATCCCATCCCCCGAGGGTCGGGAATGATTGATTATCTCTCCCAGAACAGAACCCGGTATGTAACACTGTATATCTACTTACCGTATTTTTCGCCGTATAAGACGCACTTTTTCTTCCGCAAAACTGGGGGGGGAAAAGTCGGTGCGTCTTATACGGCGAATACACCCCCTATCGCGGCGGTCCCTGCGGCCATCAATGGCCGGGACCCGCGGCTAATACAGGACATCACCGATCGCGGTGATGCCCTGTATTAACCCCTCAGACGCGGCGATCAAAGCTGACCGCCGCGTCTGAAGGGAAAGTGACACTAACCCGGCTGTTCAGTCGGGCTGTTCGGGACCGCCGCGATTTCACCGCGGCGGTCCCGAACAGCCCGACTGAATAGCCGGGTTAGTGCTTACAGGACACCGGGAGGGACCTTACCTTCCTCCTCGGTGTCTTCTACGTTCAGGGATCCCCTGCATGGCCGGCGCTCTCCTTCCTCGTCATCACGTCGTCGTGCACGCCGTCCCGTCATCAAGTAGGAGCGGCGAGTGTAGTGACGTGATGGCGGCGACGGAGAGCGAGGATACCGGGCAGCAGAGACTCACAAGGTGAGCGCGCATCATGGCCGGTGGGTCCTGGTTGCTATCAGCAACCAGGACCTATGCTAATGCCGGACATCGCCGATCGGGCAGATGTCCGGCATTAACTCTTCAGACGCGGCAATCACAGTTGATCGCCGCATCTGAAAGTGAAAGTACAAGCTCGTGATGTCCCGATCAGCTGGGACGCAGCAGGAGGGTCACTCACCTGCCTCCTGCGCGTCCGCTCGTCGATTGATTGCTCCAGGCCTGAAATCCAGGCTTGACCAATCAATTGCAGATAGCACTGATCATTGCCATGTTAATACATGGCAAGTGATCAATGTAAAAGATCAGTGTGTGCAGTGTTATGGCCCCCTATGGGAGCTATAACATTGGAAAAATAAAAAGTTAAAAAGGTTAAGTTAATTAAGATCATTTGACTCTTTACATAATAAACGTTTGAATCACCCACCTTTTCCCATACAAAAATAAATAAATAATAAATGGAAAAAAACAAACTGTATATTACAACAAACATACACTTATGTGGTATCGCCGCGTGCGCACATGTCCGAACTGTAAAAATATATCGTCATTTGAAGCGCTCCTTCAATGGCGTACACGCAAAAAAAAATCATAATTAAATAACTTCCACAGTCCAAAATAGCGTATTTTTATACCATAAAATATGAATGAACAGCAATCAAAAGATCTGATCAACACCACAATGGTACCGCGGAAAACTTCAGATCACGGCGCAAAATAAATGTGCCCTCATACCGTCCCCGCTCATTTACCCAGCTCCTCATCCCCACCACACTAGCACCCCCCCCCCCTTACCTCCCTCCCCCTCCCACTTCTGCCCGCTGCTGCCCCGCTTTTCCTCCTGCTTCTCCAGTGCTCCCCATGGTTCTTGCAGCCACTGCGCCCCCCCATCACATCCCGCCTCCCCCATCAGCTCCGCCCCGAGTTCTCAACCCCCCCGCACTGCTGACGTTGCGTCCTTCTTCCTCCTGCCTCTCCAGTGCCCCCCCGTGGAGGGGTAGGGAGTGCTCCCATGCTTTCATGCGGCTTTCCCCCTCTGGGGCCAGATGGGAGCATAGACATATTCGTCGCCACTCTCGCACTGGCCCTGGGAGGCGGTACAGGTGGTGTTTTTTGGACCTTCTGCCCACCTGCAGGGAGTAGGTGGTTCGGTTCTTCCCACAGGGGTTCTCCCTCCTCCTCCTATGCCTCATCCAGTGCCTCAGAGTCCTCTACTGCTGGTTTCCCGGTGTGGTTTCCGGCGCCGTTCCGGGCGACCCAGCAGTCTCCAGCGTGCCTTGTCCCACGCTTGCGGCGGTGGTGAAGTTGTTCCTCCAGCTGTTGTGCTTCTCCATCTTCTAGAATTGGTGAGTGTTTCTGTTGCGGGGCGGGGGTGAGCTCTAGTTTAGTGCCTACCCTTGGGGTTTTGGCAGGCCAGTTGTCTTCAGCTGGCTAGGCTGGGTTAGTGCCCTCTCCTTCCCCGGTTAGTGTGCTTATGGCTACGTTTTGTGTAGTGTCCATCCTTTTGTTCCTGTGTTTTAGTTGAGTATGGGTGTATGTCTATGTTGGTCTCTGGTTGTGAGTTGGGTATGTCTCTTCTTGACAGGGTACTCTGGTAGGGTATCATTTTCTGCAGCTGAGCGTACTGGGCGGGCTGGGTGCCTTTGGCTGATGTGGCGGTGGGTAGGTTTCGCTTGAGTCTCCGTTTGTCTTTCCTTGTGGGTTCTTCCGTTCGTGGTGGTATTCCGGAGGGTGACTCTCCTGTGCGCTACGTTTGTTGGGGTGTTGTTAGTAGCTGTCTTCCGCATGCCGTGTTGGCGTTGGTTTGCAGCTTTCCTGTGGACGGGGGAGTGTTTGCGTTTTCTCTGTTTTGGTTTCCTCAGGGCTCACTACGTGTCCCTGTTCCGGTCCTTGCTGGTTTACTGAATGTTCCGCGTAGCATATAGTTCTGGGCAGGGTTTTTTCCTGCTGGTGGTCTCTGGCTGCCGAGGGTGTGTGGTATCTGTGCCCCTGGTTGGTTGGGGTTTTCATGAGTCGTGCAGTGGACAGGCCTGCTTTCAGTCCCCCGTTGCAGCGCACGGGGAGCTCGCTCTGTTCTCAGATGTGGCTGGTTTGGTCGGTTTTTGGTGCAGTGTTTGGTTTTCCAAATGGTGCTGCGGAGTGGTTTACCCCTGGGTCTTGGTAGTCAGTTGGTTTTTGCCATGCTTGGGTTTTGTTTGCGCTTTTCCCTTTGGTGTTGGTTGTGGGACTTTGGGTGCTTGCTTCGGCAGCTCATGTTCTAGAATTGTATAGATACTGTGTGGGTTGGCATGGCCCCTGTGCTTGGTTGCATGCTAATTTTGTGATTCTTTTCTTATTTTCTAGGGTGTGATTTGAGTGATCGTGGGGTGTGTTGTCGGTCTGACATTAGGAGCGTTGTCACTGCCAATATCTCTTTCCTTCGGCTTTCTTCCTGTGCTCGGCTTGTTGCACCTAGTGCTTCGCTGCTTGGAGTTACATTTTCTTTCAGGGCTACGCTCCCTGGGGTCGGTATTGGGTGTTGACGCTTTGTCCCGTTTTTCTCTGGCAGTTGTTCCGGTGGTTGCTCCCTCGGGCGGTGTCGGAGGGTTGCTTCTGCGGCTGGCCCGTGGGTCATCGTGGAGAGTGGTGTAATTCTTGGTCCGCTTTGGTGGCTCCCTCGACTTGGTCGCACTGACGGTACATCACTTGTGAGTGGTTGGTGTTGGTGTGGAGGCCGCGATGTCTACAGTCGAGGGGGGTCCCGGAGGTTCCAAATGTGTCTGTGGTTAGGGGATTCGTTTTTCATACCTGGAAGTAATCTTACAAGGCTCTGATGTTTTGATTTCCTATTTCGTTTTAATAGGATGTGATGACGGAAGTTAACTGCTGTGTCATCTCTCCAAGGAGGTTCAAGATTTGGGCTGTGTTCTACGTGCATCCAAATAACATTCTTAGTATGTGACGCTGGGTACTCTTCACCTGTTCATGTGAATCACCTACTAAACAATAAAAATAAAGAATAAATCACTGCTTATATACCCCATATATAACACTATATCACTGCTTATATACCCCATATATAACACTATATCACTGCTTATATACCCCATATATAACACTGTATCACTGCTTATATACCCCATTTATAACACTATATCACTGCTTATATACCCCATATATAACACTGTATCACTGCTTATATACCCCATATATAACACTATATCACTGCTTATATACCCCATATATAACTCTGTATCACTGCTTATATACTCCTACTAGTGTCCACCATTCTGTAATATCGCTGTGTTGAGGAGCTACAACTTTTTGTATTTCTGACTTGATAAATGATGTAACTTTAAATGTCGGCAGCCACCACTAGGGGGAGCTCACTGTATGAGACTATATACAGCCAAAAGTGAGCTCAATCAGAGTTATATAAATTGGATTTCCTCTTGTTGCTGCTGCAGGTGACCCCTATGGCATTACCAGGGAAAGGAATTCAGTATTGTGCCCCATAGGTGTTTCCCTAGGACCTCTATGGCAGCTTTGCCATGAACAATTTACAGAGCCCAAGTCCAAATATTTCTTTAATAGGGGTAGACAGGGCGGCGGGACATTTGACTGACGCAGAAGTGCCCAATAGCTAAAAAAAAATACCGACCATGCTCATTTGCATAATTAATTATATATGCGTGACATCACAGGATACACATATGTGGGGGAAATGTTGTCCTATTTTGACCCCTATAACTTTCATTTCATCTTATACGGGGATGTATGATGTAGGATGTATTTTTTGCGTCCTGATCTGATCTTTTAACAGTACCACTTTTGTTTTGATGTGTCTTTTTGATTGCTTTTTAAATTAAATTTGGAAGTTGCAGTAAGTTACTAACTACAACTCCCAGCATGCCCTGATACAGCCTGTGGCTTAACAGCTGCCCCAAAGGAAAATGACAACTCCCAGCATGTTGGGCTATACTGTATGGTAATATTTGTGGTCAGGGCTCCACACGTGACCGGCAAGACTTACCTACACCAGTAGATAATACTTCTTCAGTGGTTCCTGTAAGGAAACTAATAACACATAAACATATAACACTGTATAGTAAAGCGGTGACCGAGGGTTAGCCTTTAGAGGGCATACCCTATTAATTGATAAAGAAAAGTAAGGGAAGGAGGGTGTATTTCGCCAAACACAACGCACGCATCTGTGTGACAGGGGGGGGGGGGGGGGGGGGCGTTAATTACCCAACGCCCCTCCCACAAATACGCACGTACCTGAGTGACGGGGGGGGGGGGGGGGGGCGTGCGTTAAATATACAACACCCCTCCCACAAATACTGCCAGATAGGCTTATTACTTGTGGTCGGGGCTCCACACGTGACCGGCAAGACTTACCTACACCAGTAGATAATACTTCTTCAGTGGTTCCTGTAATGAAACTAATAACACAAAAGCATATAACACTGTATAGTAAAGCGGTTGAACTGTGCCCAAAAACCGCGACCGAGGGTTAACCTTTAGAGGGCAAAAACACAAAACCGTGAAGGAATAAAATAATTTATTGGAATTACGGTACCAAGTATCCGAAGACATGAGCCATTTCATTGTGTGGATTTGGGACATATGTAACATAGCAGCCTGACTTCTGTATAATGTGCGGAGGACCCTCGTGTCGTGATGCTGAAGATGTTGCCGCAATGCGCAGAGTGACCTGAGAATTCCTGATGATTACCTCCCAAAGTGGTGATCAATGACCTTATGTGAGAAACGAACTGTGACATGGTCAGAGCACCTTCCCATCGTGTACACATGACAAACGTTCTATATACCTGCATGGAAGGTTAAACCTAACAACAACGGCTGAACTGTGCCCATTGCCGCGACCTAGGGCAGGCCTTTAGAGGGCAAAACACCTGACCTGGTAGGTTAAGTAGTAGAATGGATAAACCTCATGAACCAAACCACCCCCTAACTTCACTGACCCTGAAAACCTAATACAGACCCTGTGACAGTAGTATCAACCAACTAAGTATGAACGAAGGCTTTACCTAGTGATGGATAGTTATAACCACTATACCTACTCTGAAGAATAAGCCAGCACTGACTCTAGACCATGCTAGCATACAAGCTAAATATACTGACGTGCGCCATTAAACCAAGAGAAACTTATAGCTGCCTGTCAGGCCTAACTACACTATCCAATCCCTATTTTAGAGGTCAAATACACAAACTGTTAGCCAAGAACTAAGCTCTAGAAACTTACCTGAAGACTACCCGAACTGTACCGACAGCCATACCATGAACTACCCACCAACTGTACTCCGAAGCATTTGCCTGTTGTGGGTAATCGAACCTTGCATTACCATCGTACCTGTGGACAGGCCAGGACTATGCGTAGACAATGTGCCTATCTACCTGAGAGGTCTTACGTGCCATCGACTACACTCAATATCACCCCAACCTGGACACTGACCCAGCCTTAAACCGCCGAACTTCTGCCTTAAAAATGGAACCCCGGGGTGATGTCCTGCCGCAATTGACAGATAACTTCATATTCATCGTGCCTGTAACTGTGACAGTGCCTTGCGTAACCCTCAAACCTGTAGTTCTATTTGAGAACCACCATGCCTGAACTTTTACCAGGTCTTTTTGTAACCGTTGTACCTGTAGACGTGCCAGGTCTTTCTTCCTCTTCCAGTAACAACAACTATGCAATGGTTCCCCCTGCAGAGGTAGCAGGTATAATGGGTTTACCACCCCCCATGGCTACCACAGCATCTGGCAGCGGCTGCTATTCCATCCGGTTTGCGTTTAGTTGGACCATCATTTATTTGCCAACAGGACAATGACCCCAAACCCCTCCAGGCTGTGTAAGGACTATGTGACCAAGAAGGAGAGTGATGGGTGCTGCCCCAGATGACCTGGCCTCCACAGTCACCGGACCTGAACCCAATCCAGACGGTTTGTGGTGAGCTGGACCGCAGAGTGAAGGCAAAAAGGGCCAACAAGTTCTAAGCATCATGGGAACTCCTTATAGACTGTTAGAAGACCATTTCAGGTGACTACCTCCTGAAGCTCATCAAGAGAATCCAAGAGTGTGCAAAGCAGGAATCAAAGCAAAAGGAAGAACCTAGAATATGACAGATTCTCACACTTTTTGTTATGTATATAATTCCACATGTGTTAATTCATAGTTTTGATGCCTTCAACGTGAATCTACAATATTCATAGTCATGAAAATAAAGAAAACTCTGAATGAGAAGGTGTCCAAACTTTTGGTCTGTACTGTATATATATATATATATATATATATATATACACACACTGTGTTTTTTTTTAACAATTGTTTAAAATAACCAGAACACGCACACATAAGTTTTTTTTTTTTTACCTCTACCTGAACCGTAATACTTTACTAATATCTGCCACAATAAGCCTATGAATTCCCCTATCCACGTAACCCAGTGCTTCTCAAATAGGGGGGCGCACCCCCCAGGGGGGGGTGCGAGGCTTCGTAAAGGGGGGCCCGACTCACTCGCAAGTGGCGTCCCACACGACGTCAGTTGCCTAGCAACTCTACGGCTGGATCTTACTTACAGCCCTGGGTTGTCAGTGTGGCTGCCTGGGAGAGGCGCTTTGAATTCCGGCGTGGCACACTGCTACGTTCAGACGTGAGGTCACGCTACCGGGGGTGACGTGACCTCACGTCTAAGCGCAGCAGCCCACCATGTCGGAGTTCACTCTGCCACCGAGCAGTGCGCCCGCCGCCCTGCTCTCGCTCGTACAGGCCCTGATTGTCCTCAGGTACAGATCCCTGCTTGTCCTCCATGTAAAGAGCCCTGCTTGTTGTCAGTGTACAGAGCCCCGCTTGTTGTCAGTGTACAGAGCCCCGCTTGTTGTCAGTGTACAGAGCCCCGCTTGTTGTCAGTGTACAGAGCCCCGCTTGTTGTCAGTGTACAGAGCCCCGCTTGTTGTCAGTGTACAGAGCCCCGCTTGTTGTCAGTGTACAGAGCCCCGCTTGTTGTCAGTGTACAGAGCCCTGCTTGTTGTCAGTGTACAGAGCCCTGCTTGTTGTCAGTGCACAGAGCCCCGCTTGTTGTCAGTGTACAGAGCCCCGCTTGTTGTCAGTGTACAGAGCCCTGCTTGTTGTCAGTGTACAGAGCCCCGCTTGTTGTCAGTGTACAGAGCCCTGCATGTTGTCAGTGTACAGAGCCCTGCTTGTTGTCAGTGTACAGAGCCCCGCTTGTTGTCAGTGTACAGAGCCCTGCATGTTGTCAGTGTACAGAGCCCTGCTTGTCCTCGGTGTACAGAGCCACGCTTGTTGTCAGTGTACAGAGCCCTGCTTGTTGTCAGTGTACAGAGCCCTGCTTGTTGTCAGTGTACAGAGCCCCGCTTGTTGTCAGTGTACAGAGCCCCGCTTGTTGTCAGTGTACAGAGCCCTGCTTGTCCTCCATGTAAAGAGCCCTGCTTGTTGTCAGTGAACAGAGCCCTGCTTGTTGTCAGTGTACAGAGCCCTGCTTGTCCTCAGTGCACAGAGCCCTGCTTGTTGTCAGTGTACAGAGCCCTGCTTGTTGTCAGTGTACAGAGCCCCGCTTGTTGTCAGTGTACAGAGCCCTGCTTGTTGTCAGTGTACAGAGCCCCGCTTGTTGTCAGTGTACAGAGCCCCGCTTGTTGTCAGTGTACAGAGCCCCGCTTGTTGTCAGTGTACAGAGCCCTGCTTGTCCTCCATGTAAAGAGCCCTGCTTGTTGTCAGTGAACAGAGCCCTGCTTGTTGTCAGTGTACAGAGCCCTGCTTGTCCTCAGTGCACAGAGCCCTGCTTGTTGTCAGTGTACAGAGCCCTGCTTGTTGTCAGTGTACAGAGCCCCGCTTGTTGTCAGTGTACAGAGCCCTGCTTGTTGTCAGTGTACAGAGCCCCGCTTGTTGTCAGTGTACAGAGCCCCGCTTGTCGTCAGTGTACAGAGCCCCGCTTGTCGTCAGTGTACAGAGCCCTGCTTGTCGTCAGTATACAGAGCCCTTCTTGTTGTCAGTATACAGAGCCCTGCTTGTTGTCAGTGTACAGAGTCCTGCTTGTTGTCAGTGTACAGAGCCCTGCTTGTCCTCGGTGTACAGAGCCCTGCTTGTCCTCGGTGTACAGAGCCCCGCTTGTTGTCAGTGTACAGAGCCCTGCTTGTCCTCAGGTACAGATCTCTGCTTGTCCTCCATGTAAAGAGCCCTGCTTTTGTCAGTGAACAGAGCCCTGCTTGTTGTCAGTGTACAGAGCCCTGCTTGTCCTCAGTGCACAGAGCCCTGCTTATTGTCAGTGTACAGAGCCCCGCTTGTTGTCAGTGTACAGAGCCCTGCTTGTCCTCAGTGTACAGAGCCCTGCTTGTTGTCAGTGTACAGAGCCCCGCTTGTTGTCAGTGTACAGAGCCCCACTTATTGTCAGTGTACAGAGCCCTACTTGTTGTCAGTGTACAGAGCACCGCTGCTTGTTGTCAGTGTGCAGAGCCCTGCTTGTCCCCAGTGTACAGAGCCCTGCTTGTTGTCAGTGTACAGAGCACCGCTGCTTGTTGTCAGTGTGCAGAGCCCTGCTTGTCCCCAGTGTACAGAGCCCTGCTTGTTGTCAGTGTACAGAGCCCCGCTTGTTGTCAGTGTACAGAGCCCTGCTTGTCCTCGTTTCAATAATTTTTATTAAGGTTTTATCGAACATACAAGTATCAAACCAAAGAAAGGTTACAAACAGTTTCTCTAAAGTATCACGTCAGTATTACATCAAAAGAATATTGAACATTAAACAGTCAACCTGTGGAACGCAGGTACATCACCTCGGTGCTGAGATGTTTATACATGCAAAGCATATACGACATATATGACATAAATGACATAATTGACACATGTATCTCCCATGTCTCCCAGAACTTCTCCTTAACATCGAGATAGCATTAGATCTGTCCATAGGACATTAGATAGATGTCAAAGAACGCAGCGACCACAATTTCCATATATCTATAGTACGCGTATCTAAATCACCTCCATGTTGTACAAGTAGTGTTTCGTACCTACACGCCAAGTCCACTGCCGCCACCATCTCTTTTATATCTGGAGGTTCTATCTCCTTCCAATGTCTTGTAATTATCAATTTAGCTATTGTGAGGACCTTGCAAGTTAAAGCTCGCATCTCCAGCTGTATCTCATGTACTCCTATCAGAAGCAAGGCTAATTTGGGAGAAAGATTAGGAAACAATGGATATATGTTTTTAAGGATCAACTCAACATTATTCCAATATGTATGTATCTTCGGGCAGAACCACAAAATATGTGACAATGTCCCCCTCTGTCCACAATTCCTGCAACACAGTGGTGATGCATCATGGTACATGGTGTGCAGGCGTACAGGGGGAAAATACCAACATAATCGCGTTTTAGTCACTGCTTCAATTTGTGATACGCTTTTTAACGACTTATAGATCCATTTGGATGACTGTTCCCAGTCTACGTGTGAAATATCGCATGCAAGTTCTCTAGACCACCTAAGGTATGGCTTATCTTGAAACGGTTCAGTAACAGAATCTAATAATTTGTAGATTGGTTTAAGTCCTTTATAGTGTAATTGGAACAGTCTAAATAAGTCAGTGGAGTATTTCCAACCAGATTTGTTGTGTGATTGAAGCAAATGTCTGACCTGTAAATATTTATAGAAGTCCGATTTGGGCAAATTATATGTGGAGCTTAGGTATCTAAATTGATGTAAATGATCATCTTGGAGTATAGAGGATATAGCTACTAAACCATTATCTACCCAATTTAGGAGATATAGGTCAGGTATGACATAAGAAACAATGTGGATTGGGGAATGTGGGGGTGGGGAGGTGTGCGTTTGGGAGCCCTGCTTGTCCTCAGTGTACAGAGCCCTGCTTGTCCTCAGTGTACAGAGCCCTGCTTGTCCTCAGTGTACAGAGCCCCGCTTGTCCTCAGTGTACAGAGCCCTGCTTGTTGTCAGTGTACAGAGCCCTGCTTGTCCTCAGTGTACAGAGCCCTGCTTGTCCTCACTGTACAGAGCCCTGCTTGTCCTCACTGTACAGAGCCCTGATTGTCCTCACTGTACAGATCCCTGATTGCCCTCAGTGTACAGAGAATCATATATGTTAATAAGGATACAGTGTTATGCAGAGGTGTACTTATAACAATTTTATAGACAAATGATACTATTTACAGTTGCGCAAAATGTTTTCTTCTTCCTGGGGGGGGGGGGGGGCAAGACAGAAAATAATTGAGAAGCACTGACGTAACCTAACGATAGAATCCACAATCACCTCTTTTTTTTTTCTTTCAACAAACTTTATGTAACACCAAGTGACAAGTAGGACATATTCGTACGCAGCGCCACCTAGCGACGGCGTCCGTGTACTGCAGTCAGCAGTGTAGCCGCAACAAAGCCTTGCCAGGACCCGCAGCCCCCGTCCCCGGGGACCCCAGCGATATCGCAGAATCTGGGAAGTTTTTGGCAAAACGTCTGTTATGGACACGTGAATGCAACATGAGCCCCACAAGCCACAAATACACCCCAGATCCATTGTTGTATTGCTCGGCAGCGCTGCAGACCCCCGGCCCCGGCCCATCGTGACATAAAAAGCGCATATGCAAACATAAGAAAACACAGATCTCATCGTCGGATACCGGCACTTACCGACTGTAGACCAGATTATCCCCAGAAAACTTCTGCCCCCGAACTCCGCACACTCCGAGAGGGGACGTACGAGCTAACAGCGGTGCACAGTAAAACTAAAAACACCGCCAAACGCAACGCACGCACCTGTGTGACGGGGGATGTGCGTTAAATACCCACCGCCCCTCCCACAAATACAGCCAGATAAACAGAGTATAGGTCAGTGTTCCCAACCAGAGGTGCCTCCAGCTGTTACAAAAACTACAACTCCCAGCATGTTGGACTATATAGTAGTATATAGTATAGGTCAGTGCTCCCAACCAGTGTGCCTCCAGCTGTTGCAAAGCTACAACTCCCAGCATGTTGGACTATATAGTAGTATATAGTATAGGTCAGTGTTTTCCAACCAGGGTGCCTCCAGCTGTTGCAAAACTACAACTCCCAGCATGTTGGACTATATAGTAGTATATAGTATATGTCAGGGTTTTCCAACCAGGGGTGCCTCCAGCTGTTACAAAAACTACAACTCCCAGCATGTTGGACTATATAGTAGTATATAGTATAGGTCAGTGCTCCCAACCAGTGTGCCTCCAGCTGTTGCAAAGCTACAACTCCCAGCATGTTGGACTATATAGTAGTATATAGTATAGGTCAGTGTTTTCCAACCAGGGTGCCTCCAGCTGTTGCAAAACTACAACTCCCAGCATGTTGGACTATATAGTAGTATATAGTATAGGTCAGTGTTTTCCAACCAGAGGTGCCTCCAGCTGTTACAAAACTACAACTCCCAGGATGTTGGACTATATAGTAGTATATAGTATATGTCAGGGTTTTCCAACCAGGGGTGCCTCCAGCTGTTGCAAAACTACAACTCCCATCATGTTGGACTATATAGTAGTATATAGTATAGGTCAGTGCTCCCAACCAGTGTGCCTCCAGCTGTTGCAAAGCTACAACTCCCAGCATGTTGGACTATATAGTAGTATATAGTATAGGTCAGTGTTTTCCGACCAGAGGTGCCTCCAGCTGTTGCAAAACTAAAACTCCCAGCATGTTGGACTATATAGTAGTATATAGTATAGGTCAGTGTTTTCCAACCAGAGGTGCCTCCAGCTGTTACAAAACTACAACTCCCAGCATGCCCGGACAGCCTTTGGCTGTCCGGGCATGCTGGGAGTTGTAGTTTTGCAACAGCTGGAGGCACTCTGGTTGGGAAACACTGGTATAGGTTATGGCGCAACATTCCAGGAGTTGCAGGATTGGTTGGTAACATACCGGCAGGGTGGCCAAAATACCAGCCAGGTGGCAACCCTAGTACCCAGTAGCTAAGGGGCCCATAGGCTTCTATCCCATGCTGTCATCAGGCTCCAGGGGACACCATCCAGGAAGCCCAGGGTGACCCCAGTTCTCTATTCTATGTAATCGTATATGAGGGATCAGGAAATTTACTTCCGATGATTCTCTACCACAAAAAGTCGCCCAGCTGTGCCCCATTGAGTTTGATGAAGTCTAAGCCTATCCCGCCAGTCACCAGCAGATGGCGATAAAGTATAAAGAAAGTGCCCAGGCCGAGCGCCGCACAGAGGGGCGCACATCACGGAGCGCTGTTGGTCTGTGCGCCGAAAACTAAAACAATTGTCAAACAGGAATCTCTCCGGCTTCATCGGGGGCTAGAAAAAAAGCCTCAAAAGCGGAGAAGGCGCCATGATGAACTCAAGGGTCTGACAACGGATTCTGTCATGTCAGCCGCACAATGGCCGGACAATGTGTGCCCCTTCTGTGAAGACGCCGAACATTCTGATAGTTTGCTACAATGTGCAGGTCAAATGTATTGGGCTGGAGTCTGGGGATGTCTCACTGTTGCCCTGATATAATGGTTCCTTGTTATCAATACAGCAGTGTTCCCCAACCTGGAGCCCTCCAGCTGTTGCAAAACTACAACTCCCATCATGTCCTGACAGTCTTCCTATGATAAGCACGAATATGGCGACTTGTTCGTCTACTGATATGTCCGAGTCCTGACGTGATTCCACCCCGACTACTCCAGTCTATCCGCTTCTGCCATAATCCATAAACTCTCAAATCATTTGTCAGGTAACAAAATGACACAAATGGGGATCGATAAATAATAGATCCAGCGACAATGTCGACAACCCGAGCAGCGCGGGAGACGGCGGATGATGAGCATTTATTTTTAAATACCGTCTGCCTTACAGCCACAATAAATCATTGTATAGATGCAGCAGAGCCGAGAATATCAACTTACATAGTTGTGGTGTTACATAGGACTGCAGGTCACATCTACTACATTATCTGTACTCAGAGTTATCACTGTGTTATCTGTTGTGTTACATAGGACTGCAGGTCACATCTATACATTATCTGTACTCAGAGAGTTATCACTGTGTTATCTGTGGTGTTACATAGGACTGCAGGTCACATCTACTACATTATCTGTACTCAGAGAGATATCACTGTGTTATCTGTGGTGTTACATAGGACTGCAGGACACATCTACTACATTATCTGTACTCAGAGTTATCACTGTGTTGTCTGTGGTGTTACATAGGACTGCAGGTCACACCTATACATTATCTGTACTCAGAGAGTTATCACTGTGTTATCTGTGGTGTTACATAGGACTGCAGGTCACATCTACTACATTATCTGTACTCAGAGAGTTATCACTGTGTTATCTGTGGTGTTACATAGGACTGCAGGTCACATCTATACATTATCTGTTCTCAGAGAGGTATCACTGTGTTATCTGTGATGTTACATAGGACTGCAGGTCACATCTATACATTATCTGTACTCAGAGAGTTATCACTGTGTTATCTGTGGTGTTACATAGGACTGCAGGTCACATCTACTACAGCTTGCTCTTTCTGAGTGTTGCTGTGTAAGAGGGGGCGTGAAAGAGGAGTTTCAAAAACTGGAGTTTGAAAGCAGGAGGTTGAGATCGCTGTGAGTTTTAATTTTTGAACCCACAAGGTCTACAAAAAATTTTAAGTGTCATTTTGACTGTCTGTTTTTTCCTATACATTTGTGAAATCCCCATAATTAGATGGCCTCCGTGTTGGAAAATGCAGTCCAATGTACATCCTGTTCAATGTATGCAATCCTTGAACAACAGTTTGAGGGTGCATATTGTTGTGCGAGATGTGTGCTAGTTGTCCGTTTGGAAGCCCAGATCCTGCATCTAGAGGGGCGACTGGCAACAATGAGAAGCATTAACAACATGGAGAGGAGTCTCCTGCTCACTGAGCAGGCACTCTCGGGAATAGAGGTGGGGGAGGACAGTGGGACGGAGTTGCAGGACAGTCAGGCAGTTAGCTGGGTTACAGTTAGAAAGAGGGGTAGGGGAAAAAGTGTCAGGGAGGCTAGTCCTGAACTGGCACACCCCAACAAGTTTGCCCGCTTGGCAGATGAGGGGGATGCCATTACAGAGCTAGCAGAACTGCAGCAGGATACTGCCTCTGACCGCCAGGGGGGTGTCTGCTCCAGTAAGGAGGGAGGGAGGAGTACAGGGCAGGCCAGACAGGTACTAGTGGAGGGGGACTCAATTATTAGGGGGACAGACAGGGCAATCTGTCACAAAGACCGGGATCGCCGAACAGTGTGTTGTCTTCCTGGCGCTCGAGTTCGGCACATCGCGGATCGGGTTGACAGGTTGTTGGGCGGGGCTGGAGAGGACCCAGCAGTCATGGTACATATTGGCACCAATGACAAAGTAAGAGGTAGGTGGAGTGTCCTTAAAAATGATTTCAGGGACTTAGGCCGCAAGCTTAAGGCAAGGACCTCCAAGGTAGTATTCTCTGAAATACTACCAGTACCACGAGCCACACCAGAGAGGCAGCGGGAGATCAGGGAGGTAAACAAGTGGCTCAGAAGCTGGTGTAGGAAGGAAGGGTTTGGGTTCATGGAGAACTGGGCTGACTTCGCTGTCGGTTACCGGCTCTACCGTAGGGACGGGCTGCACCTCAATGGGGAGGGTGCAGCTTTGCTTGGGGAGAAGATGGCTAGAAGGGTGGAGGAGTGTTTAAACTAGGGACTTGGGGGGAGGGAACCTACAGCAAAGAGGGGGAAGATAGTGTAGATAGAGAGGTGGGAATTATAAATGTACCTGGGGGTGGAGCGGAGGGAGGGGTTAGAATAGTTAATAGGAATAGGCTTCATAGGAAAATAAAACTTACACCCTTGAATCCCATTAACCCCAATAACATAAAGGATGGAAATGTAAAGTGTATGTTCACAAATGCCAGAAGCCTAGCAAATAAAATGGGGGAGCTTGAGGCCTTGATACTGGAGGAACATATTGATATAGTTGGGGTCACTGAGACATGGCTGGTGATATAGTTGGGGTCACTGAGACATGGCTGGTGATATAGTTGGGGTCACTGAGACATGGCTGGTGATATAGTTGGGGTCACTGAGACATGGCTGGTGATATAGTTGGGGTCACTGAGACATGGCTGGTGATATAGTTGGGGTCACTGAGACATGGCCGGACTCCTCGCATGACTGGGCTGTTAATCTGCAGGGGTTTACATTGTTTCGCAAGGATAGAATGAACAGAAAAGGTGGTGGAGTCTGTCTGTATGTAAGAAGTGGTATGAAAGTCAGTGTGAACGATGCCATAGTGTGTGATGATTCTGAGGAGGTGGAATCATTGTGGGTAGAATTACAAAAGGAGGGAAATACTGAAAAAATAATATTTGGGGTAATCTACAGACCCCCTAATATCACTGAAGAGATAGAAGTTCGGCTTCATAAACAAATAGAGAGGGCCGCCCGGGCAGGTACAGTGGTAATAATGGGAGATTTTAACTATCCAGATATAGATTGGGGTCCGGGGTTGGCTAAAACTACAAAGGGGCGACAATTCCTAAATTTATTGCAGGATAATTTTATGGGCCAGTTTGTGGAGGACCCAACAAGAAGTGATGCCTTGTGGGATCTGATCATTTCCAACAACGCAGAGCTGGTTGGTAATGTAACTGTGCGGGAAAACCTTGGTAATAGCGACCACAATATAGTTACTTTTGACTTAAAATGTAGAAAACAAAGACAGGCGGGGAAAGCAAAAACATATAACTTTAAAAAGGCAAATTTCCCTGGGCTGAGGGCTGCACTACAGGACATAGACTGGGGGGAGGTGTTCTCAAATACTGATACAGAAGGTAAATGGGACATCTTTAAATCAACTCTAAATAACTATACAGCTAAATATATACCAAAGGGGAACAAATATAAACGATTGAAACTAAATCCTACATGGCTGACACATGATGTTAAAAGAGCAATAAACAGCAAAAAAATAGCCTTCAAAAAATACAAATCTGATGGGTCAGCGATAACATTTAAACAGTACAAGGAGCTTAATAAAATCTGTAAAAATGTAATAAAAACAGCAAAAATTCAAAATGAGAGACAGGTGGCCAAAGAAAGCAAAACTAATCCTAAATATTTTTTTAGATATATAAATACAAAAAAAAAACAAGGACAGAGCATGTAGGACCCCTTAATAATGATAATGGGGAGGTTGTCACAGGCGATCAAGAGAAGGCGGAGCTACTGAATGGGTTCTTTAGTTCTGTATATACTATGGAAGAAGGAGCTGACATTGGCCAGGTCAGTGCTGGTAACACATCATGTACAGGTCAGTGCTGGTAACACATCATGTAATGTACTGAACTGGCTTAATGTAGAGATGGTACAAGGTAAGTTAAGTGATATAAATGTAAGTAAATCCCCAGGACCAGATGTACTACACCCAAGAGTTCTTAGAGAGGTAAGTTCAGTAATATCTGTACCCCTGTTCATGATATTTAGAGATTCTCTGGTGTCTGGTATTGTGCCAAGGGACTGGCGCAAGGCGAATGTGGTGCCAATCTTCAAAAAGGGCTCTAGGTCTACCCCAGGAAACTATAGACCGGTAAGTTTAACGTGCATTGTGGGTAAATTGTTTGAAGGACTTATAAGGGATTACATACAGGAATACATAGGGGAAAATTGTATTATAAGTGATAGCCAGCATGGGTTTACTAAGGATAGAAGTTGTCACCAATCTAATTTGCTTTTATGAAGAGGTGAGTAGAAGCCTTGACAGAGGAATGGCTGTGGATATAGAGGGGGGCTGTGAATATAGAGGGGGGCTGTGTATATAGAGGGGGGCTCTGTATACAGAGGAATGGCTGTGGATATAGTGTTTCTGGATTTTGATGACAGCATTTGATACTGTCCCTCATAGACATCTGACAGGTAAGTTAAGGTCTTTGGGTTTGGAAATTTTAGTTTGTAACTGGATTGAACACTGGCTCATGGATCGTACCCAGAGAGTGGTGGTCAATGATTCGTACTCTGATTGGTCCCCGAATATTAGTGGTGTACCCCAAGGTTCAGTACTGGGCCCGCTGTTGTTTAATTTATTTATCAATGATATAGAGGATGGTATTAACAGCTCTGTTTCTATCTTTGCAGATGACACCAAGCTTTGTAGCACGGTACAGTCTATAGAGGATGTGTATATATAGAGGGGGGCTGTGTATATAGAGGGGGGCTGTGTATATAGAGGGGGGGGTACAGTCTATAGAGGATGTGTATAGGTTACAAGATGACTTGGATAGACTAAGTGTCTGGGCATCCACTTGGCAAATGAGGTTCAATGTGGATAAATGTAAAGTTCTGCATCTGGGTACTAATAACCTGCAGCGTCGTATGTCTTAGGGGGGCTGTGTATATAGAGGGGGGCTGTGTATATAGAGGGGGGCTGTGTATATAGAGGGGGGCTGTGTATACTAATAACCTGCAGCATCGTATGTCTTAGGGGGGATTAAACTGGCAGAGTCACTGGTAGAGAAGGATCTGGGTGACTTGTAGATCACAGACTACAGAATAGCACAATGTCAGGCTGCTGCTTCCAAAGCCGGCAGGATATTGTCATGTATCAAAAGAGGCATGGACTCGAGGGGCAGGGACATAATACTCCCCCTTTATAAAGCATTGGTACGGCCTCACCTGGAATATGCTGTTCAGTTTTGGGCACCTGTCCATAAAAGGGACACTGCGGAGCTGGAAAGGGTGCAGAGACGTGCGACTAAACTAATATGGGGCCTGGAACATCTTAGCTATGAGGAGCGATTAAAGGAGTTACAATTGTTTAGTCTTGAGAAGAGACGTTTAAGGGGGATATGATAAACGTATATAAGTATATAAATGGCCCATACAAAAAATATGGAGAAAAACTGTTCCAGGTTAAACCCCCCCAAAGGACGAGGGGGCACTCCCTCCGTCTGGAGAAGAAAAGGTTTAGTCTCAAGGGGCGACACGCCTTCTTTACCGTGAGAACTGTGAACTTATGGAACAGTCTACCTCAGGAACTGGTCACAGCAGGAAAAATTAACAGCTTTAAAACAGGATTAGATACATTCCTGGAACAAAATAACATTAATGCTTATGAAGAAATATAAAATCCCATCCCTTCCCCAATATCGCGCCACACCCCTACCCCTTAATTCCCTGGTTGAACTTGATGGACATATGTCTTTTTTCGACCGTACTAACTATGTAACTATGTAACTATCTGTACTCAGAGAGTTATCACGGTTATCTGTGGTGTTACATAGGACTGCAGGTCACATCTACTACATTATCTGTACTCAGAGTTATCACTGTGTTATCTGTGGTGTTACATAGGACTGCAGGACACATCTACTACATTATCTGTACTCAGAGAGTTATCACGGTTATCTGTGGTGTTACATAGGACTGCAGGTCACATCTACTACATTATCTGTACTCAGAGTTATCACTGTGTTATCTGTGGTGTTACATAGGACTGCAGGACACATCTACTACATTATCTGTACTCAGAGAGTTATCACTATGTTATCTGTGGTGTTACATAGGACTGCAGGTCACATCTACTACATTATCTGTACTCAGAGAGTTATCACTGTTATCTGTGGTGTTACATAGGACTGCAGGACACATCTACTACATTATCTGTACTCAGAGAGTTATCACTGTGTTATCTGTGGTGTTACATAGGACTGCAGGTCACATCTATACATTATCTGTACTCAGAGAGTTATCACTGTGTTATCTGTGGTGTTACATAGGACTGCAGGTCACATCTATACATTATCTGTACTCAGAGAGTTATCACTGTTATCTGTGGTGTTACATAGGACTGCAGGGAACATCTATACATTATCTGTACTCAGAGAGTTATCACTGTGTTATCTGTGGTGTTACATAGGACTGCAGGTCACATCTATACATTATCTGTACTCAGAGAGTTATCACTGTGTTATCTGTGGTGTTACATAGGACTGCAGGTCACATCTATACATTATCTGTACTCAGAGAGTTATCACTGTTATTTGTGGTGTTACATAGGACTGCAGGTCACATCTATACATTATCTGTACTCAGAGAGTTATCACTGTGTTATCTGTGGTGTTACATAGGACTGCAGGTCACATCTATACATTATCTGTACTCAGAGAGTTATCACTGTGTTATCTGTGGTGTTACATAGGACTGCAGGTTACATCTACTACATTATCTGTACTCAGAGAGTTATCACTGTGTTATCTGTGGTGTTACATAGGACTGCAGGTCACATCTACTACATTATCTGTACTCAGAGAGTTATCACTGTGTTCTCTGTGGTGTTACATAGGACTGCAGGTCACATCTACTACATTATCTGTACTCAGAGAGTTATCACTGTGTTATCTGTGGTGTTACATAGGACTGCAGGTCACATCCACTACATTATCTGTACTCAGGGAGTTATCACTGTGTTATCTGTGGTGTTACATAGGACTGCAGGTCACATCTACTACATTATCTGTAATCAGAGAGTTATCACTGTGTTATCTGTAGTGTTACATAGGACTGCAGGTCACATCTATACATTATCTGTACTCAGAGAGTTATCATTGTTATCTGTGGTGTTACATAGGACTGCAGGTCACATCTATACATTATCTGTACTCAAAAAGTTATCACTGTTATCTGTGGTGTTACATAGGACTGCAGGTCACATCTATACATTATCTGTACTCAGAGAGTTATCACTGTTATCTGTGGTGTTACATAGGACTGCAGGTCACATCTACTACATTATCTGTACTCAGAGAGTTATCACTGTGTTATCTGTGGTGTTACATAGGACTGCAGGTCACATCTATACATTATCTGTACTCAGAGAGTTATCACTGTGTTATCTGTGGTGTTACATAGGACTGCAGGTCACATCTATACATTATCTGTACTCAGAGAGTTATCACTGTGTTATCTGTGGTGTTACATAGGACTGCAGGTCACATCTACTACATTATCTGTACTCAGAGTTATCACTGTGTTATCTGTGGTGTTACATAGGACTGCAGGTCCCATCTATACATTATCTGTACTCAGAGAGTTATCACTGTGTTATCTGTGGTGTTACATAGGACTGCAGGTTACATCTACTACATTATCTGTACTCAGAGAGTTATCACTGTGTTATCTGTGGTGTTACATAGGACTGCAGGTCACATCTATACATTATCTGTATTCAGAGAGTTATCACTGTTATCTGTGGTGTTACATAGGACTGCAGGTCACATCTATACATTATCTGTACTCAGAGAGTTATCACTGTTATCTGTGGTGTTACATAGGACTGCAGGTGACATCTATACATTATCTGTACTCAGAGAGTTATCACTGTTATCTGTGGTGTTACATAGGACTGCAGGTGACATCTATACATTATCTGTACTCAGAGAGTTATCACTGTGTTATCTGTGGTGTTACATAGGACTGGAGGTCACATCTATACATTATCTGTACTCAGAGAGTTATCACTGTGTTATCTGTGGTGTTACATAGGACTGCAGGTCACATCTATACATTATCTGTACTCAGAGAGTTATCACTGTGTTATCTGTGGTGTTACATAGGACTGCAGGTCACATCTACTACATTATCTGTACTCAGAGAGTTATCACTGTGTTATCTGTGGTGTTACATAGGACTGCAGGTCACATCTATACATTATCTGTACTCAGAGAGTTATCACTGTTATCTGTGGTGTTACATAGGACTGCAGGTCACATCTACTACATTATCTGTACTCAGAGAGTTATCACTGTTATCTGTGGTGTTACATAGGACTGCAGGACACATCTATACATTATCTGTACTCAGAGTTATCACTGTGTTATCTGTGGTGTTACATAGGACTGCAGGTCACATCTATACATTATCTGTACTCAGAGAGTTATCACTGTGTTATCTGTGGTGTTACATAGGACTGCAGGTCACATCTACTACATTATCTGTACTCAGAGAGTTATCACTGTGTTATCTGTGGTGTTACATAGGACTGCAGGTCACATCTATACATTATCTGTACTCAGAGAGTTATCACTGTGTTATCTGTGGTGTTACATGGGACTGCAGGTCACATCTACTACATTATCTGTACTCAGAGAGTTATCACTGTGTTATCTGTGGTGTTACATAGGACTGCAGGTCACATCTATACATTATCTGTACTCAGAGAGTTATCACTGTTATCTGTGGTGTTACATAGGACTGCAGGTCACATCTATACATTATCTGTACTCAGAGAGATATCACTGTGTTATCTGTGGTGTTACATAGGACTGCAGGTCACATCTATACATTATCTGTACTCAGAGAGTTATCACTGTTATCTGTGGTGTTACATAGGACTGCAGGTCACATCTATACATTATCTGTACTCAGAGAGTTATCACTGTGTTATCTGTAGTGTTACATAGGACTGCAGGTCACATCTACTACATTATCTGTACTCAGAGAGTTATCACTGTTATCTGTGGTGTTACATAGGACTGCAGGTCACATGTATACATTATCTGTACTCAGAGAGTTATCACTGTGTTATCTGTGGTGTTACATAGGACTGCAGGTCACATCTATACATTATCTGTACTCAGAGAGTTATCACTGTGTTATCTGTGGTGTTACATAGGACTGCAGGTCACATCTATACATTATCTGTACTCAGAGAGTTATCACTGTGTTATCTGTGGTGTTACATAGGACTGCAGGTCACATCTATATATTATCTGTACTCAGAGAGTTATCACTGTTATCTGTGGTGTTACATAGGACTGCAGGTCACATCTATACATTATCTGTACTCAGAGAGTTATCACTGTTATCTGTGGTGTTACATAGGACTGCAGGGAACATCTATACATTATCTGTACTCAGAGAGTTATCACTGTGTTATCTGTGGTGTTACATAGGACTGCAGGTAACATCTATACATTATCTGTACTTAGAGAGTTATCACTGTGTTATCTGTGGTGTTACATAGGACTGCAGGGAACATCTACTACATTATCTGTACTCAGAGAGTTATCACTGTTATCTGTGGTGTTACATAGGACTGCAGGTCACATCTACTACATTATCTGTACTCTGAGAGTTATCACTGTGTTATCTGTGGTGTTACATAGGACTGCAGGACACATCTATACATTATCTGTACTCATAGAGTTATCACTGTGTTATCTGTGGTGTTACATAGGACTGCAGGTCACATCTACTACATTATCTGTACTCAGAGAGTTATCACTGTTCTCTGTGGTGTTACATAGGACTGCAGGTCACATCTATACATTATCTGTACTCAGAGTTATCACTGTGTTCTCTGTGGTGTTACATAGGACTGCAGGTCACATCTATACATTATCTGTACTCAGAGAGTTATCACTGTGTTATCTGTGGTGTTACATAGGACTGCAGGACACATCTATACATTATCTGTACTCATAGAGTTATCACTGTGTTATCTGTTGTGTTACATAGGACTGCAGGTCACATCTACTACATTATCTGTACTCAGAGAGTTATCACTGTGTTATCTGTGGTGTTACATAGGACTGCAGGTCACATCTATACATTATCTGTACTCAGAGTTATCACTGTGTTCTCTGTGGTGTTACATAGGACTGCAGGTAGTATCCACTCTATTATTTGCCCCCCTCAGTGTGGTCGGCGCCCCCGGCTCCAGCCCCGGTTTGTTATTTTCAGGTTACGTCTCCCCTTTTAGCTCTTGCTCCTAATATTAGCTGGGTTATTTTCCGGTCGTATCTGAGGTGACCCCGATCCTCCACACTGTGCATATTGATTCCCAGCGCTGGATATAGAGCGCAGTCCACATCACAACCGCGGCTGGAGGAGCGAAGCTCTGAGGGCAGAACATGTGACCACAGATATTCTGAGACATAGGCCGCCATTGTACCACTGTATCACCTCACCTGCAGGGAAGGACACAACAACAAGGTCCATATAGGTGCAGACATCCCGAGCAATACCCACAATTCACCGGTCATAAAAGAGGAGCACCCCTTTAACCTCTTCAGGACGCAGGGCGTATCCATACGCCCTTGGGAAATCCGGTCCCCACCGCTAGCCGGTTGGGGACCGGCGCCGGATGCCTGCTGAAATCGTTCAGCAGGCATCGCGGCATATCGCCCAGGGGGGTCATTATGTCCCCCCCATGTCAGCGATGGCCGCAGATCGCTGGATAATTCAATCCAGCGATCTGCGGCGATTCCGGGTCAATCGGGTCTCCAGTGAACAGCCAGAGTCAGCAGGGGTGAGGTGGCACTGGTGCCACCTCACGATCGCCCTGATTCGTCGGCCGGTTTACCGGCCGACCAATCAGGGCACCTGCTGCGGGTGTCACTCCCGCAACCCCCTCCGCCCCTCTTCCGGAGGACGTGAGCGGGTGCGGGACGGGGACCCAGGCAGCTGAGGACCTCTATCCCCGACGTCCCTGTTGGGATCGGGGCCCCAGGAGCGGCGGCGGCGAGGGACTGACCTGGGGAGCAGCAGTTGGAGGTGATTGACAGCCTCCTGCTGTTGCTTAGCAACAGCTCCCAGCATACAAAAAGGGCATGCTGGGAGCTGTAGTTATGCAACAGCAGGAGGCAGACCACCACAACTCCCAGCATTCCCTTATGGGCATGCTGGGACTTATAGTTTTGCAACAGCTGGAGGCACATTTTTTCTATGGAAAAGTGTACCTTCAGCTGTTGTATAACTACAACTCCCAGCTTGCAGTGCATGCTGGGAGCTGTAGTGGTGCATCTGCTGGTTGCATAACTACAACTCCCAGCATGCCCGTTGGCTGTCGGTGACTGCTGAGAGTTGTAGTTTTGCAACAGCTGAAGGCACACTGGTTCTGAAACACTGAGTTAGGTCACAAACACAGTGATACATAACCAGTGTGCCTACAGCTGTTGCAAAACTAAAACTCTCAGCATGTACAGTCTGTCAGCGCATGCTGGGAGTTGTAGTTTTGCAACAGCTGGATGTTCCCCCCCAATGTGAACGTACAGGGTACACTCACATGGGCGGAGGTTTACAGTAAGTATCCGGCTGCAAGTTTGAGCTGCGGCAAATTTTCTGCCGCAGCTCAAACTGCCAGCGAGAAACTACTGTGAACCACCGCCCATGCGACTGTACCCTAAAAACACTACACTACACTACACTAACACAAAATAAAAAGTAAAAAACACTACATATACACATACCCCTACACAGCCCCCCTCCCCTCCCCAATAAAAATGAAAAACGTCTGGTACGCCACTGTTTCCAAATCGGAGCCTCCAGCTGTTGCAAAACAACAACTCCCAGTATTGCTGGACAGCCACTGACTGTCCAGGCATGCTGGGAGTTTTACAACAGCTGGAGGCACCCTGTTTGGGAATCACTGGCGTAGAATACCCCTATGTCCACCCCTATGCAAGTCCCTAATTTAGGCCTCAAATGCGCATGGCGCTCTCACTTTGGAGCCCTGTCGTATTTCAAGGCAACAGTTTAGGGCCACATATGGGGTATCGCCGTACTCGGGAGAAATTGCCTAACAAATTTTGGGGGGTATTTTCTGCTTTAACCCTTTTTAAAAATGTAAACATTTTGGGAAAACAAGCATTTTAGGTAAAAAAAAAATATTTTTTTTTTTTTACATATGCAAAAGTCGTGAAACACCTGTGGGGTATAAACGTTCACTTAACCCCTTGTTACGTTCCCCGAGGGGTCTAGTTTCCAAAATGGTATGCCATGTGGTGTTTTTTTTTTGCTGTTCTGGCACCATAGGGGCTTCCTAAATGCGGCATGCCCCATGAGCAAAATTTGATTCCAAAAAGTCAAATGTGACTACTCCTCTTCTGAGACCTGTAGTGCGCCAACAGAGCACTTTTCACCCCCTATATGGGGTGTTTTCTGAATCGAGAGAAATTGAGCTTCAAATTTTGGGGGGTATTTTCTGCTATTACCCTTTTTAAAAATGTAAAATTTTTGGGAAAACAAGCATTTTAGTTAAAAAAAATTTTTTTTTCTTTTTACATTTGCAAAAGTCATGAAACACCTGTGGGGTATTAAGGCTCACTTTATCTCATGTTACGTTCTCCGAGGGGTCTAGTTTCCAAAATGGTATGCCATATGTTTTGTTTTTGTTTTTTTGCTGTTTTGACACCCTAGGGGCTTCCTAAAGGTGACATGCCCCCCAAGAACCATTTCAGAAAAATGTTCTCTCCAAAATCCCCTTGTCGCTCCTTCCCTTCTGAGCCCTCTACTGCGCCCGCCGAACACTTTACATAGGCATATGAGGTATGTGCTTACTCGAGAGAAATTGGGCTACAAATACAAGTACAAATTTTCTATTTTTACCACTTGCAAAAATTCAAAAATTGGGTCTACAAGAACATGTGAGTGTAAAAAATGAAGATTGTGAATTTTCTCATTCACTTTGCTGCTATTCCTGTGAAACACCTAAAGGGTTAAAACACTTACTGAATGTCATTTTGAATACTTTGGGGGGTGCAGTTTTTATAATGGGGTCATTTATGGGGTATTTCTAATATGAAGACCCTTCAAATCCACTTCATAACTGAACTGGCCCCTGAAAAATATCGAGATTGAATTTTTTTTTGAAAAATTGGAAAATTGCTTCTGAACTTTGAAGCTCCTCTGGTGTCTTCCAAAAGTAAAAACTCATAAATTTTATGATGCAAACATAAAGTAGACATATTGTATATGTGAACCAAAAATTTTTTATTTGGAATATCCATTTTCCTTACAAGCAGAGAGCTTCAAAGTTAGAAAAATGCTAAATTTTCATTTTTTTCATCAAATTTTGGGATTTTTCACCAAGAAAGGATGCAAGTTACCATAAAATTTTACCACTATGTTAAAGTAGAATATGTCACGAAAAAACAATCTTGGAATCATAATGATAAGTAAAATCATTCCAGAGTTATTAATGTTTAAAGTGACAGTGGTCAGAATTGCAAAAAACTGCCGAGTCCTTAAGGTGAAAAAAGGGCTCGGTCCTTAAGGGGTTAAAGAAGATGGACTATTGTCATTAGATGCACCTATAGTTGTCACCACAAAATGAACTAACATATAATTTCCAAAATGTATAAACTTTATTGTAACAGCATAGAAAAAACAAAATACAACTGGACAGACAACCCCTAACCCATAAAATACACATACCCCCAAAAAATTGCATGGGCTCCCTGGTCACATCAAACACAGTGGTGGACCCTGTGCACCGTCGTTTTGTGGGTTTCCCCACTTCATCAGGAGGTGGAAAACTTTTTTTTTTAAATCAACTGGTGCCAGAAAGTTAAAAAGATTTGTAAATTACTTCTATTAAAAAATCTTAATTCTTCTAGTACTTATGAGCTGCTGAATACTACAGAGGAAATGGTTTTCTTTTTGGAACGCAGAGCTCTCTGCTGACATCATGACCACATTGTTCTCTGCTGACATCTCTGTCCATGTTAGGAACTGTCCAGAGCAGCATATGTTTTCTAATGTTTTTGCAAATCTGTTTAACTTTCTGGCACCAGTTGATTTAAAAAAAAAAAAAAAAATAGTTTTCCACCGGAGTACCCCTTTAAGCATCAAAAAGCCCCATCAAAACATAACTGCTGACCAATGAGCTTTGTCCCACCCCCTTAATATATAAGGGGCTGCAGCCAGTAAATTCTCTCTCTCTTATTTCCAGGCTACAAAGCAAGCAGCTCTCTTAGTTCCGGATTATAAAGCCGAGCACATCTCAGCACAAATATCAAATCCAGCCAGGCCTCAAGCCTAAAGTCCAGCAGCCACAAAACCGTGAGTTACTCCAAGCTCAATCCTACAAATTCTATGTGACTACTAAACGGGATCAGTATTTTCCTCGGGGAGAGGACGCCACTCCTGACGTGAGACAGAGTGGCGTCCTCTCCCCGAGGAAAATACTGATCCCGTTTAGCTAGTCAGAGGCCTCTCACCCAGCCAAGCCAGATAACCCTGCTCTGTACTGACGAGGGGCAAGTACCACGTCAGTACTTGACCACAGGGCCATTCGATTCCGGGGGACTCTGGGCCATGGATTCCCACCTGGCCCAGGCTCCTGGAAGTTGAATTGTGCCCTGTTGGAGCAGAGGGAGGTCATGGAGGAACTTAGGGATGCGTACCTTGTATGGCGAAATGACAAATGTCTGTTTAAGTGCATCAGCGATTGGTGGGAATATGTTAAAGTCGAATTCCGTTGTTTCTTTCAGGCAAAAGGCAGTCTTGGCAAGACCGACTAGGAAGGATAAACCCGAAGATCGGACTGTGGAGCTCCAGAAAGCTCTCGATGGAAGGCAAGGCACTTGTCCTGCGGAGTGAAGTTTTGCCTGTGCTCCAATATACCGCACAGGCCTGGCCTCCCCATACCACCATTTGCAAGGCCATCACCCGGACAGTGTTTGGCTTCATCTGGGGCAAAATGGACAGAGTCAAGAGGACTGTGATGTACAAGAAGCCCCGCAAGGGTGGGAAGGGAATACCCGACATCCCCACTCTGCTGAGGGCCTCCTTTGCATGTGTCACCGTGCAACGGACTCTTGTTGAAAAGACTGGCTCAGCGGGCAGGTCCATGTCTCGCTTGCTTCTCATGCCCCTCTGGAGACAGCTGGGCTGGGACAAGTGGGACAGCTCCATCCCTTACAACTGGAACACTCCCTGGTTCTACGGGGATGTTGTCCGGTTCGTGAGGGAGCACCAGCTGGAAGGACTGAAACCCGACCTATGGAAGCCAAAGACAATCCACAAGCTCATCCGAGCTAAGGACTTGACCGAGCTGGTTCCGGGACTCCCCGCAGCCACTGCAGAGACAGTTTGGAATAATGTGGCCTCAAAGCGGCTTACCAATGGACACAAGGACTTGTCGTGGATGGCTGTCAATTGAGGACTCTCTCTCAGGTCATTCATGCATGCCCGCGACCTGTGCAAGACCCGGTACTGCCCCCGGTGCCCCTACGTGGAGGAAACATCTTTCCACGTGTTTTGGCAGTGCCCCTTTGCACAGGGTCTGTTGGACGCCCTAGAACACGAACTCAGAGACTCTGTACCCAGGAGCTGCCTATCGTACCATTCGGTGCTTTACGGTCTGTTCCCTGGGACCCACGACGTGGAGGCCATCCAGGAGGCCTGGCGCCTTATGAACTGTTTTAAGGACGCAGTGTGGCTTGCCAGGAACCGCCTCGTGATCAACAGGGAAAATATGTCCGTCCGGGACTGCCGCAGGTTCATCAAGAACCTGCTTAGAGACTATTCCATCTTGGACAGCCCGGCCGTTGATGAGGAAGAAGAGGAGTGAAGACCCCTCTCCTTCTCCCATGTCTCCCTGAAGATACAGCCCAGCAGTTTGGCCCTGTGATCCGCCCCCTCCCCACCCCCACATAGTCACCCACACCCCTACTCCGATCACAGATTGTATTGTTTTGTTTTTTGATCTCTTGTGCCTTTCTATTACAGGATTGAGCTGAGTGTTAGAGTAGCATGGTGTGCGATGTATAGCTTAGGGAACCTTTGCTGTGTATTGTACCATCATGCTTTGTGTGACTGTAATTTATTGTACGACTTGTAATGACTGAACGGAAAATAAAGCTCTTTCAATCAAAAAAGTACCCCGAAACAGCTGTCTGCAGATGGGTGCTCTTTCCTTCTGGAGAGAGTTCTGGCTTGGCATAATATCCCAATTAGTTCTGAGACTTCTTAACTGGAGTCAGAGCTGGTTGCAGGACACACTACCTGTATATGGGGTGTGGTCAGCTCATTTGAATATTTTTTACTAGAAACTCAAATCTCTTAAAAATAGTAGCACGGTGGCTAGCACCAAAGCTCATTGATCCCGGAGTCCCAGCAAACCTGTGAGGAACCTGTACTACGGTTCTCTCTCGCAAAGACGGTTCTGTTCAATGCCATTGCATAAAATATACAGTAAAGTTACTTCATGTTTACTTCCTAAAATCTGCTGTGGACATTCCGTTATTTCTCCCTGCCGTTTGTGGGACTGTTGGCGGTAGGAGTATTACATTGAGGAAACCCCACCCTGGCATCACGACAATTGAGAGTTAATACCAATATACCCAGGGGTCAAATCCTGGGAAAAAAAAGTGTGGGAACTCTTCCACTGAAGGGCCAGTCCTGCAGGACTCCTGCTAATGGGAACGGTGTTCTTGCTATAAGAAAAGTGCAGGAACTCAGTTCCCATGCGTTCCTGCAGGACTTGAGCCCTGAATATACCCTACACTTTCACCGCAACACCCCAGACACCATTACCCTCCCGGGTACCACAGCTATGTAATATAGGTATTAATTGTATTGACCGACAGTACAATTGGTCACACAACAAAAAGAGCCCTAATATGGGTCTGTGGATGGAAAAATAAATAAAATAAATATATATATATGACTTGTAAAAGACAAGAAGGAAAAAGAAAAACAAAAATGCAAAAATGAAAATGAAAGTGTTCTCAACCAAAGTAGTACATGTAATCGTTATGTAATTGTAGCGGGGAATAAAGGGGTACTCCAGCATTCTGAACATTTTGTTCAGAACGCTCGGAGCCGGGGGCCGTGATCGTGATGTCGCAGGCCATGCCCCCTCGTGATGTCACACTACGCCCCCTCCATTTATGTCTATGGGAGGGGCGTGTCGGAAGACACGCCCCTCCTATAAACATGAATGGTGGGGGCGTGGTGTGACATCATGAGGGGTGTGGCCGTGACGTCACGATCACTGCCGCAGGAACCCAACGCAGGGTGCTGCGGGAGATCGTGGGACGCCCCAGCCGCGGGACAAAGAGGATCAGATATCTTATCCCCGATCCTTTGGATCGGGGATAACGTGTCTAGGGAGGGAGTATCCCTTTAAATCGATATAAATCTTACCGATCATAGATAGCATAGTACATATCATTATTCTAGGATTGTTTTTCGGCATTTAAACAAATAAAACCTCAAAGGTAACATAAGCCATACCTACATAGATACCTTATATATAAATGATTAGTATGCAGGCTTGTAATAGAAAGGATTCCTATATATTGTGTTTATATAGAAGCCCCTGCTCCCCACCACATGACACCAGGGACACCACAAAAGACCTATAGAAACAAAAAATAGCAATAAAGGTGGTTGCCCAGACATGATATGTTTTATGATATAAGCCATATATCTCAATGTAATTCTGTATGTTTAGAGGACAACAGTATATTTAGTGCCTAATATTTTCCATAAAGTTTTTTTTTAGTAATATAATAATTATTTTAATAATCTTTTTCATGGAGAAAAAAACATAAATAAAAAAAAATATTATTATTAATAATAAAATAATGATAAAATAATAATATAATAATAAAATAATAATAATAAAATTATATATGTATACCGTATTTATCGGGGTATACCACGCACCGGCCTATAACACGCACCCTCATTTTACCAAGGATATTTGGGTAAAAAAAGTTTTTTACCCAAATATCCTTGGTAAAATGAGGGTGCGTGTGTATGCATGCGCATACCCCGATACACCGCCAGGAAAGGCAGGGGGAGAGAGGCCGTCGCTGCCCGCTTCTCTCCCCCTGCCTGTCCTGGGATCTAGAGCCCTGCTGCCGCCGCTTCACTCCCCCTGGCTATCGGTGCCGCTGCCCGTTCTCTCCCCCTGACTATCGGTGCCGGCGCCCCATTGCCGGCACCGATAGCCAGGGGGAGAGAAGCGGCACCGGCAATGGGGCAGTGGCGCTGATAGCCAGGGGGAGAGAAGGGGCAGCGGCACCCGTTGCCTCCCCCATCCTCGGTTGTATAATTACCTGTTGCCGGGGTCGGGTCCGCGCTGCTTCAGGCCTCCGGTGTGCGTCCCATGCGTCGTTGCTATGCACTGCACGGCGCGGCACAATGACGAGTGACGTCATTGCGTCTCACAGCGCATAGCAACGACGCAGGAGACGCACACCGGAGACCTGAAGCAGTGCGGACCCGACCCCGGCAACAGGTAATTATACAACCGAGGATGGGAGGAGGCAACGGGGCAGCAGCGCCGGCAATGGGTGCCGCTGCCCCTTCTCTCCCCCTGTCTGTCGGCGCCGCTACCCCATTGCCAGTGCCGCTTCTGTCCCCCTGGTTATCGGTGCCGGCAATGGGGCAGCGGCACCGATAGCCAGGGGGAGAGAACGGGCAGCGGCACCGATAGGCAGCAGGCCTCTAGACCCCAGGGCAGGCAGGGGCAGAGAAGCCGGCAGCGACGGCAGGTCTCTGCACCTGCAAAGCCGCTGCAGTTCATTGATTTAAAGCGCCCGCTTTAAATCATTGAACTGCAGCGGCTTATTGGCGTATAACACGCAGGTAGACTTTAGGCTAAAAATTTTAGCCTAAAAAGTGCGTGTTATACGCCGATAAATACGGTATACAGTATATATGTATACATATATACAGTGTATATATATATATATATATATATATATATATATATATATACAAAAAATAGCAATAAAGGTGGTTGCCCAGATATGTTTTATTATATAAGTCATATCTCAATGTAACTCGGTATGTTTAGAGGACAACAGTAAATTTAGTGCCTAATATTTTCCATAAAGTTTTTTTTGTAATATAATAATTATTTTTATAATCTTCTTCATGGAAAAAAAAATATTAATAATAATAATAATAATAATAATAATAATAATATAATTATAAAATAATAATATCAAAATGATAATAATACAATTATATATATACAGTGTATATATATATATATATATATATATATATATATATATTTATATATATATATTTATATACCGTATATAGGTAAATATAGGGGTTCCTATATTGCCCAAAGGTACCTGTCATATGTAGCATATCTTAAATCTTAGCTGGGTGGGATATGAGGGATGCAGGAATAGTTGAATACCATGCAGATAATAGTTGTTGCTGTTTTCGGGTCTGGATTTTTACGGGATAAAAGGTAATTTGGTAGTGGGGTCTTTCATTCCCATCCTGGCCAATTCAGGTTTTCATTGTGGGAAAAATCAGCCCAGGTGCTGAAGACAGCTGGTTAATGGGCATCAAAACTAGGTGTAACTAAGTTTACAGGCTGAGCCTGGAAGGAACCTGAACCTCGGTTGTGAGTTGGAGCCCTGATGTCTGCAATCTCAAAAAAGGGGATCAAGGACGTACATGTATGGGGGGGCTAAAAAATTATGTTAAAGTTTTTTAAAAAAAAAGTTAATAAAAGTGAATTAACCACTTCCTAATAAAAGTTTGAATCCCCCTTTCCCCATTTAAAAAAAAATAAGATGATGAAATAAAAAATAAAACAATCATTTGTGGTCGTAGCTCCTGCCCGAGAAGCGTACCTACCTACCCTACTACTGCTGAATACCAACCCCTAACTAACCAAGCAGTCTGAGGTGTGCCATAACTTCTGCGTATAGAATATGCCTGGAGGAAAAGAGGGCAAAACCCTATAAAATTATCAAGTACATTTACAAACCAACGTTTTGAAAGCATTAGCCGTCCCTTTTCAACATGTAATTATATAATCCCTACAATGCTATTGTAACTACGGCCAAGCCTCTGCATGTGATTCCCCTAACCTTAGGAAATCATGACAACTGAAAGCCAGCGTGTCCTAATGATGAGCTGTCCTGGGGTACCGACGGGGAACTACCTAAGCGACAGCTAACCAACTAACTAGGTCAGCTGACAGCTGCTGGATGGCTGGCAACCCCCCTCTTTGTACACTCTACATGGTAGATTGATGGCATGGAATGGAAAGCAAACAATGGCGCCCTGTTAGAGGAAAACCACGCGATGACATGCTGGATACCTGACAGATATGTTTTGAAAGTATTATGCTGGATGCAAGGAAAAGTGGCAAAACCCGATGAATGCAAATAGAATAAAATGGCATTGGGACATCTACTAGATATCAATGAAAATGTCACGTAGTATTCTAGGCTACGTGTTGGAAGTACGCTGTGAGCTATGGGCGTGAAAAGCCTAGACTGAGAACAACCCTATGCCCGTATATACCACTCTGAGTGCTAACAATGTGTAAACACAAAACTAAGTAATCACCAACTTAAACCTGTGTAAGGTTACCACTGCAACCAACCTATGAATATGAACGGCAATGCAACGCCTTATGCAGCAAGGTGATGATGAGACTCACCCAACCTGTGACTACTATCATCGTCGATCAGAGCCAGGACAAACCAAACCAACCACACCGAACCAAGCTATATCCTCAACGCTAAGCAAACGTATGGACACGTGATGACGTTACCGCCGACCTGCAGTCATGTCGGGTCGCAACTGAACTGACCTATAGACGTGATAGGCCGAACCATGAAAGACTCAACTAAATCTGCAAGTAACAGTATGACCGTCACCCTGAACCAAATAGGTCGTGACCATGAGAAACCTATAGACGTGGCAATTAAGAATGAAAACATCATGCTATCCCTGTAGCATAACCCGATTGCCGAAGGAACACAACGTATACCAAGACATTATCGCCACCCTTATTCTGGTCGGGTTGAGTCCAGACTAACCTGTAGACGTGACTGATCTAGACCAACTATATGAGTGCATGTATAAGCTTTGAGCGTGTGTAAAGTAAGAATCCAACAGGTATGAGTACAGCATATCCTACCAGTGAGCGTATTGCAGAAAAAACTCTACAGGTGAGTACAGCATGAATTCTACGAGTATGTACGCAGCACAATCCTACAAGCATGTAAAAGCGTGTGTATGGTATGAGTGCTACAAGCATGCACCCTACAACATGCACAAGCGTGAGTGCAGAATGAATCCTACAAGCAAGTGTACTGTATGAAACCTAAAGGCGGATATACCATATAATCCTACAAGCGAGTGTACAGTGTGAATCCTATAAGCGGGTGTACGGAATAATTCTAGAAGTGTGTGTACTGTATGAACCCTACAAGCGTGTGTGCAGTATAAACCCTATAAGCATGTGTACGATATGACCCTACAAGCGTGTGTACAGTGTAAACTCTACAAGCGTGTAGATAGTATGACCCCGCAAGCATATGTACAGGATGCGCCCAACAAGTACAGCATGAATCCTGTTAGTGTGTATAGTATGAATCCGACAAGCGTATGGACAATAAGAAACTGATGAACCTACAAACATGTACAAGCGTGTGTACCGTCTGAAAGTTACCAGCATGAATCCTACGAACGTGCATGAGCGTGAGTACAATATAAGTCCTACGAGCAAGTGTACAGTTAAAAGTCCTACAAGTGTACCGCATAAATTCTACAAGCTTGTGTACAGTATAAACCCTACAAGTGTGTACACAGTATGACTCTACAAGTGTGGTATACAATATAACCCTATGAACGAATATCCTACAAGTACCGCATGAATCCTATGAGTGTGTGAACAGTGTAAAATCTACAAGCATATGAATAATGAGAATCTATAGCGTGTGTGCAGCATAAATCCCACGAGCGTGTGTACCGCAGAATCCTACAAACATATGTAAAGCATAAACTTACAAACATGTGTGCAGCATAAATCCTACAAACGTATGTACAGCATAAATCCCACAAGCGGGGTGTACCGCAGAATCCTACAAACGTATGTGCAGCACGGATCCTACCAGCGTGTGTATGGCACAAAACCAACCAGCGTATGTGCAGCATAAATCCTAAAAACGTGTGTGCGGGATAAATCCTACCAGCGTGTGTACGACATAAATCCTACAAGCGTGTGTGCAGCATTAATCCTACAAAGTGTGTACGGCATAAATCCTACAAGCGTGTGTGCAGCATGAATCCTACAAACGTGTGTATGGCATAAATCCTATAACGTATGTACAGAATAAATCCTACGAACGTGTGTATGGCATAAATCCTATAACGTATGCACAGAATAAATCCTACGAACATGTATACGACATGGGTCCTACCAGGATGTGTACGGCATGAATCCTATCCGCGTGCGTACAGCATGACTATTATAAATGCGTGTATGGTATAAATGTGTGTACGACAACTATGAGGGCATGTATCTGGAACAAGAATAAGCCGAATGTGTGGAACAAATTACAAGAGCGAACAAATTATATGAGTATGTACTAACCAACTATATGCACGGACCACATGTTATGTAAATTAACTTATAAGAGTGTGAACACAGACAACTATATGAGCGTATGCGCGGAATGATGAAGCGTGTGCCTGGCACAACTACATGACCGTCTATGTATAGGAACGTGCATGAAATGACTATAAAGCGTATCCATTTTATTGAATTTTTTTTTTTTTTTTATGTAGCGAAAAGCATGAAAATGAATTTGATAGTAAAGTAACAGGCACCAAGCTAAACAATACATCTTTCCCGTATATTAAGGATAGAACCCCCACCTGAAGCGTAGCTCCAAGTCAGATGACTATACCTGACTGCTGACAACTTGCAACACACCGAGGGATACAAGTAACTGCAGGGGAGAGGGGGGAGAAGGAAGAAGGAGACAGTATTAACACTGCTAAGCATGCCCCCATCCACCCCTGCAGTGTAATGGACCACAGTATAAGTGAGACCTGCAGCTCCGCGACAGCCGGACCGCCCGGAAACACTGAAATATTAATATAAATAAAAAGAACACTGTGAGGAAGTTAGTCTAGGAGACACAGGGTGGAGGCGAGCGCAGCTGACCGACCAGACCGGCAGCTTGGGGCGGGGGGGGGAAAGCACGAGCCCACACGGTGGAGCGGAGCGGTGAGCCCAACTGGGCGGAAGGGCGCGCAAGCCCCGCAGAGACGCTGGAGACACATAAAGACCTTCCAGCAGTACAGCCCCCCACGGCAAATGGAGCGCACAAAGTGAGCCTCCTGCACCTGCCACGGAAGGCAGCACTGGAGAGAGGAGCAGACACCTACCGGCAGGGTGTAACCACTTGCCCGAGACTGCAAGTCTGACATGACAACGCCCGTGATGTAATAACCAGGGGCCGGGCTGACCAAGGGTTCCCCCGAACTCCGGCTTACCTCCGGAGTTGGGGACCAGTCAGCGTTATCCCCGGTCAGCCGTGGCCACTTACCACTACCATGCCGGCTGGAACGACCTTCCGGTCAGCTGACCCGTGCAGTCAGGTGACCGACGTGGACGTAACGCCACGCCCTGTTGACATCCCGTGACGGACCCTCGACCGAAAAACCCACGGCGTCCGAATGTGAGGCGGCCGTGAGTTTTTAAAGGCAGCCCGCTCCTCCCACAAATACAGTCCAGCTGCGCAGGCCTTACCACATTTGGCACCGTCACATGCATAAATGTCCAAACTATTAAAGGAGTAGATAAACCACACGGTCTATAGCGTACACGTAAAAAAATACCATAGTCCAAAATTGTGCATTTTTGGTCACTTCATAAACCATAAAAAATTTATATAAAACGATCAAAATGTCCCATTCAAACTAAAATGTTACCAATAAAAACTACAGAACACAGCACAAAAAATGAGCCCTCATGTAGCCCTGTATGGGAAAAAATAAAAAAGTTATAGGGGTCAGAAGAGGACAATTTTACACATACTAATTGTTCATGCTAAACTGTCCAGAGTAGGAGCAAATCCCCATGGTAAACCTACTCTGGACAGTTCCTAAAATGGACAGAGGTGTCAGCAGAAAGCACTGTGGTCAGACAGAAAAGAAATTCAAAAAGAAAAGAACTTCCTGTGGAGCATACAGCAGCTGATAAGTACTGGAAGGATTAAGATTTTTTAATAGAAGTAATTTACAAATCTGTTCAACTTTCTGGCACCAGTTGATTTACAAGAAACTGTTTTCCAGTGGAGTACCCCTTTAAGGTCAAAATGGTTTGAGTCGTTAAGGGGTTACATAATACATTTGATATCTGCTTTGTTGGGAGTCTGGAAATAAGCCATCAGTATGAAGAGAGAATATTATTGTATAGTTAGTGCCGGAAGAGCAGGAATTTATTTTGTGTTTTGTACCAAAATGTGAAGACTGAATGACAATTCCCAGAATGCAAATCCCCAGCGAGTGTGCAGACACTGAATACATAGGAAACCTGGAATGCATGCAGAATAGTGAGTACAGCTCTGGAGTATAATACAGGATATAAATAGAGATTTTCCTAGCTTGTGACGGAAAATATAAGTTATATGAAGACAGGAGGCGAGTATCTTATGCATTAATCTTTCTTTATTAATGCCCATAGCAGAATATTCACTATTCAATTAAACGTAATGGAGAAAAAACTTCAAACTACAACTCCCAGCAGTCCTTGGGGCACAATAGCCACTCCTATCCCTGTAGCCCCTATATATGGACTGCCTCTTCATATAACTTCCTCTTTCTTCATGCGAAACACCGCCGCACTGGACTAGAGATGATAACTGATCAGCACCGCAATCTTCCGACGTCGCAGCCAGCCGGCCCGATATCTTAGGTGTCGAAGATCCACCGGCAAACTCCAACTGTGTCTCAACAGAGACCCTAGGTAAGAAAAAACGATTTGGACCAACAGGTCATCCGTACACCGGACACCAACAGCGATCGGTAATCTCCTTCGCCTGCTGCACAGTAACCGGAATGGTCTTCCAACCGGCCCTAGACCCTTAGGACCTCAGGGCGCCGCCTCGCTCCAACGGGAGCCGAAGGACTTTAACTTCTGGAGACAGATGTCGTCCCAACGGGGACCAAGGAACCCGAACATTAGTTCGAACGTATCAAACCGCCAACCTGGATCCACCATCTTCTTTCAGTAACCTGAGAATAGAACAAAAGACACGTAATAGGGTGGGTAGGGAGGGAAGATACTCGCCTCCTGTCTTCATATAACTTATATTTTCCGTCACAAGCTAGGAAAATCTCTATTTATATATCAGACAGGAGGCTCATATCTTATGCAAGTTCAAAGCTAACAAAACTAGCTAAGTTACATGCGACAACATAATCTGACAAGCCCTATAAAACAGACATGGAGACATGTTCCTCCGGTCTGAAGTAAAAATGGCGAAAAGTGGTTTCGGAAGACCAGTCGGCTGCCATTAAAAGATCAGAAAGGGAACCCCCTGAGGTGACCACCTTAGTAGCCATAGCGCCCCTGGATGAATGGGCTCCAAACAGGGATATGTCTATGCCCGCCATTTCCATGGCCGAACGTACCCAGCGTGCTAAAGTAGCGGAAGTGACCGGGTGATGAGGTTTGACGTAAGAAACCAGCAGTTGAGAGGAATCCGTAGATCGCAAATCTGCAGTCCGCGATTCGTATGCCTGCAGGCAACGGACAACGCAGATCAGAGGATGCGCAGGGAAAAATGGGTAAAAAACTGATTGGATACCCGTCTTGGTTCTACGGACCACAGCAAACTTGACCCCCTGAGGCGAGAATTGTCGCCTAGAAATGTCCAATGCCCTCACGTCCGAGACACGCTTGATAGAAACCAAGCATAAGAGGACAGTTAGTTTATACGATAACAGCTTCAAGGGGAGATTGCTATTATCTTCCCACGTAGAAAACATATCAAGTAACCTGGAAACATCCCAGGTCGCCTGGTATCGAGGCCGAGGGGGACGCTTAAATTTAATGCCGCGCAAAAGCCTACAGACAAGCGGATGTTTGCCAACCGGCAAAGAGTCCACTGGGCAATGATAAGCTGAAATAGCCGACCGGTACACATTGATGGAGCTAAAAGATTTGCCAGATTCAAAAGAATCTGCCAAATAGTTGACCACTACCGACACAGGTGCATGTACGGGATCAACCTGCCGTTGATCACACCAACGAACCCAGAGTCTCCAGGCTGATCGATATGCCGATCTAGTCCCGGGGGCCCAGGCCAAGGCGAGGAGATCCCTAGCCGATCTTGAAAGGTCGTTATCCTCGTCCGGGACCCCGAAACCAACCACGCTAGGAGAGTTAGGTTCCCCTCCACTACTAGCGGGTGGAGACCCTTGGTCGGATTGGTGAGGAGATGCGGGGAGTGAGGGAGCAGTCTGGGGTAATCCACGGTCATCCCCAGGAGGAGGGGAAACCACGGCTGTGTTGGCCACCAGGGTGTGATCAGCACAACCGTCGCCTTCAGGTTCGCAGTATGTAGGAGAACCCGGGGTATTAACTGGAACGGGGGAAACGCATAATGTATCCCCTCCGGCCAAGGTTGGCGGAGAGCGTCTACCGCAGACGCTTCCGGATCCGGCCTCCAGCTGAAAAAACATGGCAGTTGATGGTTGAGGCGAGAAGCGAAGAGATCCACGCATAACGGACCCCAAAGCTGTCTCAACCGCAGAAAAACGGACCGATTCAATCGCCAGTCGCTGGAATCGAGGAGGTAGCGGGAATTCCAATCGGCTACCGAATTGGAGACCCCTGGGATATACTCCGCTATTGGAACAATGTCGCGGGCTAGGCAGAAGTGCCAAAAATCTTTCGCGAGATCCGCAAGGATTCTGGATCTGGTGCCCCCCAAGCGGTTGATGTACTGAACCGCCGCTACGTTGTCCATGCGTAGTAATACACAGCAATTGGACGCATGTGGGAGAAAACTCCTGACGGCAAAGAACGCCGCTAGAAGTTCCAAGGCATTGATATGCAGGGAAGTTTCCGAGACGGACCATGTCCCTCCTGTGGAATCCGCTCCACAACGGGCTCCCCAGCCCTGACGACTCGCGTCCGACTCTATGATGATGTCCGGGCTGGAGTTGAAAATGGTCTTGCCGTTCCATTTGACGGCATGACGGAGCCACCAGTGCAATTCTTCGGTGGCCGCCTGACAGAGGGGAACCTCGTCTGCATATCTGAGGCCCTGCCTCAGGTGCATGATCTTGAGCCTCTGAAGGGCTCTGTAGTGCAATGGGGCTGGAAATATAGCCTGGATGGAGGCTGCCAGAAGACCCACTAGGCGCGCCAGGATCCGTAAGGATAAGCAACCCTTGCGCAAAATCGCCCTGATTTCTTTGCGTATCAGGGCTAGTTTGGCCTTGGGAAGACGGAGGACGGCATGATTGGTGTCTACCAAAAAACCTAGAAACTCCATCTCTTGGGCCGGGGTTAGAACCGATTTTTCTCGGTTGACTATGAACCCTAGGTCGTGTAATAGTGATAACGTCCACTCCATGTGGAGAGATGCCAAAGCTTTGGAGCTGGCCATGATAAGGAGGTCGTCTAGATAAATGATCAGACGTACCCCTCTGCTCCTCAGGGACGCCACCACTGGTTTCATGAGTTTGGTGAAACACCATGGGGCGGAGGATAGGCCGAACGGTAGGCAAGTAAATTGCCACATTCGGTCTTTCCAGAGAAAACGGAGAAAGGGTTGAGACTCTGGGTGTATCGGGACGGTGAGATAGGCGTCTTTTAAATCCACCTTCACGAGCCAATCTCCGAAATGAAGGAGGTCCCGAAGGAAATGAATCCCTTCCATTTTGAAATGTCGATAAGTGACATGCTGGTTGAGGTCTCGAAGGTTTATCACTGGGCGGTAACCGCCCCCTTTTTTCTTTACTAAGAAGAGGTTGCTTACAAAACCCGGAGAGGAGTGGACTACCTCCTGGATTGCCTGTTTGGCCAGGAGATCCCTTATTTCGTTGTCTATTAGGGCAACGTTTTGGTTCGAGAACCTGATAGGGGTCGGCATAATGCCCATCGTCGGCAAGGATTGGAGTTCGATTACGAACCCCGATATCGTATCTAGGATCCACGCGTCTGCCGTAATCGCAGACCAAGCGTGGGTAAAATACCTCAGACGTCCCCCCACTGGTATACGAGAGTGTGGAATATAGAGTGTACTCACCGGTATGGGGTCTAGATCTGGGGTAACCACGTCCACCACGTCCGCGCCAGGGCCTGCCACGGGGTGGGAAGAATGGCGCCGGCTGTGCCACTGGCATGGTGTAGGAGGGAGGAGCCTGATGGTATTGTGACTGAGCAGATTGTCTGCCGTGTGGCCGATAGGTAGGAGCGCGGCCGGCAGATCGGCCTTTACCTCTGCCGGCCCGGGGAAAAATTTTATTGGTCCCAGACTTTTTTAGGGACGACTGGGCCTTATCCAAGCTAGTGAAAAGCCCGACAAATTTGTTTATGTCTTTCACTAAGCTATCGCCAAACAGCAACCCCTCCGCGGAAGGACCAGGCTCGGTCTCAGCTAAATGGGACAATTGTGGATCAAGGCGCATGAGGATAGAGCGCCTTCTCTCTATTGAGCAGGTGGTGTTGGCGCTGCCCGCTAGGCAAATAGCCCTTTGTGCCCATCCGCGGAGTTGACGGAGATCAACCGGCTGGTCCGTCGCTGCCGCCTGCTCAGACAGGTTTAGAATTTTTGTAAGGGGACCAATCAGGTCCAGGATACGTTCCTGGATGGTCCGAAATGAGCGTTCAATCCCCTTTTTGGGGAATTTACCTGATTTCATGAGGTACTTTGATAAGACCGGGTCCACCTCCGGGGTATTAACCACCTTATGTGGTACAAAGGGTCTGGGGCACTCTGCCCTTAATTTATTGCGGCTCGTCTTGTCCAAGGACTTACGTGCCCAAAATTCCACGTATTGTGATACGTGGGGAAGTGGGGTCCAGTCACCAGATCTCGGGTGGGAGATCGCGTCAGGGTGGAAGAACGGCTCACCTAGTGCGTCTAGGATAATCTCGTCCTGCGTAGCAGGGTTTGCGTTGGTATCGAACGCAGTGTCCCCAACATCCTCGTCCATTGCTTCAGACTCATCATCGTCCGCCTCATCTGAATGAGCAGACGAATCCTCATCTGAGGAATCTACGAACGAATTGGGTTTGGACCGTCTAGCGGACCTTAGCCTCTTCCCTTTTAACTCCCCGAGGCCCAGGGGTCGAGTGGAGTCTGAGGGATGTTGGGGTTGGCAGGTCGGGGTAGGAGCTGCCTGGAACATATTATTTTCTTCCCCTGTCGGGGAGTCGGATGCCGCCAAGACATGCTTCCTTTTCTGGGAAGCTTTGCCTTTTTTGAGAGGCGGTTCACCGCCCTGAGGTGGTGGGGCTGACATCATGTGGGTTGAGGACTGAGACCCAGAAGGTACCATGGCAGAAGCTAGGGCTGCTTGTACCGATTTATTAATAAGGTCCTGGATTTGGCTGGCAGTCATAAACTGCGCTGAGTCTAGGGGAAAGCCATCCCCTCTAGGGGGAACAGATGTGGGCTCCTCAGCCATGATGTAGCAATTTAGACTAAAATATATAGGAGTCTAAAAATAAGTATCTAATTAGGGGATACAGAATAAATTCTGTCTCCCAGAAGCTAAGCAAGATAAAGTAAGACCTGATAGCAGATTACAGGCTCCGTCCTCCACACCGCTAGCGCTGTACTGGCGTTGCGCTGGGAGGGGAGAACGAGAGCCTCTGCACTCAGGGACGAAGTCTCGCGAGACTACGTCCCTAGGGCTATGATTGGAGGACGCAGGAGCGCCCTCCAATGACTAAATGTAAAGGCACGCCCACTCTTCAATCGCAGGCCGTGGAGAGAGAGCGGTCTGCGTTGAAGGGCACGCCCCTCGCCCGCGCGCGCGAAAAGAGGATGAAGGAGAAGCAGAAAATGTCGGCGCCAGGTAAATGGCGACCACTAAGGAAGAAGGGAAAGGGAACCAGAGGGGAGTAGTCAGTAAAGCACCGGAATTCTCCGGTAAAAGAAGTAGGAATGAAGGTGAAAGAGCGGGCGAATTATAGGCAGAAATATATATACATATATATAACCTATAAACAAGTGAACCAGCGTAATAGTTCCACATACGCTGAGCCAATATATATATATATAAGTAAGAATAAGCTATAATAGTAAAACACTGTAAGGAACACTTATCTGTATGCTGCTATGAGCAGAAAGAAAGAGGAAGTTATATGAAGAGGCAGTCCATATATAGGGGCTACAGGGATAGGAGTGGCTATTGTGCCCCAAGGACTGCTGGGAGTTGTAGTTTGAAGTTTTTTCTCCATTACGTTTAATTGAATAGTGAATATTCTGCTATGGGCATTAATAAAGAAAGATTAATGCATAAGATATGAGCCTCCTGTCTGATATATAACTCAGGATCAGTACAGGATAAGTAATGTAATGTATGTACACAGTGACCACACCAGCAGAATAGTGAGTACAGCTCTGGAGTATAATACAGGATATAAATCGAGATTTTCCTAGCTTGTGACGGAAAATATTAGTTATATGAAGACAGGAGGCGAGTATCTTATGCATTATTCTTTCTTTAATAATGCCCATAGCAGAACAAAATTCGATAACAATCATTGTAAAGAAAAAACTACAACTCCCAGCAGTCCCGGGGCCACAGCAGCCACTCCTCGTCTGTAGCCCCTATATAAGGACTGCCCACATATGGATCCTCCTCTTTCTTCACGCGAATCAGAGCCGCATATGAAGCCGAAACGCCAGCCAGACATCCACATCGCTCCTCCAATCGTCGGCCAGGAATGGCCAGAACTCAGGAAACGAGGCCACTCGACGGCCTAACTTCGTCCCAACGGGGACTGTAGAGAACTCCAGTAGTGCTCCACCAACAGGATAGTAGTAGGCAGGAAACCAGCCAACGCCTTCAGTATCCTGAAAAGACAATAAAAAATCATAACAGGGAGGGTAGGGAGGGAAGATACTCGCCTCCTGTCTTCATATAACTAATATTTTCCGTCACAAGCTAGGAAAATCTCGATTTATATATCAGACAGGAGGCTCATATCTTATGCAAGTTCAAAGCTAATAAGTATCGACAGAGAAACAAAATCGGAAATAGTATTACAAAACTGACATGGAAACATGGTCCTCCGGTCTGAAGTAGAACCTGGCGAAAGGTAGACTCTGAGGACCAGTCTGCAGCCATGAGCAAGTCAGAAAGGGAGCCCCCTGCTGTGACTATTTTAGTGGCCATCGCACCCCTAGAAGAATGAGCTCCAAACAGGGAGACGTCTATGCCCGCCATATCCATGGCGGAACGCACCCAACGAGCCAAGGTAGCGGACGCCACCGGATGATGAGGTCTGACATAGGATATAAGAAGTTGTGAGAAATCCGGAGACCGTAAATCTGCAGTCTGCGATTCATACGCCTGTAGGCAACGAACCACACAAAGTCGAGGATGCGCAGGAAAAAAAAACGGGTAAAAAAAAACCGAGTGAATGCCTGTCTTGGTCCGTCGGACCACGGAAAACTTGACTCCCTGAGGCGAAAATTGTCGCCTAGAGATGTCCAGAGCCTTCACGTCCGAGACGCGTTTGATAGACACCAAACATAAAAGGACCGTCAGTTTATATGACAGCAGTTTTAGGGGGAGATCGCCATTGTCCTCCCAAGAGACAAACATCTCGAGCAACCTGGAGACATCCCAGGTCGACTGATATCTCGGCCGTGGGGGCCGAGTAAACTTAATGCCACGCAGCAGTCTACATACCAGTGGGTGTTTGCCCACCGGCAAAGAGTCCACTGGGCAATGGTAAGCCGCGATAGCCGATCGGTAAACGTTGATGGAACTATAAGATTTGCCGGACTCAAAGGAATCCGCCAAATAGTTCACCACTACGGACACAGGTGCATGTACGGGATCAATCTGTCGTTGATCACACCAACGAACCCAGAGCCTCCAGGCTGATCGATAAGCCGATCTAGTCCCGGGGGCCCAGGCCAGGGCGAGGAGATCCCTAGCTGATCTTGAAAGATCCTGGTCCGCATCCGGGACCCCGAAACCAACCACGCTAGGAGAGGAAGGTTGCCCTCCAACACCAGAGGGTGGAGATCCCCGGCCGGGTTGGAGAGGAGCTGTGGAAACTGGGGCAGAAGTCTGGGGTAGTCCACTGCCATCCCCAGAAGGAGAGGGAACCACGGTTGTGTGGGCCACCAGGGGGTGATCAGAACAATCGTCGCCTTCTGGTTCATCGTATGCAGAAGAACCCTGGAGATCATCTGGAATGGGGGAAATGCGTAGTGCGTTCCCTTGGGCCAGATGAGACGGAAAGCGTCGACTGCCGACGCCTCTGGGTCCGGTCTCCAACTGAAAAAACGAGGTAATTGATGGTTGAGGCGAGAAGCGAAAAGATCCGTACACAACGGACCCCAAAGCTGTCTCAACCGTAGAAAAACTGATCGATCCAGCCGCCAATCGCTGGAGTCTAGCAAATAGCGAGAATTCCAGTCGGCCACCGTGTTGGAGACCCCCGGAATATATTCCGCCACCGGGATAATGTTGCGATCCAGACAGAAATGCCAGAAGTCCCTGGCAAGATCTGCAAGCATCTTGGACCTGGTGCCCCCAAGGCGGTTGACGTATTGGACCGCCGCCACGTTGTCCATGCGTAACAAAACGCAACAATTGGACGCTCGTGGCAAGAAGCTCTTGAGGGCAAAAAATGCCGCTAAGAGTTCCAAGGCATTGATGTGCAGGGTGCCCTCTGTGGCGGACCAAGTCCCTCCTGTGGAAGCCTCCCCGCACCGTGCGCCCCAGCCGAGACGGCTCGCGTCCGACTCTATGATGACGTCCGGGCAGGAATTGAATATGGTTTTGCCGTTCCACTCGACGGCGTGACGAAGCCACCACTGTAACTCCTCGATGGCTGCCGGACAAAGAGGAATTTCGTCCGCATACCTGAGGCCCTGGCGCAGGTGCATAATCTTGAGTCTCTGAAGGGCCCTGTAATGTAAGGGGGCCGGGAAGATGGCTTGGATAGAGGCTGCTAATAGGCCCACCAAGCGCGCCAGAACCCTTAAGGATAAGGACCCTCTGCGTAAGACCGCCCTGATTTCCTTGCGGATCAGGGCCAGTTTGGCTTTGGGAAGGCGGAGAACGGCTTGATTGGTGTCCACCAAAAAGCCAAGGAACTCCATCTCTTGCAGAGGGATCAAAACCGATTTCTCTCGGTTGATTATGAATCCCAGATTCTGCAGAAGTAGCACCGTCCAAGACATGTGGAGAGAAGCTTGCGATTTGGAGCGGGCCATGATGAGGAGGTCGTCCAGATAGATGATCAGACGGACCCCTCTGCTCCTCAAGGATGCCACCACTGGTTTCATCAGTTTGGTGAAGCACCACGGAGCTGATGATAGGCCGAACGGGAGGCAAGTAAATTGCCACATGTGGTTCCTCCAGAGGAAACGAAGAAGGTGTTGGGAACCTTGGTGGATAGGGACGGTGAGGTAAGCGTCCTTCAAATCCACCTTCGCCAGCCAATCGCCTGGTTGTAACAAATCGCGAAGGGAGTGGATTCCCTCCATCTTGAAATGGCGATACGTGACATGTTGGTTTAGTTCCCGAAGGTTTATGACCGGACGGTAACCGCCCCCTTTTTTCTTCACTAGGAAAAGGTTGCTTACGAAACCCAGGGAAGAAGGGTCGATCTCTCGGATCGCCTGCTTGGACAGGAGATCTTGAATCTCGTCGTCTATGAGCGACATGTTGTGTTGTGAAAAACGGATAGGGGCTGGATGTATACCCAGGACCGGTAGAGATTGGAGTTCTATGTGAAATCCCGCTACTGTCTGTAGGATCCACGCGTCTGCCGTGATCGCAGACCAGGCGTGGGAAAAATACATCAGGCGCCCCCCCACAGGGATGTGAGCATGTGGAATATCTGGCACACTTACCGGTAGTTGGACGGGAACGGGGATATCCGCGTCCGCCACGTCCGCGCCAAGGTCGACCTCTGGGAGGGAAGAAAGGCGACGGTTGTGCCATTGGGACAGTGTAGGACGGAGGAGCCTGAGGGTACTGGTATTGGGCAGAGGGTCTGCCTTGTGGCCTATAGGAGGGGGTGCGGCCGGCAGATCGGCCTCTACCTCTGCCGGCCCGAGGAAAAAGCTTATTCGCCCCCGATCTCTTTAATGAGGTTTGGGCTTTATCCAGCCCTGTAAACAGGCCGACAAACCTGTTGATGTCTTTCATCAAGTTGTCCCCAAATAGCATTCCTGCTGCTGCAGGTCCAGACTCAGTTTCAGCAAGGTGGGACAGCTGCGGGTCGAGGCGCATAAGGATCGACCTACGACGTTCAGTCGAGCAGGTGGTGTTGGCCGTACCTGCCAAGCATATGGCCCTCTGGGCCCACCCCCGTAGTTGACGGGTATCGACGGGCTGATCTGTCGATGCGGCCTGCTCAGACAGGTTGAGTATCTTAGTGAGAGGGCCCATTAAGTCTAAGATACGCTCCTGGATAGTTTTAAATGAGCGTTCTATTCCCTTCTTAGGGAATTTACCCGATTTCATCAGGTATTTCATCAAAATAGGGTCAACTTCGGGGGTTGCCACAACTTTATTGGGAATAAAGGGCCTGGGACACTCAGCTCTCAGCTTGTTACGGCTGGCCCTGTCTAGGGACTTACGAGCCCAGAGCTCCACATACTGGGTCACGTGAGGGAGAGGGGACCATTCACCCGATCGTGGGTGAGATATGGAATCAGGGTGAAAAAGGGGTTCACCTAGGGAGTCTAGGATCACAGTGCCCTGTGTAACAGGGTTGGCGTCGGTGTCGAACGCCGTATCCCCAGCATCCTCGATATTAGGGTTTGAATTAAAGTCGTCAGACTCGCTGGATGATCCCGACGAATCCTCGTCAGAGGAATCCACGTAAGAGTCGGGTTTGTTCCGTCTAGCGGATCTGTGCCTCTTCTCATGTAACTCCCTGAGGCCCAGGGGTCGAGTGGAGTCTGATGGATGCTGGGGTTGGCAGGCCGGGGTAGGGGCTGCCTGGAGCACATTATTATCTTCCCCTGCCGGGGAGTCAGATGCCGCCAATGTGTGTTTCCTTTTATGGGAAACCTTTCCCTTCTTAATTGGCGGTTCACCGCCTTGGAATGGCGGGACAGACACACAGGATACCGCTGGTAGTGGTCCAGAGGTCACCATGGCGGAGGCCAAAGCCGCCTGAACAGACTTATTAATTAAGTCTTGTATTTGGTTGGCGGTCATAAATTGGGCCGAGTCTAAAGAGCTCTCCCCTCCATTGGGGACAGATGAGGGTTCCTCAGCCATAGTAACTAACTAGTTAATCTGAGGACTAGTGAGGGGGAGGAATAAATTCCTGAAATCTCTGAGGTTAACTGGGAAGAGAGGGAGGTAGATGAGGGGAAGGAATAAATTCCTGGGATCTACCTACGATATGTGACAGGGGAAGTGCTGGTACAGGCTCCGTCCTCCACACCGCTAGCGTTGCACTGACGCAGCGGTGGGAGGTGAGCCCGAGAGTCCTAGTACCCGGGGACGAAGTCTCGCGAGACTACGTCCGGCTGGGTATTGATTGGACGGCGCCGGAGCGCGGTCCAATGACGAAAGGAAAAGCTCCGCCCCTCTCAGCGAGTAGGCCGCGAAGAAAAGCGGCCGGCACGCGAAGATCCGCCCCTATCCCGCGCGCGCGAAGCGTAGAACCTAGGAGAAGAAGGTAAAAATGGCGCCGGGAGAGGGGGGGGGGAGGAATGGAAAGCGGAGTAATGAGAATTAGCGTGTCCGAAACGGAGTAAAAAATCGCATAGAATGCGAATGGGAGAAGATAATCGCGAATATCTTCTCCCAACACACACAATATGTATAATAGGTACAATTAAGGAAAATATAAAGTATTAATCACAGGTAGTACTTAGCTTGTATGCTCTGCCATGAGCAGAAAGAAAGAGGAAGATCCATATGTGGGCAGTCCTTATATAGGGGCTACAGACGAGGAGTGGCTGCTGTGGCCCCGGGACTGCTGGGAGTTGTAGTTTTTTCTTTACAATGATTGTTATCGAATTTTGTTCTGCTATGGGCATTATTAAAGAAAGAATAATGCATAAGATATGAGCCTCCTGTCTGATATATAACTCAGGATCAGTACAGGATAAGTAATGTAATGTATGCACACAGTGACCTCACCAGCAGAATAGTGAGTACAGCTCTGGAGTATAATACAGGATATAACTCAGGATCAGTACAGGATAAGTAATGTAATGTATGTACACAGTGACCCCACCAGCAGAATAGTGAGTACAGCTCTGGAGTATAATACAGGATATAACTCAGGATCAGTACAGGATAAGTAATGTAATATATGTACACAGTGACCTCACCAGCAGAATAGTGAGTACAGCTCTGGAGTATAATACAGGATATAACTCAGGATCAGTACAGGATGAGTAATGTAATGTATGTGCACAGTGACCTCACCAGCAGAATAGCGAGTACAGCTCTGGGGTATAATACAGGATATAACTCAGGATCAGTACAGGATAAGTAATGTAATGTATGTACATAGTGACCTCACCAGCAGAATAGCGAGTACAGCTCTGGGGTATAATACAGGATATAACTCAGGATCAGTACAGGATAAGTAATGTAATGTATGTACATAGTGACCTCACCAGCAGAATAGTGAGTACAGCTCTGGAGTATAATACAGGATATAACTCAGGATCAGTACAGGATAAGTAATGTAATGTATGTACACAGTGACCTCACCAGCAGAATAGTGAGTACAGCTCTGGAATATAATACAGGATATAACTCAGGATCAGTACAGGATAAGTAATGTAATGTATGTACACAGTGACCTCACCAGCAGAATAGTGAGTGCAGCTCTGGAATATAATACAGGATATAACTCAGGATCAGTACAGGATAAGTAATGTAATGTATGTACACAGTGACCTCACCAGCAGAATAGTGAGTACAGCTCTATAGAATACTACAGGATATAACTCAGGATCAGTACAGGATAAGTAATGTAATGTATATACACAGTGACCTCACCAGCAGAATAGTGAGTACAGCTCTGGAGTATAATACAGGATATAAATTGAGATTTTCCTAGCTAACGTGACGGAAAATATAAGTTATATGAAGACAGGAGGCGAGTATCTTGCATTAAACCTTTCTTTTTAATGCCCATAGCAGAAAATTACAGAGAATTTACTTCATAACATTAGAAACATTTTATTAAAACTACAACTCCCAGCAGCCCCTGGAATCCCCTCCCCTGGGGCGGAGACCCTATATAAGGGGCTGGCTGGATCTCCTCTTCCTCTTTCTTTCGTGCGAACTTCGGAACAGCGCACGACATCTTGGTACCCCGGATACACTCCGACGGCAAACGAATTCCATCTCCGGAACTAGACGACAGGGCCAACTGGGCCCCCAGCAACTGTGTTTCAACTGGAACCTGGTCGTCAGGGCCAACTGGGCCTCCGTGAACTGTGTTCGAACTGGAACAGAAAAGCATAACCACTGTAACTCAGGGTCTCCTCAGATTCTTCTGTGTAGAAGGAAGTCCCGTTCTTCAATATCCTGAAACGAGAAAGGAACACCATGACAGGGTGGGGTCGGGAGGGAAGATACTCGCCTCCTGTCTTCATATAACTTATATTTTCTGTCACGTTAGCTAGGAAAATCTCGATTTATATATCAGACAGGAGGCTCATATCTTGCAATTTTAAAGCTAAAGACAGAAGAACAGACATGTCAAAGTACAGATGCAGAAACGTGTTCTTGTGGCCTAAAATAAAACTGCCGAAAAGTCGTCTCGGACGACCAATCGGCGGCCAACAAAAGGTCCGAAAGCGAACCTCCTGAATGTTACGCCTAGCGCTCCGGGTCCCCGCTCCTCCCCGGAGCGCTCACGGCGTCTTTCTCCCTGCAGCGCCCCGGTCAGTCCCGCTGACCAGGAGCGCTGCACTGTGTTGGCCGTTGGGGATGCGATTCGCACAGCGGGACGCGCCCGCTCGCGAATCGCATCCCAGGTCACTTACCCGTCCCGGTCCCCTGCTGTCATGTGCTGGCGCGCGCGGCTCCGCTCTCTAGGGCGCGCGCGCGCCAGCTCTCTGAGACTTAAAGGGCCAGTGCACCAATGATTGGTGCCTGGCCCAATTAGCTTAATTGGCTCCCACCTGCTCCCTGCCTTTATCTAGTCTCCTCCCTTGCACTCCCTTGCCGGATCTTGTTGCCTTGTGCCAGTGAAAGCGTTTAGTGTTGTCCAAAGCCTGTGTACCTGAACTTCTGCTACCCATCCTGACTACGAACCTTGCCGCCTGCCCCCGACCTTCTGCTACGTCTGACCTTGCTTCTGCCTACTCCCTTGTACCGCGCCCATCTTCAGCAGCCAGAGAGGTGAGCCGTTGCTAGTGGATACGACCTGGTCACTACCGCCGCAGCAAGACCATCCCGCTTTGCGGCGGGCTCTGGTGAAAACCAGTAGTGGCTTAGAACCGGTCCACTAGCACGGTCCACGCCAATCCCTCTCTGGCACAGAGGATCCACTACCTGGAAGCCGAATCGTGACAGTAGATCCGGCCATGGATTCTGCTGAGACTGCCTTGCTGAACCTGGTCCAGGGTAATTCTTCCGTTGGCGAGTACGCCATACAATTCCGTACTTTTGCTTCTGAACTATCCTGGAATAATGAGGCTCTCTGCGCGACCTTTAAAAAAGGCCTATCCAGTCGCATCAAGGATGTGCTGGCCGCACGAGAGATTCCTGCCAACCTCCAAGAACTCATCCATTTGGCTACCCGCATTGACATGCGTTTTTCTGAGCGACACCAAGAGCTCCGCCAGGAAAAAGACTTAGATCTCTGGGCACCTCTCCCACAGCATCCTTTGCAGTCTTCGCCTGGGCCTCCCGCCGAGGAGGCCATGCAAGTGGATCGGTCTCGCCTGACCCAGGAAGAGAGGAATCGCCGTAGAGAAGAAAATCTCTGTCTGTACTGTGCCAGTACTGAGCATTTCTTGGTGGATTGCCCTATCCGTCCTCCACGCCTGGGAAACGCACGCACGCACCCAGCTCACGTGGGTGTGGCATCTTTTGCTTCTAAGTCTTCTTCTCCACGTCTCACGGTGCCCGTGCGGATTTCCTCTACAGCCAACTCCTCCATCTCAGCCGTGGCCTGCTTGGACTCTGGTGCCTCCGGGAATTTTTTGTTGGAGTCCTTTGTTAATAGATTCAGCATCCCGGTGACCCGTCTCGTCAAACCGCTCTACATTTCCGCGGTCAACGGAGCCAGATTGGACTGCACCGTGCGTTACCGCACAGAACCCCTCCTGATGTCTATCGGACCCCACCACGAAAGGATTGAGTTCTTCATTCTCCCCAACTGTACTTCTGAGGTCCTCCTCGGTCTGCCTTGGCTCCGGCTTCATTCCCCCACCATTGATTGGACCACCGGGGAGATCAGGAACTGGGACTCTGCCTGCCACAGGAAGTGCCTCTCCCCCCCTCCCAGTCCCATCAGGCAAGCCTCTGTGCCTCCCCATGGCCCCCGTCCTGGTGTCACACTGCCCCGTGCCAGGCCTCGCCCTCTGCCCTCCCTCCCCATTCCCACTCCTGCTGTACTGCCTGCCGTTGAGGAAACCCTCCATTCTTTCCCGGTGTCCTCATCCCAGGGGAGGCAGTTACCGGACAAAGAGAAGGGGAGACCTAAGGGGGGGGGTACTGTTACGCCTAGCGCTCCGGGTCCCCGCTCCTCCCCGGAGCGCTCACGGCGTCTTTCTCCCTGCAGCGCCCCGGTCAGTCCCGCTGACCAGGAGCGCTGCACTGTGTTGGCCGTTGGGGATGCGATTCGCACAGCGGGACGCGCCCGCTCGCGAATCGCATCCCAGGTCACTTACCCGTCCCGGTCCCCTGCTGTCATGTGCTGGCGCGCGCGGCTCCGCTCTCTAGGGCGCGCGCGCGCCAGCTCTCTGAGACTTAAAGGGCCAGTGCACCAATGATTGGTGCCTGGCCCAATTAGCTTAATTGGCTCCCACCTGCTCCCTGCCTTTATCTAGTCTCCTCCCTTGCACTCCCTTGCCGGATCTTGTTGCCTTGTGCCAGTGAAAGCGTTTAGTGTTGTCCAAAGCCTGTGTACCTGAACTTCTGCTACCCATCCTGACTACGAACCTTGCCGCCTGCCCCCGACCTTCTGCTACGTCTGACCTTGCTTCTGCCTACTCCCTTGTACCGCGCCCATCTTCAGCAGCCAGAGAGGTGAGCCGTTGCTAGTGGATACGACCTGGTCACTACCGCCGCAGCAAGACCATCCCGCTTTGCGGCGGGCTCTGGTGAAAACCAGTAGTGGCTTAGAACCGGTCCACTAGCACGGTCCACGCCAATCCCTCTCTGGCACAGAGGATCCACTACCTGGAAGCCGAATCGTGACACTGAAGTAATCACTTTGGTGGCCATAGCTCCTCTAGAAGAGTGGGCACCAAAGAGAGAAATGTCAATCCCAGCCATTTCCATGACTGATCTGACCCACCTGGCCAAGGTAGCCGAGGATACCGGAAGATGAGGCTTGACATACGATAACAATAATTGATTGTGAGATTCGGATCGCAGAGGCGTGGTCCGTACCTCAAATGTTTGTAGACAGCGTACTACGCACAGGCGCGGGTGATCCGGAAAAAAGGGATAGAAGACGGAGTGAAGTCCTGTCTTGGTTCTGCGAACCACAGAAAAACGTACTCCTTCCGGCGAAAACTGTCGCCTGGAGATATCCAACGCTTTAACATCCGACACCCGTTTAATAGACACTAAACATAAAAGGGTAGTAATTTTTAGGGATAAAAATTTTAAGGTGAGAGCATTATTATCCGCTCAGGAGGAAAAGAGTTCTAACACCCGGGAGACATCCCAAGTAGACTGGTATCTAGGACGGGGAGGACGCTTATATTTTACTCCCCTTAAGAGCCTACATACCAAAGGATGTTGTTACGCCGAGCGCTCCGGGTCCCCGCTCCTCCCCGGAGCGCTCGCTTCACTCCCTCCGCTGCAGCGCTCCGGTCACGTCCTCTGACCCGGGGCGCTGCGATCCTGCTGCCAGCCGGGATGCGATTCGCGATGCGGGTAGCGCCCGCTCGCGATGCGCACCCCGGCTCCCCTACCTGACTCGCTCCCCGTCTGTTCTGTCCCGGCGCGCGCGGCCCCGCTCCCTAGGGCGCGCGCGCGCCGGGTCTCTGCGATTTAAAGGGCCACTGCGCCGCTGATTGGCGCAGTGGTTCCAATTAGGGTTTTCACCTGTGCACTTCCCTATATTACCTCACTTCCCTTGCACTCCCTTGCCGGATCTTGTTGCCTTAGTGCCAGTGAAAGCGTTCCTTGTGTGTTCCTTGCCAGTGTTTCCAGACCTTCTGCCGTTGCCCCTGACTACGATCCTTGCTGCCTGCCCCGACCTTCTGCTACGTCCGACCTTGCTTCTGCCTACTCCCTTGTACCGCGCCTATCTTCAGCAGCCAGAGAGGTGAGCCGTTGCTAGTGGATACGACCTGGTCACTACCGCCGCAGCAAGACCATCCCGCTTTGCGGCGGGCTCTGGTGAAAACCAGTAGTGGCTTAGAACCGGTCCACTAGCACGGTCCACGCCAATCCCTCTCTGGCACAGAGGGTCCACTACCTGCCAGCCGGCATCGTGACAGTAGATCCGGCCATGGATCCCGCTGAAGTTCCTCTGCCAGTTGTCGCTGACCTCACCACGGTGGTCGCCCAGCAGTCACAACAGATAGCGCAACAAGGCCAACAGCTGTCTCAACTGACCGTTATGCTACAACAGTTGCTACCACAGCTTCAGCAGTCATCTCCTCCGCCAGCTCCTGCACCTCCTCCGCAGCGAGTGGCCGCTCCTGGGATACGCTTATCCTTGCCGGATAAATTTGATGGGGACTCTAAGTTTTGCCGTGGCTTTCTTTCCCAATGTTCCCTGCATCTGGAGATGATGTCGGACCTGTTTCCCACTGAAAGGTCTAAGGTGGCTTTCGTAGTCAGTCTTCTGTCCGGAAAAGCCCTGTCATGGGCCACACCGCTCTGGGACCGCAATGACCCCGTCACTGCCTCTGTACACTCCTTCTTCTCGGAAATCCGAAGTGTCTTTGAGGAACCTGCCCGAGCCTCTTCTGCTGAGACTGCCCTGTTGAACCTGGTCCAGGGTAATTCTTCCGTTGGCGAGTATGCCGTACAATTCCGTACACTTGCTTCAGAATTGTCCTGGAATAATGAGGCCCTCTGCGCGACCTTCAAAAAAGGCCTATCCAGCAACATTAAAGATGTTCTGGCCGCACGAGAAATTCCTGCTAATCTACATGAACTTATTCACCTAGCCACTCGCATTGACATGCGTTTTTCTGAAAGGCGTCAGGAACTCCGCCAAGATATGGACTCTGTTCGCACGAGGCGTTTCGTCTCCTCGGCTCCTCTCTCCTCTGGTCCCCTGCAATCTGTTCCTGTGCCTCCCGCCGTGGAGGCTATGCAGGTCGACCGGTCTCGCCTGACACCTCAAGAGAGGACACGACGCCGTATGGAGAACCTCTGCCTGTACTGTGCTAGTACCGAACACTTCCTGAGGGATTGTCCTATCCGTCCTCCCCGCCTGGAAAGACGTACGCGGACTCCGCACAAAGGTGAGACAGTCCTTGATGTCTACTCTGCTTCTCCACGTCTTACTGTGCCTGTGCGGATGTCTGCCTCTGCCTTCTCCTTCTCTACAGTGGCCTTCTTGGACTCTGGATCTGCAGGAAATTTTATTTTGGCCTCTCTCGTCAACAGGTTCAACATCCCAGTGACCAGTCTCGCCAGACCCCTCTACATCAATTGTGTAAATAATGAAAGATTGGACTGTACCATACGTTTCCGCACGGAGCCCCTTCTTATGAGCATCGGATCTCATCATGAGAGGATTGAACTTTTGGTCCTTCCCAATTGCACCTCGGAGATTCTCCTTGGACTTCCCTGGCTTCAACTTCATTCCCCAACCCTGGATTGGTCCACTGGGGAGATCAAGAGTTGGGGGTCCTCTTGTTCCAAGAACTGTCTAAAACCGGTTCCCAGTAACCCTTGCCGTAACTCTGTGGTTCCTCCAGTAACCGGTCTCCCTAAGGCCTATATGGACTTCGCGGATGTTTTCTGCAAAAAACAAGCTGAGACTCTACCTCCTCACAGGCCTTATGATTGCCCTATCGACCTCCTCCCGGGTACTACTCCACCCCGGGGCAGAATTTATCCTCTCTCTGCCCCAGAGACTCTTGCCATGTCCGAATACGTCCAGGAGAATCTAAAAAAGGGCTTTATCCGTAAATCCTCCTCTCCTGCCGGAGCCGGATTTTTCTTTGTGTCCAAAAAAGATGGCTCCCTACGTCCTTGCATTGACTACCGCGGTCTTAATAAAATCACGGTTAAGAACCGCTACCCCTTACCCCTCATCTCTGAACTCTTTGATCGCCTCCAAGGTGCCCACATCTTCACTAAATTGGACTTAAGAGGCGCCTATAACCTCATCCGCATCAGAGAGGGGGACGAGTGGAAAACGGCATTTAACACCAGAGATGGACACTTTGAGTATCTGGTCATGCCCTTTGGACTGTGCAATGCCCCTGCCGTCTTCCAAGACTTTGTCAATGAAATTTTTCGTGATCTGTTATACTCCTGTGTTGTGGTATATCTGGACGATATCCTAATTTTTTCTGCCAATCTAGAAGAACACCGCCAACATGTCCGTATGGTTCTTCAGAGACTTCGTGACAACCAACTCTATGCCAAAATTGAGAAATGTCTGTTTGAATGCCAATCTCTTCCTTTTCTAGGATATTTGGTCTCTGGCCAGGGACTACAGATGGATCCAGACAAACTCTCTGCCGTCTTAAATTGGCCACGCCCCTCCGGACTCCGTGCTATCCAACGCTTTTTGGGGTTCGCCAATTATTACAGGCAATTTATTCCACATTTTTCTACCATTGTGGCTCCTATCGTGGCTTTAACCAAAAAAAATGCTGATCCCAAGTCCTGGCCTCCTCAAGCAGAAGACTCCTTTAAACGACTCAAGTCTGCCTTTTCTTCGGCTCCCGTGCTCTCCAGACCTGACCCTTCCAAACCCTTCCTATTGGAGGTTGATGCCTCCTCAGTAGGAGCTGGAGCTGTTCTTCTACAAAAAAATTCTTCCGGGCATGCTGTCACTTGTGGTTTTTTCTCTAGGACCTTCTCTCCAGCGGAGAGGAACTACTCCATCGGGGATCGAGAGCTTCTAGCCATTAAATTAGCACTTGAGGAATGGAGGCATCTGCTGGAGGGATCAAGATTTCCTGTTATTATCTACACCGACCACAAGAACCTCTCCTACCTCCAGTCGGCCCAACGGCTGAATCCTCGCCAGGCCCGGTGGTCTCTGTTCTTTGCCCGATTTAATTTTGAGATTCACTTTCGTCCTGCCGATAAGAACATTAGGGCCGATGCTCTCTCTCGTTCCTCGGATGCCTCAGAAGTTGATCTCCCTCCGCAACACATCATTCCACCTGACTGCCTGATCTCCACTTCTCCTGCCTCCATCAGGCAGACTCCTCCAGGAAAGACCTTTGTTTCTCCACGCCAACGCCTCGGAATCCTCAAATGGGGTCACTCCTCCCATCTCGCAGGTCATGCGGGCATCAAGAAATCTGTGCAACTCATCTCCCGCTTCTATTGGTGGCCGACTCTGGAGACGGATGTTGGGGACTTTGTGCGAGCCTGCACTATCTGTGCCCGGGATAAGACTCCTCGCCAGAAGCCCGCTGGTTTTCTTCATCCTCTGCCTGTCCCCGAACAGCCTTGGTCTCTGATTGGTATGGATTTTATTACTGATTTACCCCCTTCCCGTGGCAACACCGTTATTTGGGTGGTCGTTGATCGATTCTCCAAAATGGCACATTTCATCCCTCTTCCTGGTCTTCCTTCTGCGCCTCAGTTGGCTAAACAATTTTTTGTACACATTTTTCGTCTTCACGGGTTGCCTACGCAGATTGTCTCGGATAGAGGGGTCCAATTCGTGTCTAAATTCTGGAGAGCTCTCTGTAAACAACTCAAGATTAAATTAAATTTTTCCTCTGCATATCATCCCCAGTCCAATGGACAAGTAGAAAGAATTAACCAGATCCTGGGTGATTATTTGCGACATTTTGTTTCCTCCCGCCAGGATGACTGGGCAGATCTCCTTCCATGGGCCGAATTCTCGTATAACTTCAGGGTCTCTGAATCTTCCTCCAAATCCCCATTTTTCGTGGTGTACGGCCGTCACCCTCTTCCCCCCCTCCCTACCCCCTTGCCCTCTGGTCTGCCCGCTGTGGATGAAATTTCTCGTGACCTTTCCATTATATGGAGAGAGACCCAAAATTCTCTCTTACAGGCTTCTTCACGCATGAAGAGGTTCGCGGATAAGAAAAGAAGAGCTCCCCCCGTTTTTTCCCCTGGAGACAAGGTATGGCTCTCCGCTAAATATGTCCGCTTCCGTGTCCCTAGCTACAAGTTGGGACCACGCTATCTTGGTCCTTTCAAAATTTTGTGTCAAATTAATCCTGTCTCTTATAAACTTCTTCTTCCTCCTTCTCTTCGTATCCCTAATGCCTTTCACGTCTCTCTTCTCAAACCACTCATCCTCAACCGTTTTTCTCCCAAATCTGTTCCTCCCACTCCTGTTTCCGGCTCCTCGGACGTCTTCTCTGTCAAGGAGATTTTGGCTGCCAAAAAGGTCAGAGGGAAAAATTTTTTTTTAGTAGACTGGGAGGGTTGTGGTCCTGAAGAGAGATCCTGGGAACCTGAGGACAACATCCTTGACAAAAGTCTGCTCCTCAGGTTCTCAGGCTCCAAGAAGAGGGGGAGACCCAAGGGGGGGGGTACTGTTACGCCGAGCGCTCCGGGTCCCCGCTCCTCCCCGGAGCGCTCGCTTCACTCCCTCCGCTGCAGCGCTCCGGTCACGTCCTCTGACCCGGGGCGCTGCGATCCTGCTGCCAGCCGGGATGCGATTCGCGATGCGGGTAGCGCCCGCTCGCGATGCGCACCCCGGCTCCCCTACCTGACTCGCTCCCCGTCTGTTCTGTCCCGGCGCGCGCGGCCCCGCTCCCTAGGGCGCGCGCGCGCCGGGTCTCTGCGATTTAAAGGGCCACTGCGCCGCTGATTGGCGCAGTGGTTCCAATTAGGGTTTTCACCTGTGCACTTCCCTATATTACCTCACTTCCCTTGCACTCCCTTGCCGGATCTTGTTGCCTTAGTGCCAGTGAAAGCGTTCCTTGTGTGTTCCTTGCCAGTGTTTCCAGACCTTCTGCCGTTGCCCCTGACTACGATCCTTGCTGCCTGCCCCGACCTTCTGCTACGTCCGACCTTGCTTCTGCCTACTCCCTTGTACCGCGCCTATCTTCAGCAGCCAGAGAGGTGAGCCGTTGCTAGTGGATACGACCTGGTCACTACCGCCGCAGCAAGACCATCCCGCTTTGCGGCGGGCTCTGGTGAAAACCAGTAGTGGCTTAGAACCGGTCCACTAGCACGGTCCACGCCAATCCCTCTCTGGCACAGAGGGTCCACTACCTGCCAGCCGGCATCGTGACAGATGTTTGCCAACTGGCAATGCGTCCACCGGGCAATGGTATGCCGATATGGCGGATCTGTACACGTTGAGTGAACTATACGATTTCCCAGACTCAAAAGAGTCCGCAAGGTAGTTCACTATCACTGAAACAGGTGCTTGAACGGCATCAACTTGCCGTTGATCACACCAACGAACCCACAAAGCCCAGGCCGATCGATATGCCGATCTAGTCCCTGGGGCCCAGGCCAAGGCAAGGAGGTCTCTAGCCGACTGTGAAAGGTCGCTACCGTTGTCCGGGATCCCGAAACCAACCACGCAAGGAGTGGAAGGTTGCCCTCCAAAATCAACGGATGAGGACCCATGATAGGGTTCATGAGAAGGTGAGGTGACTGGGGAATCAGTCGAGGAAAGTCGATTGTCATCCCTAGGAGAAGGGGAAACCACGGTTGTGTCGGCCACCAAGGGGTGATCAACACTACCGTCGCCTTCTGATTCAGTACTTGGAGAAGGAATCTGGAGATCGTATTGAATGGGGGGAACGCATAGTGTGTACCCCGTGACCAGATCTGGCGGAATGCGTCCACTGCGGATGCTTCCGGGTCCGGCCTCCAGCTGTAGAAGTGAGGCAGTTGTCGATTGAGGCGAGATGCGAAGAGGTCCGTGTGTAAGGGACCCCAAAGATTCCACAAAGCCCAAAAAGTAGAACGGTCTAATGTCCAATCGCTGGAATCCCTCAAATAACGAGAATTCCAGTCTGCCACTGTGTTGGACACACCAGGAAGATATTCCGCAATAGGAATGATGTCCCGGGACAAGCAGAAGTGCCAGAATTCGGATGCGATGTCTGCCAGTACCCTGGACCTCGTCCCCCCAAGGCGGTTGACATATTGAACCGCAGCCACATTGTCCATGCGTAAAAGAACGCAACAATTGGTATTGTGAGGGAGAAAACTCTTGATAGCGAAGAACGCTGCCAAGAGTTCCAGGGCATTGATGTAGAGGAGAGACTCCTCTACGGACCATCTCCCTCCTGTGGTATTGTGCCCGCAACGAGCCCCCCAGCCTTGGCGGCTCGCATCGGACTCTATTATGATGTCCGGGCAGGAATTGAATATAGTCTTGCCGTTCCATTCGACGGCATGGCGCAGCCACCAGTGTAATTCCTCCACTGCCTCCGGACAAAGGGTAACTTCGTCTGCATAACGGAGACCCTGGCGTATGTGAAGGTTCTTGAGTCGTTGAAGGGCCCGATAATGAAGTGGGGCCGGGAAGATGGCTTGAATCGAGGCTGATAATAGGCCGACTATGCGTGCAATCATCCTCAGGGACACTCGACCCCTGCGCAAAGTCGTTCTGATTTCCTTCCGAATCAGAGCTAATTTGGAGGTAGGTAGCATCAGAACGGCACGTTTGGTATCCACTAGGAAGCCTAGGAATTCCAGTTCTTGTGAGGGAGTCAGCACAGATTTCTTGTGGTTGATGAGGAATCCTAAGTCCTCCATCAGAGAAACCGCCCATTGTTTGTGTAACAGGGCCTGCGTTCTGGAACATGCCATGATCAGTAGATCGTCCAGGTAGATGATAAGCCGTACCCCCCTGCTCCGGAGCGCGGCTACCACCGGTTTCAGTAACTTGGTGAAACACCAAGGGGCTGATGATAATCCGAATGGCAGGCAGGTGAATTGCCACATTCGTTCCCTCCATAGAAACCGAAGAAACGGTTGGGACGAGTGGTGAATAGGAACGGTAAGATATGCGTCTTTTAAGTCGATCTTCACCAACCAGTCTCCTGGCCAGAGAAGGTCGCGTAACAGATGGATACCCTCCATCTTGAAGTGTCGATATATCACGTGTTGGTTTAAATCTCTTAGATTTATCACCGGGCGATAACCGCCATCCTTCTTCTTTACCAAGAAGAGGTTGCTTACAAAACCGGGGGACAAGGGGTTTACCTCTATCACCGCCTGTTTGGACAGGAGCTCTCGGAGCTCGTTGTCTATGAGTACTATGTTTTGAGCAGAAAACTGAATGGGTGGAGGAATATAATTCAGTACGGGGAGAGATTGGAACTCTATCTGGTAGCCTGCTACCGTATTGAGGATCCACACGTCTGCCGTAATCATGGACCAGACGTGGGAAAAATACATCAGTCTGCCCCCCACCGTTGTGTGTGGAATGGAAATTGTGTGTGTACTCACCGGTCGGTGGACGAGACCTAGGATATCCGCGGCCTCCACGTCCTCTCCAGGGGCGTCCTCGAGGGGGAAAGAAAGGGGCCGGCTGGGCCACAGGCATCGTGTACTGTTGTTGAGCGGGAGCAAACTGTTGGTGCGCAGCTCTAACATAGGGCCTATAGGGGATTGAGCGGCCGGCAGATCGGCCTCTGCCTCTACCGGCCTTGCCAAAAACCTTGGTAGTTTGGCCCGTTTTCTTTAGTGAGGTCTGCGCCTTATCTAGACTGGAAAATAGGCTGACCACCTTATTAATATTCTTAATGAGATCTTCTCCGAAGAGGAGACCTTCAGCGGAGGGTCCGGGCTCATTCTCCGCTAAATGACTGAGCTGGGGTTCCAGCTTCATTAAAATCGAACGGCGACGTTCGGTAGAGCACGCCATGTTTGCGCTGCCTAGCATGCATATCGCGCGCTGGGCCCAACCTCTAAGTTGTGACAAGTCTACCGGTTGGTCAGCTGAGGCTGCTTGTTCAGATAAATTAAGAATCTTTGTGAGCGGTCCAAGCAGATCTAGTATGCGATCCTGTATTAATTTGAAGGACCGTTCAATGCCCTTCTTGGAATATTTGCCAGCCCGGGTCAGGTACTTAAGGAGGACCGGGTCTATCTCTGGGGTGACCGCCACCTTCTTGGCCACATAGGGCCTAGGGCATTCCGCCCTGAGTTTGTTCCTATTTGTGCGGTCTAGTGACTGTCTAGTCCAATGCTCTATGTATTGAGCTACGTGTGGTAGCGGCGCCCAGTCACCTGAGCGAGGATGTATGATCTCATCAGGATTGAAGAGTGGTTGTCCCTGAGCGTCTAAAATCGCCTCACTGGACACTTCAGGTTCGGCATCATGACAGTCAGCCTGAAACCCCGCATCTTCATTATCAGAGTCAGAGTCCGTGGCTTGAGCCGTGTCCGACTCGCCAGATGACTCATCGTTAGACGTGTTGTATGAGTCCGGTTTTATACGCCTGGCGGACTTCAGCCCTTTTTTAATATTCTCCTTGGGGCACAAGGGTCGAGGGAGGTCACTGAGATGCGGGGTGCGGCAGGCCGGTTCGGGTCCTGCCTGGGGCACATTATAAACTTCCCCTGCCGGGGAGTCGTAGTGTACGTTCACATGTTTACGTTTTTGTGTCACTTTACCCTTAACTGGCTCAGTAGAGGTAGAGGGCAAAGAGGGGTCAGAACGTACATTAGCAGCCAGAGCTGCCTGAATGGACTTAGTAATCAAGTCCTGAATCTGGGAAGCGGACATAATTTGGGAGGCTCATTAACATGGGTAGAAAATGGAGTAGAATTATCTCCAGCCATCCTATAGATGTCAGTATGAATAAGGGGAAGCTACAAGTAGCCTAACTGACAGCAATAAACTAACTTAGATAACTCACTGGGATCAATACCTAAATGCTGGCGCTCCTCTCACCGCTCGCACAACACTGGCGACGGTGAGAGGAGGAGGATCCCAGTAAGCAGAGCTCACAGCCGTAGTCTCGCGAGACTACGGCTAGAACTTCTGTGATAGGACGCGCGGACTCAGTGGAGGCGCGTCGCAAGGGACGCGTCACTCGGACACGCCCCCCGAACGTTGCAGAGCCCGCGAAAAGGACGAGAGCGGTGAAAATAAGCCGAAGAAGACGGCGCGAAAGTAGGGTAAAATGGCGCCTGACAGGAGAGAGGACCCGGAGTAACAGAACCGGGAACAGTGAAAAACACAAAGGAAGATAATAATAACACTGAAATACAATTAATAGAAAATATAGGACAGTATATAAACATGTAGTATATAGAAATATATAAAATGAGTTGGAAAAACAAAACCAGGACAACTGGAGAAATAGGGACACTTGAAAGGGTCCCCACACACCAGTAACCTGGTACAATGAAAGAACAATAAAGGAAATCTCTATATGAAAAACAATGAAGATAAAAATTGTTATACTTAACTAGCTGCCATGAGCAGAAAGAAAGAGGAAGAGGAGATCCAGCCAGCCCCTTATATAGGGTCTCCGTCCCAGGGGAGGGGATTACAGGGGCTGCTGGGAGTTGTAGTTTTAATAAAATTTTTCTAATGTTATGAAGTAAATTCTCTGTAATTTTCTGCTATGGGCATTAAAAAGAAAGGTTTAATGCAAGATATGAGCCTCCTGTCTGATATATAACTCAGGATCAGTACAGGATAAGTAATGTAATGTATATACACAGTGACCTCACCAGCAGAATAGTGAGTACAGCTCTGGAGTATAATACAGGACATAACTCAGGATCAGTACAGGATAAGTAATGTAATGTATGTACACAGTGACCTCACCAGCAGAATAGTGAGTACAGCTCTGAAGTATAATACAGGATATAACTCAGGATCAGTACAGGATAAGTAATGTAATGTATGTACACAGTGACCTCACCAGCAGAATAGTGAGTACAACTCTGGAGTATAATACAGGATATAACTCAGGATCAGTACAGGATAAGTAATGTAATGTATGTACACAGTGACCTCACCAGCAGAATAGTGAGTGCAGCTCTGGAGTATAATACAGAATATAACTCAGGATCAGTACAGGATAAGTAATGTAATGTATGTACACAGTGACCCCACCAGCAGAATAGTGAGTACAGCTCTGGAGTATAATACAGGATATAACTCAGGATCAGTACAGGATAAGTAATGTAATGTATGTACACAGTGACATCACCAGCAGAATAGTGATTACAGCTCTGGAGTATAATACAGGATATAACTCAGGATCAGTACAGGATAAGTAATGTAATGTATGTATACAGTGATCTCACCAGCAGAATAGTGAGTACAGCTCTGGAGTATAATACAGGATATAACTCAGGATCAGTACAGGATAAGTAATGGAATGTATGTACACAGTGACCTCACCAGCAGAATAGTGAGTACAGCTCTGAAGTATAATACAGGATATAACTCAGGATCAGTACAGGATAAGTAATGTAATGTATGTACACAGTGACCTCACCAGCAGAATAGTGAGTACAACTCTGGAGTATAATACAGGATATAACTCAGGATCAGTACAGGATAAGTAATGTAATGTACGTACACAGAGACCTCACCAGCAGAATAGTGAGTTTAGCTCTGGAGTATAATACAGGATATAACTCAGGATCAGTACAGGATAAGTAATGTAATGTATGTACACAGTGACCTCACCAGCAGAATAGTGAGTACAGCTCTGGAGTGCTGACCAATTAGTTGCGGGTGTGGTCGTGCTTCAGCTGTGCTGTGTGTCTGCTGTGTCTCCTGAGCTCCAGGGAATTACCATCTATTCCACCTGGGGCCTGCTTCCTCCTCCCCAGGGAGGGAGTGGGTTTCCAGGCATGAGTGAGGGAGGCGAGGCCCAGGCTTCTGCTCCTCGGACTAGGCCGCAGGGGAGCAGTAGAAGCCAGCAAGCGTCCGGAACATCGGAGGATTTGGGGGTGAGGCGTTCCACCAGGAGTCGCAGCAATGCTGCTCCAACTCCCCCCACAGAGGTGAGAAGCTCCAAGGCTGGATCCACCTCAGGAAAGCTGGGTGCTACCAGCGGAAAGCTGGGTTCATCAGAAAGAAGGCAGAGTGCTCACGGAGGTGAAGCCGACCTCAGTGAGGAAGGCTGGGGAGTGCTGAGGACCCGGGAGTCTATTTCCACCTATACCTCCCGGGTAAAAAGTCACCTCCGTGAGTATGAAGACGCCTGTAAGGCCATCAGGAGGCTCCGAGAGGAACTGCGCTGTGACCGTGCCAGGGCTAAGGTAACTCCAAAAAAGAAAAAGACGGAGATCCAGGGGCAGATAAAGAGACTTATGGCTGAAATACAAGCTTTGGAGGAGAGGAGAGGAGAATTACTGGCGAAGAGTGGGCCATTTAAAGAAAAATTGGAAAATGGAGAACGATTCAAGGTAATGGAGGAAAAGGAAAATAAAAGGTTGATGGGGCTGCAACCTGAGAGCCAGGTGGATGATGCGGAGGAGATGGAGGAAGAACAACAGCCAGATCCACCTGGTGGCCTGCGGCAACAGCAGCAGGCCCCGTACAGTGGGCCCCCTGCACAGCAACCAGCAGTATCACCTGCCGACTCAGGGGAGGACAGTGACAGCAGCTACCAGGGAGGGGCGCTAATGGCCCAGATCCGCATGCTGGAATCCCCAGTGTGTCCTCAGAACCTGGTGTTTGGAGATGAGCTCCCAAATGAGGCACCTGGGGGTAAGAAGAAGAAGACCAAGCCAAAGCAGCAAGAAGTGGTGAGTTACATCTACACCCCCCTCCCTGTAAACCCTGAGTCGGCCGCAGGGTCAGCTCATTGTGCAAGCCCCGTTACCCAGCCCAGCCCGTGTTCTGTGGTGGACTCGGTGCAAAGGTGCGGGGAGAGTACAGATACTAAAAGGGCGCAGAGCTCCATGCCTGTTTGCAGTAGCAGGGATGGAGCAGAGAAGGCATCGGCCGCAAGGCCGTACAGTGAGGGCGGCCCAGCGATGGGCATAGAGGCAGACTCCGGTGCTGTAGTTCGCTCCCCTGTGGGAGAGGGGGGTGACTCAGTGCCGGAGGTAGTTGTGGTGGCTAAGGGAAAAATAGATTCTCCCAAAAGTAGAAAAAAACGTTTGTTTTGCATTGGCGCCGCTGATCCAGATCAGCGGCGCCCAGGAGCTGGACATTCTAGTACGGATGAGGCGGAGGGTACCGGTAAAAACAGGGCTGGGGCCGCTAATAAACAGGCTAGGCAGGCTTCCCGGTCCTTGTATAAGGGACCGGTGACCTGTCCTGTGGTGATGGCTCCAGCCCTGGTACCCAGTGATGCTGACAGTACAAAATCTGCGCCAGAACGCACCGGTCCAGCCAGTATTAATGTGGAGGTTAATGTTGGAGTGACTGAGGGTGTGAATGAGGGGAATAATTCATCTGTTACTAAAAATCTTTCTGGGGCTTTGAATGGTGGTTTGGGCTGTAGCACGGGTGGAGGTACATCAGCTAAAATAGGGGTCAATGGTTTGGGTATGGATTATGTGGAGGAGGGTGGTGAAGGGGCACAGATTAGTGGTGGGAATGTAGGGCCTGGTCCAGTTGCACCCCCAGCGGTGGCAGCACCCGTCCGCAGCTACGCGAATGTCACCGCTGGGGGAAGGGGGGCAGCTTCCTCGTCCTCTGGCTCTGGGGAGAGCAGTTTGCAGCAGCGTCTCCTGGGGGCCTTAAGGAGAGGGGAGAGATCAATCAATGTAGAGGGTAGGGAGGTTGATCTATCCTTTTGGATAGAAAGACATGGTCTTTCAGCCTTCCGAGAGGAAAGAGGGGGGGATACTGTGTGGTCTCTCCCTACAGCCGGGCCAGGTGGTCTCCGAGGGAATGTGGTCCGGCTGAGGTGGAGAGGCAGTGATACATGTCCTCCAAGAGCTAAAGTTGTTGAGCTTCTGCTGAAGTTGGGCTTTAAGGCAGCTGACATCTATGCCTTAATACATCCTTATGGTACCCCTGAGTTCGATATCAGCTTTGTTCGGCCGGAGGGGCTTGAGCTCTTCTGGTCGAATTATGAGTTGGTAAAGAATGAGCCCGGCTGGCGAGACTTTGCCATTCAGGCGGTGTCTCGCCAAAATAATGTCAAGAAGGTGACCGTTTTAACCCGTAACGAATCGCTTTCTTGTATTGACATCATGACGTGGCTAGGTCGGTATGGTGAGGTGGTGGAGGTCCCAAAAAAGAACAGGGATGAATATGGCATCTGGTCAGGGGCCTGGACGTTTATGGTCAAGCTTAGGCGTTCAGGAAACACCGTTACACATATACCATCTGCGACCTTCCTCGAAAGAGATCGTATCCAGATCTTCTAACAGGGTCAGCCAAAGCTCTGTCACAGATGTGGTGACCCCACACATTTTAGTGCCAATTGCACTGTGCAGAAGTGCACTCTGTGTGGGGAAATAGGCCATCTCGCTACATCTTGTGCAGAGATTAGGTGTCACCTGTGTGGTGACTTAGGTCACCCATTCAGTCGCTGCCCTCGTTCCTTTGTCAACGCAGTTGTTGCCCCGGTGGGAGTAAGCCGTGAGGTGGATTCTGCTGGGGGGATGGCTGTCGGGGATGAAGGGGTGCAGGGGCCAGGGAAGAAAAGTAAGCAGAAGACGCCTGCCCAACTGAGGCGTCTCGAGAAGCGTCAAAGGGACAGGGAGATTCAGGACTCACAGGAGCATCAACCAACTGGGGTGACTCCTGATCCTGTCCCTGCGGCCAGTCTTACTGCTGAGGCCCTGGGGGATAGTGAACTGGATGAGGAGATTGGGAAGATCCACAAAGAGGGGGATGCCGTCTCCTCACTGTCCTCCCATGGTGGGAGCGTGGATGAGGACAGTGGGGGATGGGCAGAAACAAAGCGGGGTACTCGGAAGAATAAGAAAAGGAGAGATGTAAGATCTTCTCCCACCCGCCAGATGCCAAAGGAAGGTACAACTGACCCCCCTCTGATTGGTCTCTCCAACCGGTTCCGAGCCCTCCGCGACATTTCCTCTTCGGAGGAGGGGGGGGGCTGGGGGTGAGGTTCCGGATGTTGCGGTGGGGCTCACAGGAGACGCTGAGTCCTCTCTCCCTGGGGAATCTATGTCTTCAGGGGGGGAGACTGGCCCAGAGTCAGGGGATGAGGAAAATGTATATAAAGGGAAAATGGACACATCTATTTCACTTAAAAGGGGTAAACCATCATCTGATGAGGAGGGTGGTGGGGTGGATGGGAAGGATGGTGGGAAAAAGAAAGCTGTCTAACTAAATCACCCTTGATGGCGGCACCCTCTCCGTTGACTCTGGCATCTATTAATGTTGCCAGCATAAAGTCAGATACGGCTCGATTTGCGGCCTATGATTTTTTTGCCCATATTAATGCTGATATTTTATTTTTGCAAGAGACCAGGCTAACAGATATGTCATCTATCTACAAGGCTAAAAGAGAGTGGAGGAATGGGCCCTCCTACTGGTCTCTTGTTGCCGAGCCGTATAGCGGAGTGGCGGTCCTTTTTACCGCAGCGGTAGAATGCCGACGGGTTATCGAGTTAGAAATGGGGAGGTGCCTGATCTTAGATGTCCTCATGAAGGGACAAGAACTTCGCCTTATTAACATCTACGGCCCACAGTCTAAGTGGGACCGGAAGTGTCTCTTTATGAGGATCAAGCCCTATCTTTTTACAAGTCGGCAGGTGGTCTTTGGAGGGGATTTTAATGCTGTCACGAGGCCCCAAGACAGGGGAGGTGCCAGAGACAAGCTGACTTATGATAGCATCGCCCTTAATAGCATAGCGAGTGAGGCTCGCCTGGTGGATGTCCACATCCAGCACACCCCAGGCCACGCGGGATTCACCTATCATAGGGGTAGTTGTAGGTCTAGGATAGATAGGTTTTTTTTAAAGGAGGAGGCCGTCTCTTCAGCAGTGTCTGTTGTTGAGGTGGAGTTCTCCGATCACTGTTTAATTTTGTTTTCTCTGAATGTCACAGAGACCCCCCGGATGGGCAGAGGCTATTGGAAGCTGAATTCGTCTCTCTTGGAAGAAGCGGAGATAAGACAGTCCTTTGAGGATTTTCTTCAGAGCCAGGTACCATTGCTGGGCCTTTGTAGCAGTAAGTCAGAGTGGTGGGAGATCTTCAAGGAAAGGGTTGCGAGATTCTCCCGCCAGCTCTCGGGCCTCAGAAGCCTAAACAGGTACCGTTTGTACCAGGGCCTGAGGAAGAAACTTGAGAACCTTGTCTCGACTGGAGGTAGTCGTGACGATATCTCCAGAGTGAAGTCCTTGTTGATGAAGTGCCAGTATGACAGACACGCATCTTTGGTTTTTGAGAGGGATTACGGGAAGTACCGCTCGCCCGACCCTTACAGAAACTGCAAGATGTCAGTGAATAGTAAAATAGTCTCAGGACTGATTGATAGTACGGGATCCTTGAAAAGGTCCAGATCAGGGATCCTGGAGGTCGTCAGATCCTTCTACTCGCACCTCTTGGGAAGGAAGGATCTAGATCGAGATAAGGTATCAGCTTTCTTGGCTGAAACCGTCCATGAACCAGGAGAAGACTCCTCTATTGACGTTTTGACAGAGATGATCCGGGAAGAGGAAGTCAGGATGGCTATTGATGGGCTTGCCCTCAAGAAGTCACCCGGTCCGGATGGCTTAACATCTGAGTTCTATAAGACCTTTAAGGACACTTTGGTTCCCCTCTTGACTGGGGTTTTTAATGAGTGTCTATCCTCGGGCTCTCTGCCAAAGTCAATGAGGAGGTCAGCGCTGATCATCCTGTCAAAGGGTAAAGACCCGTCCCACATTGAGAATTGGCGTCCCATAGCACTTCTCAATGTGGACCGAAAGATTCTGGCAAAAGTGCTGTTTAACCGGCTGGTGGAGTTTGCACCCCGGCTCCTTTCGGGGGCTCAGCATTGCTCTGTTCCGGGCCGCAGTACATTTAGTGCTGTGCTCAGTGTCCGAGAGGCTGTGGAGCAGGGTAGGGCTGGCCACTGGAAGGGGTACTTGCTGTCCTTGGATCAGGCAAAAGCATTTGATCGGGTTAACCATGAATACCTCTGGTCTGTTCTTCTGAGATATGGCCTGCCGGGGGGGTTTGTTGATTGGCTTAAGACCTTGTACGCAGGGGCAGAGAGTTTCCCGCTTGTGAATGGTTGGATTGGCCGCTCTTTTGAGGTTGGGTCTGGCGTCCGTCAGGGTTGTCCTTTGAGCCCGTTGCTGTACGTGTTTGCAATTGATCCTTTCCTTAGGAGGATTGATTGTGGACCGTTGGCGGGGGTGAGAATGGACCTGGCGGTGCCGGATTTGGCTCTGAGGGCGGTAGCGTATGCTGATGATGTCACCGTGTTTGTCTCCTCACAAGAGGAAGGCCAATGGGTGATGTCAGAGGTGGACCGCTACTCGGAGGCATCCGGGTCCAAGATCAACCGGGATAAGTGCGAGAGTCTCTGGCTGGGAGGGGGAGATCCTGGTTTTGATCTCCCGGACGCCCTTCCAGAGCCCCAGGAATCTGCAAAAGTTCTCGGCATCGAATTTGGCCAAGGGGATTACCCCAAACAAAACTGGGACAGCAGGCTTAAGATCGCCGCTCAGAAGGTGGATCAGTGGAAGGGTTGGTCTTTGACCCTCAGGGAAAGGGTTAACCTGATCAAAACATTCCTGCTCCCTTTACTGATATACTTGGGCAGTGTATGCATGTTGCCAGAACCTCTTTGGACCCGGGTCTACAGTGTGTTCTTCCAGATGTTATGGGGGAACAGACTGAACCTAGTGAAGAGGGAGGTTACTTACCGTACGAGGAGACTAGGGGGGTTGTGTATGGTCAACCCTGTGGTGTTCCTAGTGAATACCTTTCTTAAGACCAATATAGCAAACCTCTGGTCAGAGAGGGCTCCTCCGTGGGTATCCTCCTGTAGGGGATGGTTTTGGCCTTTCTTCCAGGAATGGGAGACAGGAGGGCAAGTGAAGGATCTTCGCACACCACACGGGCATCTCCCGGCTTACGCTACCCCGGTTCTGAAGGTTATTCGTCGGTGGGGTCTGGGGATGGGGGAGATTAAGACTCTGTCGAGGAAATTCCTTGACAAGAGGGTCCTGTCTTCTCATTTCCAGAGGCCATTGGCGCTCAAGGACTGCCCAAGTCGGGATCTGGAGGTGGGTTTAGAGCTTTTGAATTCTATCAGGATCCCCTTGAAGTTTTGGGACTTGACTTGGCGCTGTTTCCACGGGAAACTGTGTGTGAGGGACAATCTGAAGTGCAGGAGCTCTGATGACCGGGGATGTCCCCGCGAAGAGTGTGGAGGCATGCTGGAAAGCATGGAGCATTTTCTGCTTCATTGTCCCTTTAACACAGAGGTTTACACCAGGGTGGGCGCTTCCATTGGTTGGCCTCGGCTGGCCAGTCTCTCCTATGCGGAATGGGCCTATGGGGCATTCAGAAACCTTGGAGGCTGGGACCGGTGCACTTTATTCCTAGTCAGCTCAGTGGTTAGGTACTACACGTGGAACGCACGGTGTTTAGTGTCGACGCAGCGTAAAATCCTCCCTGTGGATGTGGTGGTTAGGAACATTCTCGGTGACCTGGTGAAGGTGCGTTCTCTGGAGTACGAGAGGCTGGGTGCTGGCAGGGCCTCTCGTCTATGGAGGGGCTCTGCCTTTAAAGTGCCTTAGCCTGTTGTCTCCCCCTGGTGGTGGGCTGATGCTGGCACATTAGTCTTTTTGTTTTGAGCAGTTGGTTTATGGTAATATAGGGCTTGCAGGCGCTGAACTTGAGCTTTAGGGGTTTGTTGTTTGGCTTATAGTGTTATATGTATTTGTTATTGTATTTATTGTTGTAGTCTATTTGTACACTTATGTATTGTATATATTGTTAGTCTGTGTATATTTTATGTAATGTATATATTGTATATATTGTGTGATGCCACCTGGGGTTTGGGTTTAGTTTAGGTTGGGTGGTGGGTTAAAAAGGGGGGAGGGGGTTTGTATGGGACTTTTATATATACAGAAAATCCTGGACTGGTTCATGGATGTCTGGTAACATGTACTGGGGGCATGGGATGCGGGACCAGCTCAGGGCCAAAAAAAAAAAAAAAAAGTGGTGTTATTTTGTTTGTGTTGGTTTTTATTATTTTGTATATATTATTGTTGTTGTTGTTATTCTTTTTGGTATATTACTGGTATTGGGTTTTTGGTATTGCAACTGGGCCAGGAAATTCACATTTAGTATTAGTGTATATTAGTGTATATAGTTTATTAGTATGGTATGGGTATAATGGGTATTATAGGAATATGTCTTTTGTAAATATTGTATATATTTGTTTGTGTGCAGGAATGAGTGTGGGGTGGACCGGTGTTGTATTTTATGCTATGGTGTTTGGTTTTACGATTCGCTATATTGATATGTTCTGTCGGATATGGTATGTTTATGTTTTGTAATTTTTTATTGTTATGTTTGAAATTTTAATAAAAGATCTACAGGATATAACTCAGGATCAGTACAGGATAAGTAATGTAATGTATGTACACAGTGACCTCACCAGCAGAATAGTGAGTACAGCTCTGGAGTATAGCACAGGATATAACTCAGGATCAGTACAGGATAAGAAATGTAATGTATGTACACAGTGACCTCACCAGCAGAATAGTGATTACAGCTCTGGAGTATAATACAGGATATAACTCAGGATCAGTACAGGATAAGTAATGTAATGTATGTACACAGTGACCTCACCAGCAGAATAGTGAGTGCAGCTCTGGAGTATAATACAGGATATAACTCAGGATCAGTACAGGATAAGTAATGTAATGTATGTACACAGTGACCTCACCAGCAGAATAGTGAGTACAGCTCTGGAGTATAGCACAGGATATAATTCAGGATCAGTACAGGATAAGAAATGTAATGTATGTACACAGTGACCTCACCAGCAGAATAGTGAGTACAGCTCTGGAGTATAATACAGGATATAACTCAGGATCAGTACAGGATAAGTAATTTAATGTATGTACACAGTGACCTCACCAGCAGAATAGTGAGTACAGCTCTGGAGTATAATACAGGATATAACTCGGGATCAGTACAGGATAAGTAATGTAATGTATGTACACAGTGACCTCACCAGCAGAATAATGAGTACATCTCTGGAGTATAAAAGGATGTAAATATGGGAGCCGGGGACGTCTCATTGTCTATTGTTGGGGTTAGGCTATAATGACAATGAAATCTGAGCAGAAGACTCAAGGACTTCATTAGGGGTGGGGGAGGCCTTTGGTTGTAAGAACATAAGGAGTTAATGGAGTCATTTTTAAAAGCATATTATTAATTCACCGTCACACAAGTGAACAAAAGAACACAAAGAGCGTCGGTGCGGCGGAGCACAATGACAGCGCAGGTGATCTCCGAGCCGAGCGCTTGTCCTGAATAATTAGAACATTTATAAAATGGGGAACAGAGGATTCTCACACAGAGACAGAAAGGAAAAGTTCTGAGGCGAAAAGACCTGAACAAAGCAAACAGCCCCCGACAGCCGCGCGCCTCCAGCTGGCAGGAAAAGGCGCGCAGAGAAGTTGTGAAAGTTTAATTATCTTATTACTAAAGCAAAACTGCAGGGACCCCGGTGTGGAGTCATCATGTGACAACCCCCAAAACCCCTGACGCAGAGCAACCCCTCCCCCGCTGCGCAATGAAGCCAATGGAAGCGCCCGCTCATCGGAGAGTGTTAGGACTCATCCCATGTGGCTGACGGGGGTCAGGGGTGTGATGGGATTTCATACTGATGTTACGCGCTGTATCGGGGCAACCTGCAATTATTCTGCTACCAAAAGTTTAAATGGTTTCCATGGAGACACATTTCATTACAAAAATGGGACATTACTACCTCTACTTCTAAACTTAGAGGGGTTTTCCAGTTCAATCCTAATAAAGTGTATTCAGCGTATTAGGGCTGTCAGTGAATGGAAACTTTTCATCAAACCTCTACATATCTAGTACTGCTGACAAGTGGAGACAAATGTATCCAGTCTAGACAATGCTCTGTGAGCTAAACATCTCAGACTCCAGTCTGATGCATTGTATATAGCTAGTCCTGCTCTCAGCTGAGAAGTGATACAATTGTATCCAGTCTAGACAATGCTCTGTGAGCTAAACATCCTGGACCCCAGACTGATACATTGTACATAGCTAGTCCTGCTCTCAGCTGAGAAGTGATACAATTGTATCCAGTCTAGACAATGCTCTGTGAGCTAAACATCCTGGACCCCAGACTGATACATTGTACATAGCTCGTCCTGCTCTCAGCTGAGAAGTGATACAATTGTATCCAGTCTAGACAATGCTCTGTGAGCTAAACATCCTGGACCCCAGACTGATACATTGTACATAGCTAGTCCTGCTCTCAGCTGAGAAGTGATACAATTATATCCAGTCTAGACAATGCTCTGTGAGCTAAACATCCTGGACTCCAGACTGATACATTGTACATAGCTCGTCCTGCTCTCAGCTGAGAAGTGATACAATTGTATCCAGTCTAGACAATGCTCTGTGAGCTAAAGATCCTGGACTCCAGACTGATACATTGTACATAGCTCGTCCTGCTCTCAACTGAGAAGTGATACAATTGTATCCAGTCTAGACAACGCTCTGTGAGCTAAACATCCTGGACCCCAGACTGATACATTGTACATAGCTAGTCCTGCTCTCAGCTGAGAAGTGATACAATTGTATCCAGTCTAGACAATGCTCTGTGAGCTAAACATCCTGGACTCCAGACTGATACATTGTACATAGCTAGTCCTGCTCTCAGCTGAGAAGTGATACAATTGTATCCAGTTTAGACAATGCTCTGTGAGCTAAACATCCTGGACTCCAGACTGATACATTGTACATAGCTAGTCCTGCTCTCAGCTGAGAAGTGATACAATTGTATCCAGTCTAGACAATGCTCTGTGAGCTAAACATCCTGGACTCCAGCCTGATACATTGTACATATCTAGTCCTGCTCTCAGCTGAGAAGTGACACAAATGTATCCAGTCTAGACAATGCTCTGTGAGCTAAACATCCTGGACTCCAGACTGATACATTGTACATAGCTAGTCCTGCTCTCAGCTGAGAAGTGATACAATTGTATCCAGTCTAGACAATGCTCTGTGAGCTAAACATCCTGAACTCCAGACTGATACATTGTACATGACTAGTCCTGCTCTCAGCTGAGAAATGATACAATTGTATCCAGTCTAGACAATGCTCTGTGAGCTAAACATCCTGGACTCCAGACTGATACATTGTACATAGCTAGTCCTGCTCTCAGCTGAGAAGTATATACAATTGTATCCAGTCTAGACAATGCTCTGTGAGCTAAACATCCTGGACTCCAGCCTGATACATTGTACATATCTAGTCCTGCTCTCAGCTGAGAAGTGACACAAATGTATCCAGTCTAGACAATGCTCTGTGAGCTAAACATCCTGGACTCCAGACTGATACATTGTACATAGCTAGTCCTGCTCTCAGCTGAGAAGTGATACAATTGTATCCAGTCTAGACAATGCTCTGTGAGCTAAACATCCTGAACTCCAGACTGATACATTGTACATGACTAGTCCTGCTCTCAGCTGAGAAGTGATACAATTGTATCCAGTCTAGACAATGCTCTGTGAGCTAAACAACCTGGGCCCCAGACTGATACATTGTACATAGCTAGTCCTGCTCTCAGCTGAGAAGTGATACAATTGTATCCAGTCTAGACAATGCTCTGTGAGCTAAACATCCTGGACTCCAGACTGATACATTGTACATAGCTAGTCCTGCTCTCAGCTGAGAAGTGATGCAATTGTATCCAGTCTAGACAATGCTCTGTGAGCTAAACATCCTGGACTCCAGACTGATACATTGTACATAGCTAGTCCTGCTCTCAGCTGAGAAGTGATACAATTGTATCCAGTCTAGACAATGCTCTGTGAGCTAAACATCCTGGACCCCAGACTGATACCTTGTACATAGCTAGTCCTGCTCTCAGCTGAGAAGTGATACAATTGTATCCAGTCTAGACAATGCTCTGTGAGCTAAACATCCTGGACTCCAGACTGATACATTGTACATAGCTAGTCCTGCTCTCAGCTGAGAAGTGACACAATTGTATCCAGTCTAGACAATGCTCTGTGAGCTAAACATCCTGGACCCCAGACTGATACATTGTACATAGCTCGTCCTGCTCTCAGCTGAGAAGTGACACAATTGTATCCAGTCTAGACAATGCTCTGTGAGCTAAACAGCCTTGACTCCAAGCCTCCAGTGACATTAATCAGCCATTGTAACATTTTTCCTGTTCTGCCCTTCACTTACTTGCACAGAGGGTGACGAGAAGCAATGAAGAACAGTAAAGGAGACCCAGCACGAAATCAGCCCCCACCAATTATAATGTCAGGTTATATCACTGTGATATGCTATCACTGTATAACATGGTAATACCAATTTAAAGGGAAAATGCTTCACTGGGCATCATTAAAGGGGTACTCCGGCGCTTAGACATCTTATCCCCTATCCAAAGGATAGGCGATAAGATGCCTGATCGCAGGGGTACCGCCACTGGGGACCCCCATGATCTTGCACGCCGCACCCCGTTTATAATCAGTCCCCGGAACGTGTTCGCTCCGGGTGTGATTACTGTTTATCACGGGGCCGGAGCGTTGTGACGTCAGCTGTCACGCCCCCTCCCATAGGCTTGAATTGAGGGTGGGCGGAGCGTGACATCACACGGCCCCGTGATAATCAGTAATCATTCCCGGAGCGAACACGTTCCGGGGACTGATTATAAACGGGGGCTGCGTGCAAGATCATGGGGGTCCCCAGCGGCGGGACCCCCGCGATCAGGCCTCTTATGCCCTATCCTTTGGATAGGGGATAAGATGTCTAAGCGCCGGAGTACCCCTTTAACCAGCGTACTGACCATTTAACCCCTACCCACTATAGCTACATGCTTGTAGAGAATACATTCCCACAACAGGATGTACCCATGTGTCTTACCTTTTTCTCCCTCTGCAAGACGCTCCACAGGAGATCTGCAGCAGGTTGAAGACCACTGATCTATAGGATTGACTGGGGGCTTATACATCGCCATCGGCAACCCCGGGATGTGATTACAGGGTCCCGATGGTTATCATGGCAATACGGAAGCCTGTGAGGTTCATCCATAGGCTGTCATAGAAGTGTCAGTGTGCTACTAGCAGTTATGCTGTGCTGCAGTACAGATGTACAGTATAGTAATACAGGTAAAAAGTATCAAAATAAAAATATTTTTCAATAACTAAATAAATGCACCTTTAGCAACAAAAGAAAACATTGTAAAAATCCTACACATAATAGGTATTGCTACGTTCGTAACGACTTGTACTATAAAACTATAATGTTATTTATCCTCCACAGTAAACAACATAAACGTAAATAAATAAATGAATAACAAGCAAAAAAAATTATCAAAAAGTAGCAGCTTGTCCCACAAAAGACAATCCCGCAAACAATTACTGCGATCTCGCCTGCAGCACCCCCATTCCACAGCTGCACAGAGTGGGGAGGGGGCGTGGCGGCTGCGGGGCCACCATGAGGGGGCGGAGCCATGGCATCACAAGGGGCGGGGCCATGACATTGCGATACTCTGTCCCCTGTATCGCCCATCATCAGCCACTGAGCGATCCGCGCTCCATGCAGCTGAGAAAATGAGGTGCTGCAGGAGAGATCGCGGGGGTCCCGCCGCTGGGATAGGGGATAAGATGTCTCGGGGGGCAGAGTACCCCTTTAATGACAGCGACATAAAGTAGACATATTGTGAATGTGAATTACTATCTGATTTATTTGGCAGGACTATTTCATTTACCATGTACACCCTGCGCCCGCTCCCCTTCTATGACACGTGATCAGGAGCTCAGAGTTCATCATAGCGGGGTGGTCCCGGCTGCTATCAGCCGCCAGAACCGATTGTTAATGTCGGACATAACCGCTCACGGTGATGCCTGGCATTAACCCCTTAGATGCTGCATCAAAGTTGATTGGAGCATCTAAAATGTAAAAAAACAAAACAATCCAGGCTACTCAGCGGTGCTGATTGGGACCACCTTGGTGAAACCGCGGTGTCCCAATAAGCTGAGAGAACAGTGGGTGGGTCCTTACTTGACTTCTCGCCATCCCATCGGTTCTCCAAGGCTCCAGTCAGTCGTGGCAGGCTGGAGCAATCGAGCACTGATAACACTGATCAATGCTATGCTATGGCACAGCATTGAACAGTGTATGCAATCTAAAGATTACATGCAATAGTCTCCGATGTGGACTATAAAATTGTGTAAAAATGTTTTTTAAAAGTTTATAAATGTGATTTAACCCTTTCCCTAATAAAAGTTTAAATCACCCTCTTTTTCCCATTTAAAAAAAAAAGTTAACAAAAATAAACATAAAAATATGTGGTATCATTGTGTGCCTAAATGTCCAAACTATAAAAAATATAATGATAATTAAACCGCACGGTCAATGGCGTATACCTAAAAAAAATACCAAAGCCCAGAATTGTGTATTTTTGTTTACTTTTTATACCCTAAAAATATGTATAAAAAGCAATAAATAAGTCTATCAAAACAAAAATGTAAAATAAATACCAATAAAAACTACAGATCACAGGGCAAAAAATTAGCCCTCATGTAGCCCCATATATGGAAAAATAAAAAAGTTATAGAGGTCAGAATGTTTTTTGTACAAAAAGTTCTAATTTTTAAAAGAAGTAAAACAAAATAAAATCTACCGTATATAATTTGGGCATTTTAATCATACGGATCTACAGAATAAATATCTTAATCCTTCCAGTATTTATCAGCTGCTGCATGGTCCATAGGAAGTTGTGCAGTTCTTTCCAGTCTGTCCACAGTGCTCTCTGCTGACACCTCTGTCTGTGTCAGGAACTGTCCAGAGTAGGAGAGGTTTGCCATGGAGATTTTCTCCTTCTCTGGACAATTCCTGACACACACAGAGGTGGCAGCAGAGAGCACATGTGGTCAGACTGGAAAGAACTTTTTCCACCTGGTCCCCTGCAGCTCCCATCCGGGCCTCTATTCTTTTGTCTTTTTACATCTTCTAAAATGAACACTTGGTGCAGGACCTGCCTGCCAAGCCAATCACTGCAGCATTGTCCTGTCTCGGTCAGTGATTGATCAGTGAGTTGGCAGGTCCTTCACCAAGTACTTGTATTGGAAGCAGGAAGGACCAGACAGGAGTTGTGGTGGGCCAAGGCTAGGCAGGTAAGGCTATTTTTCTATTTTGACGCCCACCCCCACAGAATATGAATTTTAGCAAAACTCTGGATAACCCCAATAATTACCCCGTCCATGTTGGGGTTCTATCCAGTTTGGCATTGGAGCTACATCAGCACCACATCTCCCTCCATTACTGGGGACTGTTTTATCCATACCGGCTCAGCCATAACATCAGCCAACGTGGCCCCCCAGCTCTGCAGCGCTCACCAGTCACCCGTCACGCTTCATTTCAGTCCCTTCCTGCAGTATTGAAGGTGTCAGGACGCCCAGTGGGGGATTCTGGTGATTTGTGAGAGCTGGTCGCTTTTACTAAATGGACATGTCGGTCCCGGTGACCTTTGTCCTCTGCAAATGAGCAATGAATGGAGGACATGGGACATGCTGAGGACAGCTGCTGAATGGATGACAAGTCCTGACCCATAGGGGGATGACGCTTGGGATCGGATACCAAGAGTGTTTCTTGTGTTGTTTGGGAGAATCAGAATAAGGAATCATATAGCGGTTATACTGATCAACAAGGGGTTAACTGATGAGTGTGAACACCAAGAAGCACTAAACCTCAGGACTGTGTGTGACCACGGTGAACCACTAAACCTCAGGACTGTGTCACCACCATGAACCACTAAACCTCAGGACTGTGTGTGACCACCATGAACCACTGAACCTCAGGACTGTGTGTGACCACCATGAACCACTGAACCTCAGGACTGTGTGTAACCACCATGAACCACTAAACCTCAGGACTGTGTGTGACCACCATGAACCGCTGAACCTCAGGACTGTGTGTGACCACCATGAACCACTGAACCTCAGGACTGTGTGTGACCACCATGAACCGCTGAACCTCAGGACTGTGTGTGACCACCATGAACCGATGAACCTCAGGACTGTGTGTGACCACCATGAACCACTAAACCTCAGGACTGTGTCACCACCATGAACCACTAAACCTCAGGACTGTGTGTGACCACCATGAACCACTGAACCTCAGGACTGTGTGTGACCACCATGAACCACTGAACCTCAGGACTGTGTGTGACCACCATGAACCACTAAACCTCAGGACTGTGTGTGACCACCATGAACCGCTGAACCTCAGGACTGTGTGTGACCACCATGAACCACTGAACCTCAGGACTGTGTGTGACCACCATGAACCACTGAACCTCAGGACTGTGTGTGACCACCATGAACCACTGAACCTCAGGACTGTGTGTGAGCACCATGAACCACTGAACCTCAGGACTGCATGTGACCACCATCAACCACTGAACCTCAGGACTGTGTGTGACCACCATGAACCACTAAACCTCAGGACTGTGTGTGACCACCATGAACCGCTGAACCTCAGGACTGTGTGTGACCACCATGAACCACTGAACCTCAGGACTGTATGTGACCACCATCAACCACTGAACCTCAGGACTGTGTGTGACCACCATGAACCACTAAACCTCAGGACTGTGTGTGACCACCATGAACCACTGAACCTCAGGACTGTGTGTGACCACCATGAACCACTAAACCTCAGGACTGTGTGTGACCACCATGAACCGCTGAACCTCAGGACTGTGTGTGACCACCATGAACCACTGAACCTCAGGACTGTATGTGACCACCATGAACCACTGAACCTCAGAACTGGAGGGAGGAGAGGAAAATTTTTAGACCTTGTCCCGCCCCCGCTTAGACTATCCATCACAGCACCAATGCAGTATTGAAACAGTGAATGCATTGATGCTTTGTGGCAAGCTCTGCCAGGGGCCCGTAGTCAGAGTCCTCTGGGTGCCCTGTACAGAACAGTACTGGCTGCATTTCTGCATCCAAAATTCTTATTCAGGTGTGAATGAGGCCTAAATGTAGAAAAATTAGTGAATACATAGAAATCCTGGGCTCTAAATAGAATTACGTTGCTGAACGACCATATGTGAACGACCGACATTAAAGAGAACAACAGCCGAAGGCAAATGAGAAATACAGGTGACTCCCTTCACGCCTCCGGAGAGAACCTTCTCCATGATGATGATCTTATGGCGCAGCCTGTCAGACCCCAATCACGTAACGTCATCCGCGTCTCAAACGCTGCACAGATCGCTCCATAACCAGATTTTATGGCTACGTTTTATGTGGTGACTGGAACACTGACATGTGTCTGTCAACAGGACTGAGGGGCACCTGGCCAGGGTCTTTCCCATTGAGGGGGGATATTTAATAAGCCCCCGAGAGGGTGTTTAAAGTGCAAACAGTCAGGATCTATGAGACGTCTTCTGGATCGTCCATTATGGAGTTTATTGGATAAGAACCTTCTCCAAAGTCATCAACTTCTCATTGTTCGTGTAACCAAAGCAATAAATGTTACCTGCTACATAAGGAAACATCACCAAAGGGGGCCGGCCAACAAGTCTAGACATGAATCAGATTCCCGTTGGCCATTTGCATAGACATTGGCCAGAAATGACCCTTGGGTGGGAGTCACCTGTGTATGATTGATCAGCGGCACCCTGCACTTTAGTTACGGTGGTTCCTTTCTGAAGTCATATAGATTTCTCCCAGAAGAGGAAAAGTGTGTGATAGCCTGGGGGAGTAGGGTATATGGGGTGTAGCTGTGCGGTGATTAAAGGGTGTCTGGTTAACCCTTGCTATTCGTGACACCAGGGTGAGGGCTCCTCTGTAATGCTTGTCCTACCGCCACCCTTCCCAAGAGCAATAGGGAGGTATAGAATAATAGAATGTCCACAACCGGAGAGTTTGCTGTAAACAGTTGGAACTTTACTGAAGATTTTATGCAAGCTTCATAACTGGAACAGTCTCTATACCTGCAAATTCGCTTGGAGATTGACAGTGGTTGGGACCTTAAGCAATTTAGAGTCTTTTGGATGATATGCACTGTTCCACTGGATTTAGGGGATTTAGTTTCGGTCCAGTAGTCACGCTAGCTTTAACAGGGATTAGTTTAGAACTCACGATTTAGTTCTGGTGAGGCCGGTAGGTTTTCAGGCCTAGCATGTCTTTGAAAGTTGCGCAGATCCGTCCTGATAGTCCGGCATCCACGAGAGCAACAACCCAAGAGAGCGATAATTGGCTACAGCTCCCTTATATGGGCAGGGGCTGGACTAGAGCTAATTGGTCCAATACTTCTGTCAACCATTACAAATTGTTATGGGTAGCATGTGACCCAAGGACCTCCAAAGGTCCTCCAACATACCATAGAGGATTAAACATAGTCACATGACCGAAGGTCCTACAATGCTAACAAGGTAAGTACTCTATACATTATCTTAAATATATACATTATTAAATATATACATTTATAAACACTAAAGAATTAGAGTAGAAGGAGGCGATTAGGGGCGACGTGACGTCACAAGAGGGTGTGGGGTGACGTCACGACCATGGCCTCCTAAACCCAGCAGATATCGTGGAGGGGTCCCAGCGGCGGAACACCCACAAACAGACATCTTATAAGATGTCTTGCAACGAGTACCCCTTTAAAGGGTCCCATGGTTGTCCCAGGTTGCTTAGGCTGGTCTGAAGTGAGGGGAGCTGCCCTAAAAAAAGGAATATGCCTGACACAGGGTTGACACAGACAGAGGCAGTCCCTCCTTTCAGTATCCCTTTAGTAGTGGACAAGATGTATTGGGTATCCTCAATAATTTGCAGGGGCTATATCTCCAAGTATAAGGTTGGAGGCCTACTTTCAGAAACGGGAGCTAGGCTGCTCCACACACGTCCTCACTCTTGTCTAGCTTACCCTAGACTCCCAAATCTCCTCAGAATGACTGGGCATGTACAGGGACCTCCTATGTGCTAGGGGTTTTCACCTATGTATGCCTATGGGTGAAAGTAGTGCTCTCCAGCTTTCAGTCTTAAAAGGGGTACTCCGGTAGGAAAAAAAATTCTTAAATCAACTGGTGCCGGAAAGTTAAACAGATTTGTAAGTTATTTCTATTAAAAAATCTTTACCCTTCCAGTACTTATTAGCAGCTAAATGCTACAGAGTAAATTGTTTTCTTTTTGAATTTATTTTTTGTCTTGTCCTCAGTGCTCTCTGCTGACACCTCTGTCCGTATCAGGAACTGTCCAGAGCAGGATAAAATCCCCATAGCAAACCCATGCTTCTCTGGACAGTTCCTGACACCGACAGAGGTGTCAGCAGAGAGCACTGTGGACAAGACAAAAAAGAAATACAAAAAGAATAGAATTTCCTCTGTAGCATACAGCTGCTAATAAGTACTGGAAGGGTACAGATTTTTTAACAGAAGTAATTTACAAATCTGTTTAACTTTCTGGCATTCAGTTCATTTAAAAAAAAAAGTTTTCCACCCCTTTAATATAAAGACATTGGGGGTGATTTATCAAAACCTGTGTAGGGTAAGAGTGGTGCAGTTGCCCATAGCAACCAGTCAGATGGCTTCTCAAATTTTTCAGAGGCCTTTTTAAAAATGAAAGAAGCAAGCTGATTGGTTGCTATGGGCAACTGCACTGCTCATCCTCTGCACGGGTTTTGATAAATCTCCCCCATTAACAGTACGTTAAGAAAAAAACATCAGATACGTGGCATAAAGTGCATTTTCCAATAACATTACATATGGCAACCAATAAATAAAAGGAATATTACACAGTGGGACACCACATACTCCCCCTCTTAAAAAAATAAATAAAAAAAAGCTGTCCTCAGCATACGCGGTTGGAGGATGGTACCTATGAAAATAAAGACAATTCAAAAGGTAGTTCTCCTTATCAGTTCCAGACATATCATAGAAATGCAAGCTCTTGGTACAGGAGTAGTGTCCATCAAAGTTTTTGTAGTGTAACAACACAGGCATAGGGCTCATGGCCTAAGGCACGGCACAGTCCATAGGTCACTGTACACAGTGGGGCACATGTACAGCCCTCCGAGGCCACAGCCAACAAGGGGGCAAACATGTAAGGGACTTGTAGGACAACAATGACAAACAGTCCCTAGGGCTTAAAGGGTAATTTAAACAGTCCATTGCAGCCGTCCATGTGGTGAACACAGATATAGCAACAAGGTGCTCGAGGTGTCACACTGGTCCTTAATATAACAGCCCCTTCCTTAAAACATATGATGGCTGATTCATTGAACAAGTTAAAGGGGTACTCCGCTGCCCCATTGTTCGGAACTTTTTGTTCCGAACGCTTGGAGCAGGCGGCGGGACTCGTGACGTCACTGTCACGCTACTCGTGACTTCACGTCATGCCCCCTCAATGCAAGTCTATGGGAGGGGGCGTGGCATCCGCCACGCCCCCTCCCATAGACTTGCATTGAGGGGCGTGGTGTGACGTCACGAGGGGCGTGACAGTGACTTCACGACCCCCGCTGCCACTCCAAGCTTTCGAAACGAATGTCGGGTACTGCACAGAGATCGCGGAGGTCCCAGCGGTGGGAACCCCACAATCAGACATCTTATCCCCTATACTTTGGATAGGGGATAAGATATCTAGGGATGGAGTACCCCTGGTTTGAGGTTGCTTTCTACATTGGTCTCTGTTCCTCCTTCTGTCTCCTACATAACTCATGTCCTTCACCGCTACATTACTTTGTGCTCCTCCTTTTAGACCTTTGTCTAATCCCTTGTATATTACAGACATAGCCCTCTCCTGGGTCTCCTCATACCTCAGTAACCAAACATTTAGTGTCTTCCACTTACACACAAACTCCTCCCATTACCCCTATTCGGTAGGTGTCTCTCATAGCTCTGCCCTGGGACCCCTACTCTTCTCCCCCTATGCTTTTAGCATGGGACAGCTCATAGAATCCTGATGCTTTCAGCTCAGCTAATCACCCCTGTCCAAGTTGAAGTGTACGGAGAAAAGTTGCAATACTACACACAACCTCAGGACAGGGGTGGTGCCGTTTTTGGAAGAAATTAGCTCTTTTTTTTTTTGTTTTTTCCAAATCCTGGATAACCCCTTAAAGGGGTACTCCAGTGAAAAACTTTTTTTTATAAAAAAAAAAAAATCAACTGGTGCCAGAAAGTTAAACAGATTTGTAAATTACTTCTATTAAAAAATCTTAATCCTCCCTGTACTTATTAGCTGCTGAATACTACAGCGGAAATTCTTTTCTTTTTGAAACAGAGAGCTGTCTGCTGATATCACGAGCACAGTGCTCTCTGCTGACATCTCTGTCCATTTTAGAAACTGTCCAGAACAGCATATGTTTGCTATGGGGATTTCCTTTTACCCTGGACAGTTCCTAAAATGGACAGAGATGTCAGCAGAGAGCTCTGTGTTCCAAAAAGAAAAGAATTTCCACTGTAGTATTCAGCAGTTTATAAGTACAGGAAGGATTAAGATTTTTTAATAGAAGTAATTTACAAATCTGTTTAACTTTCTGGCATCAGTTGATTTAAAAAAAAAGAAGTTTTTCACCGGAGTACCCCTTTAAAGTGATATCACCTCCCAACATGACAATGTCTCAGTCTTTGACCCCTTCACTTCATTAGGCTCTAAAATCATTAAATTTTTCAAAATATATTTCCTTCAAAAAGTGCGCTTGGGTTGAAGAACATCATAATACCGCCACGTACAATGGAATTAACCCTAAAGTAATGTCATCCATTAATGCCTTTGTGGTGTCCCAGCACCAAAGGCCGTGCTGTGGGCTGGAGATTGCCTCGGACACCCTGTCTGACTGCTGACTGGGAATACTGCAATATTGTTTCACTCTATTATATTGTGTGGTATTGCTATATTATGTTGTGTATTTTCTTGAGCACTGTACCTTTAAGAGATCGAGGCAGAGTGATCAGGTGACCCTGATTGCCCAGTGGGAGACTCCCAAATCTAGCCCTTAATGTAGTGTAGGGGGAGGAGAGTTCAGTTTTCTTCTGGTCAGTGAAGGAGAGGAGAGTGTGTTCCAGCTGGAATTGTCAAAGCCTGGTGGTGGCAAAAGCTCAGTGGGAAAAATGGGTTCCCCGGGTTCTCTCTGCCCATCTCACTGCACAAACTTCTGTGTTGTAAAAGACCTGCTACCTCGATCATCAGTGAAGGGTTATCCATAACCTAGCATCAATGTATTTATTATCCCGTGTCTGGCCCAGGAGAAGCTGTCGTGTCCTCGGACAGTGTAGGTTAACGGTGCCCTGGCATCACAAAGTGATACATCTAACCAGCCCGAGTCACGTACCACCGTCTGTTCAATTCCCTGTGGCTGCCATGTGTTCACATCCTCCATCCCATCCATTCCACCATGTGTTATAATTAAAGGGGTATTCCAGGAAAAAACTTTTTTTTATATATATATCAACTGGTTCCAGAAAGTTAAACAGATTTGTAACTTACTTCTATTAAAAAATCTTAATCCTTTCAGTACTTATGAGCTTCTGAAGTTAAGGTTGTTCTTTTCTGTCTAAATGCTCTCTGATGACACGTGTCTCGGGGAAACGCCCAGTTTAGAAGCAAATCCCCATAGCAAACCTCTTCTAAACTGGGCGGTTCCCAAGACACATGTCATCAGAGAGCACTTAGACAGAAACGAACAACCTTAACTTCAGAAGCTCATAAGTACTGAAAGGATTAAGATTTTTTAATAGAAGTCATTTACAAATCTGTTTAACTTTCTGGAGCCAGTTGATATATATATATGTATAAAAAAAAGTTTTTTCCTGGAATACCCCTTTAACCAAAGCTTGGATTTCTCATCAGCTTCTTCTGGGAGTCTTTCATGCTTTCTCCTCCTATCTTGGTAATGATAGGAGAGAACTTTATTGGTTTATTCAGGAATAAATAAATAAAATAAGACCTAATTTCTTGTCCTCAGGTTGTGTGCAGCATTACAGCTTGGCTCCATTTACTTCAATGGAACTGAGCTGCAATACCACACCAAACCTGAAGACAAAGTGGCGCTGTTTATTTATTTTATTTTTAAATGAATTCACCTGTTTTTCCAAAATCCAGGATAACCCCAGAGACAAAGCCTTGGAATGTCAATGGTTAAATCCAGGCACCGGGCAAATGTAATTTAAGAGCCTTGCAGGCCAAATTAAGTGTAATCCTTCCAGAACCTCTCTCAGCCCATAAATATATTTTAATGAGAATTCCAGCGAGCCAGAAAGAGAGAGAGACCTAAACACAAATAACACAATAACAATGCAGGAGGAGGGAGGGGGAGGCTGCAAAAAGAGAAACAAGAAAAAAAAACTGCAACAATGTAACAATTCAAAATATTTATAAAAAACAGATAGAAACAAAGTAAGAATGTTACTATATGAAGGAATATAGGAAGGGGGATCGATAGGTAACTCAGGTGTTCTGTAGATCGACAGTGAGATCCATAGAAACCTGTAGGGGAGGGGGTGTCCCGGAGCGCTAAGCCGGCGAATAAATCAACGTTTGCGAATGTCATTTCGCTTTTCACCTGTCCCCGCTATCAGAGTTATTGGCTCGTGAATGTAAAGCACATGTTGAGCCTCTTGTCTGGAGGACGGTAATGAGGTGCGGTTAACGCTCTCCAGTCGCTGACTATGACACGACTTCCATTCTTTTTTATTTTTTTTCGTATTTCGTATAATGAGAGTGAATACTGCGGGGAGGGAGCGTTTCCTAAAGGTTGGGGGAGCGATAACTTCTGCACTTTTTCCCGTGGGGACCGGCGGCTGATTTATGGCAGATTGCGGTGTCCTGCCGTGATGGATGACATCATTTAAGGGCCGTTTTGCGGAGTGCGCCGGGGAAGGTTCTCCTCTGCCGAGCCCATAGTGAGGATTGATCTCGGATGCATCTATTATCATTATTATTATGGGGGGGGGGGGTGTCCCATATTATGAAAACAGGACACTAAATAACACTTAGGGCGGAAACGCATAACACATTGGACAGGCGGATTACGCCCCCTGGGGGACGGCAGCCATAATGGAGAAGAATGACGAGAAAAACCATCGCTGTATCCGTGTCATTTCCAATGTTTACACAATTTCTTTCAGTTTTCCTAAAGGGGCGCCCTCCTCCTTGGGTCACTCACGTCTATAAAGCCTCTAAAAATTATTTTGATGTTTCTTTACCATATCTGATTCCGGGAAAGCTGGGTTAAACATCTCTCTAGGCATGCTGAGAGTTGTAGTTCTGAAACAGTTTGGAGACCAATGTCTTACAGAGTTTCTTACCCAACTTTTCCCAGGCACCTAGTTCCCAAACTTATTTAGTATTACAGTGGTATGTTCCATTCAGGAGTCTGGGACAGTTAAATCAGAACCAATTTTTTTGGTACTTACCCAGCTTTTCCAAATGCCTAACTCCCTAATTTACTTAGTATTGTAGTGGTAGAGCCCCATCCTACATAGCTAGTTAGATATTTCATTCAGGAGTCTGGGAAAGCTGGGTAGACTAATATGTCAGCCATTAGAGTGCCTACAGCAGATGTTGTTAAACTAAAACTCCCAGCATGTCTAGATGTCTAATGGCTGTCCGGGCAGGCTGGGAAAGCTGGATAAGAACCAACATTAGTGCTACTATAGGTCTTACAGAGGTTCTTACCCAGCTTTTCCAAATGCCTAACTCCATATTTACTTAGTATTGTAGCGGTAGAACCCCATCCTGCGCAGCTGGGTAGATATTTTATTCAGGAATCTGGGAAAGCTGGGTAGACCTATATGTCTGCCAGCAGATGTTGCCAAACTACAACTCCCAGCATGCTGGCAGTTGTAGTTTTGCAACACCCATTGTCCTACAGGAATGTTTCTCACCCAGCTTTTCCTAGACTTCTAAATCCCAAATCCTCTTCACTGTTAAACTCCAAACTGACAAGCCAGGCAGATAAACCATTTAGCAGGCTGGGAAAGCTGGGTTACAATTATTATGGTTTCATTGTTTTAACCAATCATTCCTAGAGTGAATTCCAAATGTATTTAGTATTGAAGTGCTGTGTTGTCAATTTGCATAGAGACATATGCAATTCAGGAGGCTGGGAAAGCTGGGTGGGAACAATATGGCTGCCATACTAATGCCAAAATTGACTTATTGTAATAGCAGAGTCCTAAACTGAATAACTCAACAGCTTTCAAATTCAGGAGTCTGGGAAAGCTGAATGAGAAATGATTTGAGCACTAATATGGCATCAGTTTGATTCTAATCCAGCTTTCCCAGCTTCCTGAATATCATATCTCCCATATTAAGCAACCTAAGGTCGCAAGGGTAGCTTTGGAATTTAGAAGTCTGGGAAACCATTGGATGACCCGGTCTGGAGAAGTTGTGACATCTTCTGCACTAGTATGTAGTGGCTGGTATCACACATATACCTATGTTACGACTACAAATCCCAGCATGGCCTTAAAGGGGTACTCGGGTGGAAAGCATTTTTTATTTTTTATTTTTAAATCAACTGGTGCCAGAAAGTTAAATAGATTTGTAAATTACTTCTATTAAAAACTCTTAATCCTTCCAGTACTTATTAGCAGCTGAATACTACATTGGAAATTATTTTCTTTTTGGAACACAGAGCTCTCTGCTGACATCATGACCACAGTGCTCTCTGCTGACATCTCTGTCCATTTTAGGAACTGTCCAGAGCAGCATATGTTTGCTATGGGGATTTTCTCCTACTCTGGACAGTACTTAAAATGGACAGAGGTGTCAGCAGAGAGCACTGTGCTCATGATGTCAGCAGAGAGCTCTGTATTCCAAAAAGAAAAGAATTTCCTCTGTAGTATTCAGCAGCTAATAAGTACTGGAAGGATAAAGTTTTTTTTAATAGAAGTCATTTACAAATCTGTTTCACTTTCTGGCACCAGTTGATAAAAAAAAAAAAAAAAGTTTTCCACCGGAGTACCCCTTTACAGGGGTACACCGCCCCTAGACATCTTATCCCCTATCCAAAGGATAGGGGATAAAATGTCTGATCGTGGGGGCCCCACCACTGTTGCACCTGGCATTTGTTTAGAGCCTCGAGTGCAGCACCGAAGGCTCATTACATCATGGCCACGCCCCTCAATGCAAGTCTATGGGAGGGGGCGTGACGGACGTCACGCCCCCTCCCATAGACTTGCATTGAGGGGGCATGGCCGTGACGTCACGAACGGGGCGTGACTGTGACGTCATGAGCCTCTGCCCCGCACCACCAGTCATCCGGCACGGAGTGAAGTTCGCTCCGTGCACCGGATGTCTAGGGTGCCACAGCCAAGATCGCAAGGGTCCCCAGTGGCGGGACCCCCCGCGATCAGACATCTTATCCCCTATCCTTTGGTACACCTTTAAAGGGGTACTCCAGTGAAAAACTTTTTTTTTTTTTTAATCAACTGGTGCCAGAAAGTTAAACAGATTTGTAAATTACTTCTATTAAAAAATCTTAATCCTTCCTGTACTTATTAGCCGCTGAATACTACGGCGGAAATTCTTTTCTTTTTGAAACACAGAGCTCTCTGCTGACATCACGAGCACAGTGCTCTCTGCTGACATCTCTGTGCTCGTGATGTCAGCAGACAGTTCTGTGTTTCAAACGGAAAAGAATTTCCACTGTAGTATTCAGCAGCTAATAAGTACAGGAAGGATTAAGATTTTTTAATAGAAGTAATTTACAAATCTGTTTAACTTTCTGACACCCGTTGATTTAAAAAAAAAAAAAAAAACGTTTTTCACCGGAGTACCCCTTTAATAGCGTCATTTGGATATGCAGCAGTAACATAGATATGTGGCATTATGTTGATGTGAATGGCCCAGATTCGCTGCAATTGTCTAATTCTTAGGCCCCGTTCACATTACGGAATTTCTGTACACAATGGGGTCGATTTTCTAAGAGTGGTGTTTTCAGTTTTTTTATTTTCCGACAGGTTTTTCCTGATGGTATTTACTAATTTTTCCTTACGTTTTACTTTTCTTTACCACAGTTCTAAGCTGTCGGGTTTTCCAGAGCTCAAATCCACCACATTTTATGCGCATCACCCCTTTTGTTGAAGACACGCCCCTTCCTCAGGGATACACCCCTTTCCCCAGATGGACATGCCTCTTTTTTTTATTTTTTTTTTATTGAAGGTTTATTTAGGAGCAAATTTTGGCGCACATGACGCTCGCCTAAATTCAGCCGTGATACCCAACGAAAAACCATCAGAAACACATTAGTAAATAACCCCAATATTTTTGCAGCAGAATCTGATGGACCTCAATAGGATTTTGCTGCACGGTACAGAAGTTCTCTTGGCTGATTCCCCTGAAGAAGTCCCTGCACCGAGCTGTGGTGAATGGGACCGAGCTTAGTATCCGCGGCAGACATTATCTGCGGCTGATGTAGGGCTGGGTTCATACTGCGGGATCTCCGCCCGCAAAAATACGGCACCAACGTTGTCGTCCCCATAGATGGGAATGTATTCCACATGGAGTTGTAGTTTTGCAACAGCTGGAGGCACCCCTGGTTGGGAAACACGGACCTATACCATATGCTACTATATGGTCCAACATGCTGGGAGTTGTAGTTTGCGTTTGGGGCAGCTGCTGAGCCACAGGCTGTATTAGGGCATGCTGGGAGTTGTAGTTAGTAACTAACTGCAACTCCTGAATTTAATTAAACAAAAAAAGCCATCAAAAAGTCACATCAAAACAAAAATGGTTCTGTTAACCCCTTAAGGACCGGGGTTTTTTCCGTTTTTGCACTTTCGTTTTTTCCTCCTCACCTTTTAAAAATCATAACCCTTTCAATTTTGCACCTAAAAATCCATATGATGCTTATTTTTTTCGCCACCAATTCTACTTTGCAGTGACATCAGTCATTTTACCCAAAAATCTACAGCGAAACAGGAAAGAAAAATAATTGTGCAACGAAATTGAAGAAAAAACGCCATTTTGTAACTTTCGTTTACTTTCGGGGCTTCCGTTTCTACGTGGTACATTTTTTGGTAAAAATGACACCTTCTCTTTATTCTGTAGGTCCATACGATTAAAATGATCCCCTACTTATATAGGTTGGATATTGTCGTACTTCTGTAAAAAATCATAACTACATGCAGGAAAATGTATACGTTTAAAATTGTCATATTCTGACTATTTTTCTGCATATGGGGCGGTATGAGGACTCATTTTTTGCGCCGTGATCTGAAGTTTTTAACGGTACCATTTTTGTATTGGACTTTTTGATCGCTTTTTATTCATTTTTTCATGATATATAAAGCAACCAAAAATGCGTTATTTTGGACTTTGGAATTTTTTTTGCGCATACGCCATTGACCGTGCGGTTTAATTAATGATATATTTTTATAGATCGGACATTTACGCACACGTTTACACATGTTTATTTTTATTTACATGGTGTTTTTTTTATGGGAAAAGGGGGGTGATTTGAACTTTCATTAAGGAAAGGGTTAAATCACATTTATTAACTTTTTTTTACACTTTTTTTTTGCAATGTTATAGCTCCCATAGGGACCTATAACACTGCACACACTGATCTCTTATACTGATCATTGTTATCCCATAGGGACCTATAACACTGCACACACTGATCTCTTATACTGATCATTGTTATCCCATAGGGACCTATAACACTGCACACACTGATCTCTTAAACTGATCATTGTTATCCCATAGGGACCTATAAGACTGCACACACTGATCTCTTATACTGATCATTGTTATCCCATGGGGACCTATAACACTGCACACACTGATTGCCAGCACTGATCACTGCAAAGTCATAGCTTTGCAATGATCAACGTTATCGGCAGTCGATTGCTCAAGCCTGCATCTCAGGCTTGGAGCAATCAATCGCCGAGGGGACACGCCGGAGGCAGGTAAGAGGAACTCCGCTCATGTCCCAGCTGATCGGGACACCACGTTTTCACTACGGTGGTCCCGATCAGCCCCGCTGAGCAGCCGGGCAGCTTTTACTTTTGGTTTAGACGCGGCATTCAACTTTGAACGCCGCGTCTAAAGGGTTAATAGCGCACGGCACCACGATCGCTGCCGCGCGCTATTAGCCCCGGGTCCCGACATCAGATACATGCCGGGACCGACCTGATATGACCGCTTGACCCCGCGTTATATCGCTGGAGCCGGCCAAGGACGTAAATATACGTCCTTGGTCGTTAAGGGGTTAAAAACTACAGACCGGAGTGCAAAAAATGACCCTCATACAGGCCCTGTATAAGGAGAAATAAAAAAAAGTTATAGGGGTCAGAATAGGACAACATTTCCCCTGCATATGTGTATCCTGTGATGTCACGCATATATAATTAATTATGCAAATTATCATGGCGGGTATTTTTTATTTTATTTTTTGCAAGAAAGGCGGCAACCCTAGTTGCTGCTTCATTGGAGTCTCCAGCCAGAAGTTCTCTGGGTTGGGTACGTTCATGTCATTGGTGTCTGATTTGGTCACCGTATCCTTAAAGGGGTACTCCCGTGGAAAACTTTTTTTTAAAATCAACTGGTGCCAGAAAGTTAAACAGATTTGTAAATTACTTCTATTAAAAAATCTTATTCCTTCCAGTACTTTTTAGCGGCTGTATACTACAGAGGAAATGCTTTTCTTTTTGGATTTCTCTTCTATCCCGACTACAGTGCTCTCTGCTGACATCTCTGTCCATTTTAGGTACTGTCCAGAGCAGCATATGTTTGCTATGGAGATTTTCTTCCGCTCTGGACAGTTTCTAAAATGGACAGAGGTGTCAGCAGAGAGCACTGTGGTCGTGACAGAAGAGAAATCCAAAAAGAAAAGCATTTCCTCTGTAGTATACAGCCGCTAATAAGTACTGGAAGGATTAAGATTTTTTTTAATAGAAGTAATTTACAAATCTGTTTAACTTTCTGGCACCAGTTGATTTAAAAAAAAAAAAATGTTTTCCACCAGAGTACCCCTTTAATGTATTGATAATTGTGGGGGGTTAGGGGGGCACTTACTTTTTGGAATATCCGTGATTTTCTTTTGGAGATTGTTTACAGTGAACACACGAGGGGCTTAGATACGCTGGATATCATCTGGTGAGATTGTGGGGTCTCGTCCGGGATCAGTACATTGTAATCAGAAGTTACAGTTGATTTATACAATCCGGTGCCAGCGCTGATACATTGTACTACATTTACCATCATCCGCCTGTCCTGGGAACCATCACCGAATAAGATCCTAACACTGAACACTGTCCGATCCGTCCCGGGAAATCTCCGTCATAGATGAAAACCAGGAGACCAGGCAGAGGTGGGGATGTGCTGAGGCGTTACAATGTATCACATCTGCTTCACATTCCTTATAGAAGACAATGGGATTTACATGGGGCTGCAATAACCTGGTTTCCTTCTGGTCATAACTGAGCACAGGGAGGGGGGGGGGGGGGGGGGGGGAGTTTGTGAACCCGTTCAAACTTTTCTGAATACATGTAAAGAGATAAGGGGAACTCAATAATACAAGCCTATAAATGTATGTGATCCTCTGGATTTATCTCTATGGGGTCAGGATATATATTTATATTAGTTATACACCTCCAGCTCTATCTATATACTGCTGCTGCTATCTCTATGGCATCAGGATATATATAGTAGTTATTCTCCTCCCCTCCAGCTCTGTCTGTATACTGCTGCTGCTATCTCTATGGGATAAGGATATAATGTAGTTATACACCTCCCTCCAGCTCTACCTGTATACTGCTGCTATCTCTTTGGGATAAGGATATATAGTAGTTCTACCCCGCCCCTACAGCTCTATCTGTATACTGCTGCTATCTCAATGGGATCTGTATATTTAGTAGTTATATACCTCCCCTTCAGCTCTATTTATATGTTGCTGCTATCTCTATGGGATCAGGATATATAGTAGTTATACACCTCCCCTCCAGCTCTATCTGTAAACTGCTGCTGTTATCTCGATGGGATCAGGATATATAGTAGTTATATACCTACCCTCCAGCTCTATCTGTATACTGCTGCTATCTCTATGAGATCAGTATATACAGTAGTTATACACCTCCCCTCCAGCTCTGTTTGTATACTGCTGCAATCTCTATGAGATCAGTATATACAGTAGTTATACACCTCCCCTCCAGCTCTGTCTGTATACTGATGTTGCTATCTCTATGGGATCAGGATATACAGCAAGCTAGAGAGTCAAAGCCAAAAAGGGAGCATAGTATAGAATCAAAGGAGTCAGGCCAAGCCAGGTAAAAGGGTAGTGCAGTACATAGTCTGGATGCAAAGGTACAGTCAGGTCAGATGCCAAGGAAGGTCAAGTTAGTTATATAGGTATTATTGGCCGAGAACTACAGACCTGTATGTGTGAACGGTTCCATCCGGTTTTCACCGTACAGTTTTTGACTTTGCACAGTTTTTTTCTTGGAATTTCAGTCAAACAGGTGAAACTTTATTCATAATGGAAGGAAAAGCTAAAAACGTATACATTTTTTTCTTAAAAACGGATAAAACGGACATCAATTTTTCAAACCGTTTATGATTTTCAACCGTATACGGATTACAATTTGTGCGCACGTTTTGATACAGTTTAGTCAGGTTTTGAGGAATCTGTTTTTTGTCAAAAAATAAATAAAACCTGATACGGAAACTGTATTGCAAAAACTTGATCTGTCTCAAGACACATCAATCTCCCCCAAGGGTGAGATTTATCAAAACCTGTCAAGAGGAAAAGTTGCTGAGTTGCCCATAGCAACCAATCAAATCACTTCTTTCATTTTGCAGAGGCCTTGTTAAAAATGAAAGAAGCGAGCTGATTGGTTGCTATGGGCAACTGGGCATCTTTTCCTCTGCACAGGTTTTGATAAATTCCTCATGTTAAGACCGTAAACCAGATACAAGAACGGGACCAACTTCCAAAAACTGAACCAAGGTTTCTTCAAAAAGTTGTTTCCTGTAAAAGTCATTGCTGGGGCACGATATCGGATGAACAACAGAGGCCAGCAGAGAGCACTGTGGTCGTGACAGAAGAGAAATTCAAGAAGAAAAGCATTTCCTCTGTAGCATACAGCCGCTAATAAGTACTGGAAGGATTAAGATTTTTTAAGACAAGTAATTTACAAATCTGTTTAACTTTCTGGCACCAGTTGATTTAAAAAAGAAAGTTTTCCACCGGAGTACCCCTTTAATGTATTGATAATTGTAAACCGGATACAAGAATGGGACCAACATCCAAAAACTGAACCAAGGTTTCTTCAAAAAGTTGTTTCTTGTAAAAGTCATTGCTGTTCAAGGCCGGGGCACGATATCGGATGGACAGCAGAGGCCAGCAGAGAGCACTGTGGTCGTGACAGAAGAGAAATTAAATAAGAAAAGCATTTCCTCTGTTGTATACAGCCGCTAATAAGTACTGGAAGGATTAAGATTTTTTTTAATAGAAGTCATTTACAAATCTATTTAACTTTCTGGCACCAGTTGATTTAAAAAAGAAAGTTTTCCACCAGCGTACCCCTTTAATGTATTGATACTTGTAAACCAGATACAAGAACGGGACCAACATCCAAAAACTGAACCAAGGTTTCTTTGAAAAGTTGTTAAAGTCCTTGCTGTTCAAGGCCGGGGCACGACATCGACTGTCCTCATGGGTTCACATTCTCAATACATGTTTACAGAAACAAAACTCGCGAACACCACCGGGCGACCTGGGGGATCCAGGAAACCATTACCACATGAGGAGTCTTGGTTACGTTCTCAGTTTTTTCGGCAGAGTAATTCAATAGAGAGACCGATTTTTGTCCATGTAAGAGTAGATTGTAAATGACCCCCGAGCAGAAACAGGTGAATTCACACCAGGCAGTAATAATCAATTCCAGATCTTCCCCCATCGTGGGGTCCTGGTATCTCCACCCCGTCCATCCCCGGAGCAGAACATCAAGTCAAGGAAACATATGACGGGCCCTAAACGCCTGGCGGTCAGATGGCGTGTCCTGGTCTTCGGGATAATCCAGCGCCGAGACCCTAAAGCCTTGTTATTGTAATGAGTAGACAGGGTCACTTGCTATTATGTAGATGGTGTATTGTTTTACATGGAGCCCTCTCCCCGGCCTCTCACTGGGATTGTTTAGTTTGTATTAAACTTTAATAAAGTCCAGGTGCCGCACCACAAACCAGATAATCCAAACCTGATGGTCCTGTACGGCCGGGAGAATAATGCGCTGCGTTTCCCCGGGATCCCTGGGTTTAATTTAGTCCTCCACCTCGCTCACCAATTACATTGATTGGGTCGTTCGGAGGGATTTATTGGGGACTGCGTAAAAACGGCGTTATCGCTCGTAACTGACGAGAAGGCGAATGAGAAACATATTTCTTTGCGGACGCTCATCCTAATGAGTTAGATGGAAGAAACACAGAGACGCCCAGGCCCATCCAGTGTCCGTCTTGCTCCTTAATCTGCATTCGGATACAAAGTAACAAATTTCTAATGACTAAAAAAAAAAAGTTACAAAAAACATCCTGGAAAAAACATGTTTGGATTGCGTAGGTGCAGGATATTCTATCTAATTGTGCAGTATAATATTCCTTATTCTATGCTAAAACTCAGTGTTTCTAACAAGTGTGTTGTAAAACTACAACTCCCAGCATGCCCGTACTGACTAGAAATAAAACTGACTAGAACAAGGCACAAGGAGACATAAACAGAATGGAGGAAACAACTGTGCTAAGCATACTCTATAATCTGCACCGTACTGCAAAAGTCAGCAATCTATAGAGCAGTGGTTCCTAACCAGTGTGCCTCCAGCTGTTGGAAAACTGTAACTCCAAGCATGCCCGGATTGACTAGAAACTAAACTGCCTAGGACAAGGCAGTAGGAAACACATAGAGAATGTTGGAAACAACTGTACAGAGCAATCACTATAATCCGCACTGTACTGAAAAAGTTCTCAATCTATAAAGCAGTGTTTCCCTACAATTCCTAGCATGCCCGGACAGCCAAAAGCTGTACAGAGTATACACTATAATCTGCACTATACGTTGGCAATCTATAAAGCTGTTTCCCAACTGGTGTGTCTCCAGCTGTTGCAAAACTACTGTGGTAGACTGCCTTGGGGTGTTGTGTAGATGGGGGGTTGCTGGGTTGGTATATGAGGGGTTAATTTAACCCTTGTCACTCGTGACACCAGGGTGAGGGTTAATACGCTGAGATAAATCTTCGGCCTATCGCCACCCTTCCCAGAACTGATAGGTGCGTGAATAAATGACTGAATGTCCACAGCATGGATGAACTTGAACTTGCGTGAAACTTTACTGAGGTATTTGCGGTACATCCAATAACAGCAACAGTCTTATTAACAAAGTCTCTATTCAGCACAGCAGTGATTGACAGATGCTGAGGACCATTGAGTTATCCAGAAATTATTAGAATTAGGGTTTCTTGCAGAGATCCGCTGGATTTAGGGGAGTATTTCGGTCCAGTGATCTTGCGGAGTTAACAGGGATTGAAGTAACTCACAGTTTTTGAGAGATGGCTGCGGCCACCGGGCTTGGGCCTAGCCAGTGCTGATGGCAGCTGCGCAGATCCGTCCTCCCGCCGCTCCCTTATATGGGCAGGGCCAGGGCCGTTTTGGATTGGTCCAATGTCAGCTGTCACTCACCGTTACAATGCATGGTGGGTGATCACATGACTACCTCCAAAGGTCCTTAACAATAAAACCATAGAGTTCTGGAACGCATCATGTGACCCGCAGGTCCTGCGGCGGTATGTGGGCAGAGGATGGGGGGGAGGCGATGGAGCAGCGGCGGCGGTATGTGGGCAGAGGATGGGGGGGAGGCGATGGGGCAGCGGCGGCGGTATGTGGGCAGAGGATAGGGGGGCGATGGGGCAGTGGCGGCGGTGGTATGTGGGCAGAGGATGGGGGGAGGCGATGGGGCAGCGGCGGCAGTATGTGGGCAGAGGATTGGGGTGGAGGGAATGGGGCAACTGTGGTGGATAGACTCAAGACAGGCAGGGGGAGAGAAGCGGGCGGTGGCGGTGGTCTCTGGCACCGCAAAAGCCGCTGTAGTTCATTGATTTAAAGCGCCCGCTTTAAATCATTGATCTGCAACGGCTTCTGCCCTGCCGGGGGGGGGGGGGGGGGGTTTGAAATAGCCGATAACTTATACCGGAATATCGGTATAAGTTATCGGCTATCGGCACGAAAGGTGACAGATTCTTGGTATCGGCCCTAAATAAAAGATATCGGTCGATTCCTAGTATACATGTGCGTTTCCCATTGACGTCCATGTTAAAAAAAACGTATGCGGTTGCAGTACGGTTTTTAAACTGGAGACAAAACCGTGGTCAACTACAGTTTTGAGTACGGGAGAAAACCGTATTGCAAGCAAACCGTATGCTACCGGGTTTCAATGATTTGTCTGTGTACAGTTTTCAATACGGTTCCATACGCTTTCAATAATGAAAACGTATACGGGAAACATACTTGAAAAACGTGGTGTGAACCCAGCCTTACAGAGTATTCACAGTCAAACCTCTTTGAGAAGACCATCTAAAATTGCACTTCTTCTTCCTAAAGAAAGGTCCCTCTATGCAAAATATCTAGTTCCTGTTAGGGGTGGTCTCCTCAAATAGGTGGTCTTTTGGTGTTGGTCTTTGCTGTTGGTTACAGCAGACCTGGTGCAAGGATTTTTGCCACCCTAGGCGAAATATAGTTTTATAGTATGGGTGGGGGTAGTGTGGCTGGGTTTTCATTTGATGGGCAGGCAGAGAGGCATCCCCATCAAGAGGGCGCTCTAGGTGGCTGTCTATTTTGTCTATAGGCATAGCCGGCACTGGGTTTCAGTGTATCTGTGTTACTAACAGTAGAACGTAGATAGGATGGGCACTACAACACCTAATGCTTGCAGCTGAGAGAGACCATGTAATGATGACCCGGTGTGAGTGTGGTTCTATGGGGTGCCAGACACATCAAGGAAAAAAGGCAATTTCCATAAATCCAAGAGTAAAGAAGAAAATATCTGCACTCACCACAGGATTCCTTTAAAATCAGGACTTTATTCAGGCAATAGGCAATGTCCATACATAAGGATTCACCTCCGGGTGCACAGGGAGGGAGAGCAGCTAGCGGCTAGGCAGCCGAAGTCTACTGGAACAACAGCACCGTTTCACGTCTGTGACGCTTCTTCCGGTTCCTGAACCGGAAGAAGCGTCACAGATGTGAAACGGTGCTGTTGTTCCAGTACAGTGACCCCCCGACCTACGATGGCCCCGACATATGATCAAATCAACATACGATGGCCTCTCAGAGGCCATCGCATGTCGATGTCAGCATCGACATACAATGCTTTTTTATGTCGGGGCCATCGCATTAAGTGCTATCCAGCAGCTCCAAATGCTTAAGCTGCTGCCGGATAGCAGCTTAATGTTCCCCGTGTGGTGCGGTAAGTGTTACTTACCCCTCCACGATGCTCCGGGGTGCCCTCCGGGTCCAGCGCTGGTCTTCCGGTGTCTTCTCGGCCCTCTCCGATGACATCAATACGCTGCTGCGCACGTCATCCAATAGGAATGGCGTATGCAGCGGCGTAATGACGTCGCTACGCAGGCCCAGTAAGGCCGTGCGGAAGACAGCAGAGGACCGGAGAAGACAGTGGAGGACCGGAGAAGACAGCAGAGGACCGGAGAAGACAGTGGAGGACCGGAGAAGACAGCAGAGGACAGGAGAAGACAGCGGAGGACTGGAGAAGACAGCGGAGAGCCCAGCGGAGGCCCGGGGTCACCATCGCGAGCGGCGGGGACAGGTGAGTACAGCTTCCTATACTTTACATTGCACGAATCCCTCAATATACGATGGATTCGACAAACGATGGCTCGTTTGGAATTAATTACCATCGTATGTTGAGGGACCACTGTATACTTCGGCTGCCTAGCCGCTAGCTGCTCTCCCTCCCTGTGCACTCGGGTGTGAATCCTTATGTATGAACATTGCCTATTGCCTGAATAAAGTCCTAATTTTAAAGGTATCTGTGTTACTGGTGGTTATGTGGACGGCCCAGCTATAGCTTTTGGATATGGACTTTCTTGGACATCTCTGGAGCTAAACAGGTCTGCATGGGACCTACTATCGTTCACTGATCAGGCTCTTCAGCAACTTGGGACCCTGATCACCTAAGGAACCATTTGGTAAGTGGTGATGTTCCCTGCCAAGGAGAAATCAATATCCAGAGAGGTCCAGAGAGGGATCTGTCCTCAGAGAAGTCCTCCAGAATGGGATCTGCCCCCTGAGAGGTCCTCCAGAATGGGATCTGTCCTCAGAGAGGTCCTCTAAATTGGGATCTGTCCTCAGAGAAGTCCTCCAGAATAGGATCTGTCTCCAGAGAGGTCCTCCAATAATGGGATCTGTCCTCAGAGAGGTCCTCCAGATGGGGATCTGTCCTCAGGGAGGTCCTCCAGAATGGGATCTGTCCTCAGAGAGGTCTTCCAGATTGGGATCTGTCCTCAGAGAAGTCCTCCAGATTGGGATCTGTCCTCAGAGAGGTTCTCCAGATTGTGATCTGTCCTCAGAGAGGTCCTTCAGAATGGGAACTGTCCTCAGAGAGGTCCTCCACAATGGGATCTGTTCTCAGAGAGGTCCTCCAGAATGGGATCTGTCCTCAGAGAGGTCCTCCAGAATGGGAACTGTCCTTAGAGAGGTCCTCCAGAATGGGATCTGTCCTCAGAGAGGTCCTCCAGAATGGGATCTGTCCTCAGAGAGGTCCTCCAAAGTGAGAGCTATCACTCAGAGACAGAGAATTAACTTTGAAGCTTCTGGGGCCCCCATGCAAAATCTGCAACATGGACCCATGTGCCAATTAAAATATCGGTCTCTTATGGGGCAAAGTTGCTTTGGGGCCCCCTCAGGCACGAGGGCCCCGGTGCTACTGCTACGTCTGCCCCCCTTATGGCTACTCCCTTGCTCAGATATGTCCTCCAGAGTGGAAGCTGTCACCCAGAGATGTCACCCAGAGAGGCCCTCCAGAGTGGGAGCTGTCACCTAGATATATCCTCCAGAGTGGGAGCTGTCACCTATATATATCCTCCAGAGTGGGAGCTGTCACCTAGATATATCCTCCAGAGTGGGAGCTGTCCCCTAGATATATCCCCCAGAGTGGGAGCTGTCACCTAGATATATCCCCCAGAGTGGGAGCTGTCACCTAGATATATCCTCCAGAGTGGGAGCTGTCACCTAGATATATCCTCCAGAGTGGGAGCCGTCACCTAGATATATCCTCCAGAGTGGGAGCTGTCACCTAGATATATCCTCCAGAGTGGGAGCGGTCACCTAGATATATCCTCCAGAGTGGGAGCTGTCACCTAGATATATCCTCCAGAGTGGGAGCTGTCACCTAGATATATCCTCCAGAGTGGGAGCTGTCACCTAGAGAGATCCTCCAGAGTGGGAGCTGTCACCTAGATATATCCTCCAGAGTGGGAGCTGTCACCTAGATATATTCTTCAGAGTGGGAGCTGTCACCTAGATATATCCTCCAGAGTGGGAGCTGTCACCTAGATATATCCCCCAGAGTGGGAGCTGTCACCTAGATATATCCCCCAGAGTGGGAGCTGTCACCTAGATATATCCTCCAGAGTGGGAGCTGTCACCTAGATATATCCTCCAGAGTGGGAGCTGTCACCTAGATATATCCTCCAGAGTGGGAGCTGTCACCTAGATATATACTCCAGAGTGGGAGCTGTCACCTAGATATATCCTCCAGAGTTGGAGCTGTCACCTAGATATATCCTCCAGAGTGGGAGCTGTCACCTAGATATATCCTCCAGAGTGGGAGCTGTCACCTAGATATATCCTCCAGAGTGGGAGCTGTCACCTAGATATATCCTCCAGAGTGGGAGCTGTCACCTAGATATATCCTCAGGAGTGGGAGCTGTCACCTAGATATATCCTCCAGAGTGGGAGCTGTCACCTAGATATATCCTCCAGAGTGGGAGCTGTCACCTAGATATATACTCCAGAGTGGGAGCTGTCACCTAGATATATCCTCCAGAGTGGGAGCTGTCACCTAGATATATCCTCCAGAGTGGGAGCTGTCACCTAGATATATCCTCCAGAGTGGGAGCTGTCACCTAGATATATCCTCCAGAGTGGGAGCTGTCACCTAGATATATCCTCCAGAGTGGGAGCTGTCACCTAGATATATACTCCAGAGTGGGCGCTGTCACCTATATATATCCTCCAGAGTGGGAGCTGTCACCTAGATATATCCTCCAGAGTGGGAGCTGTCACCTAGATATATCCTCCAGAGTGGGAGCTGTCACCTAGATATATCCTCCAGAGTGGGAGCTGTCACCTAGATATATCCTCCAGAGTGGGAGCTGTCACCTAGATATATCCTCCAGAGTGGGAGCTGTCACCTAGATATATCCTCCAGAGTGGGAGCTGTCACCTAGATATATCCTCCAGAGTGGGAGCTGTCACCTAGATATATCCTCCAGAGTGGGAGCTGTCACCTAGATATATCCTCCAGAGTGGGAGCTGTCACCTAGATATATCCTCCAGAGTGGGAGCTGTCACCTAGATATATCCTCCAGAGTGGGAGCTGTCACCTAGATATATCCTCCAGAGTGGGAGCTGTCACCTAGATATATACTCCAGAGTGGGAGCTGTCACCTAGATATATCCCCCAGAGTGTGAGCTGTCACCTAGATATATCCTCCAGAGTGGGAGCTGTCCCCTAGATATATCCCCCAGAGTGTGAGCTGTCACCTAGATATATCCTCCAGAGTGGGAGCTGTCACCTAGATATATCCTCCAGAGTGGGAGCTGTCACCTAGATATATCCCCCAGAGTGGGAGCTGTCACCTAGATATATCCTCCAGAGTGGGAGCTGTCACCTAGATATATCCTCCAGAGTGGGAGCTGTCACCTAGATATATCCTCCAGAGTGGGAGCTGTCACCTAGATATATCCTCCAGAGTGGGAGCTGTCACCTAGATATATACTCCAGAGTGGGAGCTGTCACCTAGATATAACCTCCAGAGTGGGAGCTGTCACCTAGATATATCCTCCAGAGTGGGAGCTGTCACCTAGATATATACTCCAGAGTGGGAGCTGTCACCTAGATATATACTCCAGAGTGGGAGCTGTCACCTAGATATATCCTCTAGAGTGGGAGCTGTCACCTAGATATATCCTCCAGAGTGGGAGCTGTAACCTAGATATATACTCCAGAGTGGGAGCTGTCACCTAGATATATCCCACAGGGTGGGAGCTGTCACCTAGATATATACTCCAGAGTGAGAGCTGTCACCTAGATATATACTCCAGAGTGGGAGCTGTCATCTAGATATATCCTCCAGAGTGGGAGCTGTCACCTAGATATATCCTCCAGAGTGGGAGCTGTCACCTAGATATATCCTCCAGAGTGGGAGCTGTCACCTAGATATATCCTCCAGAGTGGGAGCTGTCACCTAGATATATCCTCCAGAGTGGGAGCTGTCACCTAGATATATCCTCCAGAGTGGGAGCTGTCACCTAGATATATCCTCCAGAGTGGGAGCTGTCACCTAGATATATACTCCAGAGTGGGAGCTGTCACCTAGATATATCCCCCAGAGTGTGAGCTGTCACCTAGATATATCCTCCAGAGTGGGAGCTGTCCCCTAGATATATCCCCCAGAGTGTGAGCTGTCACCTAGATATATCCTCCAGAGTGGGAGCTGTCACCTAGATATATCCTCCAGAGTGGGAGCTGTCACCTAGATATATCCCCCAGAGTGGGAGCTGTCACCTAGATATATCCTCCAGAGTGGGAGCTGTCACCTAGATATATCCTCCAGAGTGGGAGCTGTCACCTAGATATATCCTCCAGAGTGGGAGCTGTCACCTAGATATATCCTCCAGAGTGGGAGCTGTCACCTAGATATATACTCCAGAGTGGGAGCTGTCACCTAGATATAACCTCCAGAGTGGGAGCTGTCACCTAGATATATCCTCCAGAGTGGGAGCTGTCACCTAGATATATACTCCAGAGTGGGAGCTGTCACCTAGATATATACTCCAGAGTGGGAGCTGTCACCTAGATATATCCTCTAGAGTGGGAGCTGTCACCTAGATATATCCTCCAGAGTGGGAGCTGTAACCTAGATATATACTCCAGAGTGGGAGCTGTCACCTAGATATATACTCCAGAGTGGGAGCTGTCACCTAGATATATCCCACAGGGTGGGAGCTGTCACCTAGATATATACTCCAAAGTGAGAGCTGTCACCTAGATATATACTCCAGAGTGGGAGCTGTCATCTAGATATATCCTCCAGAGTGGGAGCTGTCACCTAGATATATCCTCCAGAGTGGGAGCTGTCACCTAGATATATCCTCCAGAGTGGGAGCTGTCACCTAGATATATCCTCCAGAGTGGGAGCTGTCACCTAGATATATCCTCCAGAGTGGGAGCTGTCACCTAGATATATCCTCCAGAGTGGGAGCTGTCACCTAGATATATCCTCCAGAGTGGGAGCTGTCACCTAGATATATACTCCAGAGTGGGAGCTGTCACCTAGATATATCCCCCAGAGTGGGAGCTGTCACCTAGATATATCCCCCAGAGTGGGAGATGTCACCTAGATATATACTCCAGAGTGGGCGCTGTCACCTATATATATCCTCCAGAGTGGGAGCTGTCACCTAGATATATCCCCCAGAGTGGGAGCTGTCACCTAGATATATACTCCAGAGTGGGAGCTGTCACCTAGATATATACTCCAGAGTGGGAGCTGTCACCTAGATATATCCTCCAGAGTGGGAGCTGTCACCTAGATATATCCTCCAGAGTGGGAGCTGTCACCTAGATATATACTCCAGAGTGGGAGCTGTCACCTAGATATATCCCCCAGAGTGGGAGCTGTCACCTAGATATATACTCCAGAGTGAGAGCTGTCACCTAGATATATCCTCCAGAGTGGGAGCTGTCACCTAGATATATCCTCCAGAGTGGGAGCTGTCACCTAGATATATCCTCCAGAGTGGGAGCTGTCACCTAGATATATCCTCCAGAGTGGGAGCTGTCACCTAGATATATCCTCCAGAGTGGGAGCTGTCACCTAGATATATCCTCCAGAGTGGGAGCTGTCACCTAGATATATCCTCCAGAGTGGGAGCTGTCACCTATATATATCCTCCAGAGTGGGAGCTGTCACCTAGATATATCCTCCAGAGTGGAAGCTGTCACCTAGATATATCCTCCAGAGTGGGAGCTGTCACCTAGATATATACTCCAGAGTGGGAGCTGTCACCTAGATATATCCTCCAGAGTGGGAGCTGTCACCTAGATATATCCTCCAGAGTGGGAGCTGTCACCTAGATATATCCTCCAGAGTGGGAGCTGTCACCTAGATATATCCTCCAGAGTGGGAGATGTCACCTAGATATATACTCCAGAGTGGGAGCTGTCACCTAGATATATCCTCCAGAGTGGGAGCTGTCACCTAGATATATCCTCCAGAGTGGGAGCTGTCACCTAGATATATCCTCCAGAGTGGGAGCTGTCACCTAGATATATCCTCCAGAGTGGGAGCTGTCACCTAGATATATCCTCCAGAGTGGGAGCTGTCACCTAGATATATCCCCCAGAGTGGGAGCTGTCACCTAGATATATACTCCAGAGTGGGAGCTGTCACCTAGATATATCCTCCAGAGTGGGAGCTGTCACCTAGATATATCCTCCAGAGTGGGAGCTGTCACCTAGATATATCCTCCAGAGTGGGAGCGGTCACCTAGATATATACTCCAGAGTGGGAGCTGTCACCTAGATATAACCTCCAGAGTGGGAGCGGTCACCTAGATATATCCTCCAGAGTGGGAGCTGTCACCTAGATATATCCTCCAGAGTGGGAGCTGTCACCTAGATATATCCTCCAGAGTGGGAGCTGTCACCTAGATATATCCCCCAGAGTGGGAGCTGTCACCTAGATATATCCTCCAGAGTGGGCGCTGTCACCTATATATATCCTCCAGAGTGGGAGCTGTCACCTAGATATATCCTCCAGAGTGGGAGCTGTCACCTAGATATATCCCCCAGAGTGGGAGATGTCACCTAGATATATACTCCAGAGTGGGCGCTGTCACCTATATATATCCTCCAGAGTGGGAGCTGTCACCTAGATATATCCTCCAGAGTGGGAGCTGTCACCTAGATATATCCCCCAGAGTGGGAGATGTCACCTAGATATATACTCCAGAGTGAGCGCTGTCACCTATATATATCCTCCAGAGTGGGAGCTGTCACCTAGATATATCCTCCAGAGTGGGAGCGGTCACCTAGATATATACTCCAGAGTGGGAGCTGTCACCTAGATATATCCTCCAGAGTGGGAGCTGTCACCTAGATATATCCTCCAGAGTGGGAGCTGTCACCTAGATATATACTCCAGAGTGGGAGCTGTCACCTAGATATATCCTCTAGAGTGGGAGCTGTCACCTAGATATATCCTCCAGAGTGGGAGCTGTCACCTAGATATATCCTCCAGAGTGGGAGCTGTCACCTAGATATATACTCCAGAGTGGGAGCTGTCACCTAGATATATCCCCCAGAGTGGGAGCTGTCACCTAGATATATCCCCCAGAGTGGGAGCTGTCACCTAGATATATACTCCAGAGTGGGAGCTGTCACCTAGATATATCCTCCAGAGTGGGAGCTGTCACCTAGATATATCCTCCAGAGTGGGAGCTGTCACCTAGATATATACTCCAGAGTGGGAGCTGTCACCTAGATATATACTCCAGAGTGGGAGCTGTCCCCTAGATATATACTCCAGAGTGGGAGCTGTCACCTAGATATATCCTCCAGAGTGGGAGCTGTCACCTAGATATATCCTCCAGAGTGGGAGCTGTCACCTAGATATATCCTCCAGAGTGGGAGCTGACACCTATATATATCCTCCAGAGTGGGAGCTGTCACCTAGATATATACTCCAGAGTGGGAGCGGTCACCTAGATATATACTCCAGAGTGGGAGCGGTCACCTAGATATATACTCCAGAGTGGGAGCTGTCACCTAGATATATCCTCTAGAGTGGGAGCTGTCACCTAGATATATCCTCCAGAGTGGGAGCTGTCACCTAGATATATCCTCCAGAGTGGGAGCTGTCACCTAGATATATACTCCAGAGTGGGAGCTGTCACCTAGATATATCCCCCAGAGTGGGAGCTGTCACCTAGATATATCCCCCAGAGTGGGAGCTGTCACCTAGATATATCCCCCAGAGTGGGAGCTGTCACCTATATATATCCCCCAGAGTGGGAGCTGTCACCTAGATATATCCTCCAGAGTGGGAGCTGTCACCTAGATATATCCTCCAGAGTGGGAGCTGTCACCTAGATATATCCTCCAGAGTGGGAGCTGTCACCTAGATATATCCCCCAGAGTGGGAGCTGTCACCTAGATATATCCCCCAGAGTGGGAGCTGTCACCTAGATATATCCTCCAGAGTGGGAGCTGTCACCTAGATATATCCCCCAGAGTGGGAGCTGTCACCTATATATATCCTCCAGAGTGGGAGCTGTCACCTAGATATATACTCCAGAGTGGGAGCGGTCACCTAGATATATACTCCAGAGTGGGAGCGGTCACCTAGATATATCCCCCAGAGTGGGAGCTGTCACCTATATATATCCCCCAGAGTGGGAGCTGTCACCTAGATATATCCTCCAGAGTGGGAGCTGTCACCTAGATATATCCTCCAGAGTGGGAGCTGTCACCTAGATATATCCTCCAGAGTGGGAGCGGTCACCTAGATATATCCTCCAGAGTGGGAGCGGTCACCTAGATATATCCTCCAGAGGATAGGGGATAAGATGCCTGATCGCGGGGGTCCTGCCGTGACATCACATGGGGGCGGAGGCGTGACGTCACACGTCGCCAGTAATCAGACCCGGAGCGAACATGCTCCGGGGACTGATTTTAACTGGGGTGCTCCGTGCAAGATCACGGGTGTCCCCAGCGGCGGGACCCCCGCGATCAGGCATCTTATCCCCTATCCTTTGGATAGGGGATAAGATGTCTAAGAGCCGGAGTACCCCTTTAAAGAAGACGACTCCAGGAACAGCAGATCCTACTGCCGAGAGGAAACCAGATACCGAATCATCCAAGTCCACTTTGGCCTCCTGCCTTTTGTTCTTTGCACATTTTTGTCTAAACAAGATGATTCGATGACAAAAACAATGAGCCGAGCGCGGCCCCGGCCAGGGGAGAAGGGGAGGAGCCGGGGCCCAAATCTCCTCTATGGCAGCCGCAGTAACCACTGGTGCAGGATAAGGGGGGGGGGGGGGGGGGTTAGGAATTTTTTTTTTTTTTAATTACTTGAAGAAAGAGGAAAAAAAAACTTTGCCCTGAGGCTGAAACTAAACAGAGATCGTCCTCCGGAGCGTAATCTGCTTCATTTCACCACCAATCTGCGACTCCTGTTTACACGTTCACACGTCGCTCTGTTTATAGTTTGTGCGAAGATACAGGAATCCTGATTACTATGGAAAATGTCACCCGAGGAGACGAAAAACTGCAGCGTTTATCCGCGTATTCCGCCATGTTCACGATATTACAGCAAATCACTAATAAACACTGGTAATGTCTGGTCACCCACCGTCATGGGGGAAGATGTATCAAAGTGTATAGCAACCACATCCCAACCGTCCCGGATCCGACGGGACATTCCTGCTTTTGGAGTAATGTCCCGCCGTCCCGAAGCGGCCCCCACATGTGTCTCGGGAACTGTCCTGAGTAGAAGCAAATCCCCATAGCAAACCTCTTCTACTCTGTGCAGTTCCCGAGACAAGCAGAGATGTCAGCAGAGAGCACTGTTGTCAGACAGAAAACAACAACTCAACTTCAGCAGCTGATAATTATTGGAAGGATTAAGATTTTTTTTAATAGAAGTAATATACAAATCTGTTTAACTTTCTGGAGCCAGTTGATATTAAGAAAAATAAAGTTTTTTCCTGGAATATCCCTTTAACCCCTTTACCTCTTAAGGACCCATGACGTACGCGTACGTCATGAGTCCGTTCCCGATCTATAACGCGGGGCCAGTCATAGTGGGTCGGGCCTGGCCTCTAACAATGGCCGGGACCCGTGGCTAATAGCGCGCAGCATTGATCGCGGTGCCGCGCGCTATTAACCCTTTAGACGCAGCGTTCAAAGTTGAACACCGCGTCTAAAGTGAAAGTGAAACCATGCCGGTTAGCTCAGGGGGCTGTTGGGGATCACCGCGGCGAAATCGCGGCATCCCCAACAGCTTACAAGACAGCTGGAGGGTCCCTATCTGCCTCCTCGCTGTCCGATCGCCGCTTGACTGCTCAGTGCCTGAGATCCAGACATGAGCAGTCAAGCGGCAGAATCATCGATCACTGGTTTCTTATGACACCTCCCCTAATAAAAGTTTGAATCACCCCCCTTTTCCTATGAAAAAATAAAACAGTGTAAATAAAAATAAAAATAAACATATGTGGTATCACCGCGTGCGGAAATGTCTGAATTATAAAAATATATCGTTAATTAAACCGCACGGTCAATGGCAAAATAGTCCAAAATAGTGCAAAATAGTGCATTTTAGTGCAAAATAGTGCAAAATAGTGCAGTCACTTTTTATATCATGAAAAAATGAATAAAAAGCGATCAATAAGTCCTATCAATGCAGAAATGGTACCGCTAAAAACTTCAGATCAGGGCGCAAAAGTTATAGGGGTCAGAAATGACAATTTTAAACGTATCATGTATTTTCCTGCATGTAGTTATGATTTTTTCCAGAAGTACAACAAAATCAAACCTATATAAGTAGGGGATCATTTTAACCGTATGGACCTACAGAATAAAGATAAGGTGTCATTTTTACCGAAAAATGTACTGCGTAGAAACGGAAGCCCCCAAAAATTACAAAATGGCGTTTTTTTTTTTCAATTTTGTCTCACAATGATTTTTTTTCTGTTTCACCATAGATTTTTGGGTAAAATGACTGACGTCATTACAAAGTAGAATTAGTGGCGCAAAAAATAAGCAATCATATGGATTTTTAGGTGCAAAATTGAAAGAGTTATGATTTTTTAAAGGTAAGGAGGAAAAAACGAAAATGCAAAAACGGAAAAACCCCGGGTCCTTAAGGGGTTAAATGGGCACTGTCATGAAATCTAAAAATTGATTTGTTGTAGTACTTAAGTACTACAACATATCTCTAATATACTTTAATTAAAAAAGTGATTTTAAACCAGTTTAAAATCACTTTTAAATTCGACCACTAGGGTCGCCCTCCTAGTGGCCGAATGCATTCGGCAGTGAGTCACTACTGAATTTCAACTCATTTAAGACTGGCAATGAGTTGAAATTCAGTCACACGGTGCTCGCTCCCGCCTGTCAATCGGACAGGCGGGAGCGAGTGCTTTGAAGGAAGTGGATGCGCGCAGGCTCCCGGGGACAAGGTAAAGTATTATGCCGGGGGGGGGGGGGGGGGGTTGCGCATTCACCTATACAGTATGCCTCCAGTTTCCCCACTACAACTCCCAGCATGCCCTGACAGCCAATAGATGTCAGGGCAAGCTGGGAGTTGTAGTGGGGAAACAGCTGGAGGGACACTGAACAGGTGAACTAAGGGGGGGGGGGGGGGTAGTGGGTTGAGCGTAGCTGCGGGGCCGGGGGGTTGCGGGCTGCGCGGCGGGGAGGGGGTACTCTGAATGGGTGAACTAAGGGGGAGTGAGTTGAGCGGCGCGACGGGGCCGGGGGGGGGTTGCGGGCTGCGGGGAGCAGTATGTGCGGCCATCACAGATCCGGTGTTCACCTATACAGGGTACCTCTAGTTGTTTCCCCACTACAACTCCGAGCATGCCCTGACAGCCAATAGATGTCAGGGCAAGCTGGGAGTTGCAGTGGTGAAACAGCTGGAGGCGCCCTGTATAGGTGAACTACGGGCGGAAGCGTCGGCCCCAGAAGGCATCAGTGACGTGGTGCCTGCTGGGGAAGTCTGCCTGGTAGTAAGCACACTGCCAGGCAGACAAAAGGCATTTTTATATGTAAAAAAAAATTAAATGAAGGCAGGGAGGGGGTTAGGGATAGATGGGTAATAGGCAGGGACAGGAAAAAGAAAAAAAGTGATGGTGGGAGCTATCCTTTAAGGACTCAGACAATTTTATTTTTACATTTCGTTTTTTCCTCCTCGCCTTCAAAAAATCATAATTCTTTTATATTTTCCTCCACAGACTAGTATGAGGGCATCTTTTTTGTGTGACCAGTTGTCCGTTGTAATGCCATCACTCACTTTACCATAAAATGTATGGCGCAACCAAAAAAATACTATTTGTGTGGGGAAATTAAAAAGAAAACCACAATTTCGCTAATTTTGGAAGGTTTCGTTTTCACGCCGTACAATTTACGGTAAAAATGACATGTGTTCTTTATTCTTTGGGTCAATACAATTAAAATGATACCAATGATTATATACTTTTCTATTACTGTTGCGCTTAAAAAAAATCGCAAACTGTTTAACCAAATTTTCCGTATAAGCGGCGATATGAGGGCTCAATTTTTGCGCCGTGAACTGTACTTTTTATTGATACCATATTTGCTTATATAAAACTTTTAATACTTTTTTTATTAATTTTTTTTCAAATAAAATGTTATAAAAAAAAGCAGCTATTTTGGACTTTTTTTTTTTTTTACACGTTCACGCCGTTCACCGTACGGTATCAGTAACATTTTATTTTAATAGTTGGGATATTTACGCACGCGGCGAGACCAAATATGTATATTAAAAAAAATTTACACTTTTTGGGGGTGAAATAGGGAAAATGGGACAATTTTCGGTTTTATTGGGGGAAGGGGTTTTTCACATTTTTTTTATTTTTTACTTTTATTTTTACACTTTAATAGTCCCCATAGGGGACTATTTATAGCAATCATTCAATTGCTAATACTATTCAGTGCTATGTATAGGACACAGCACTGATCAGTATTATCGGTCATCTTCTGCTCTGGTCTGCTCGATCGCAGACCAGAGCAGAAGACCCCGGGAGACGGCCGGAGCAAGGTGAGGGGACCTCCGGCCGCCAAGCTGGATGCGGGCGATCCGATCATCCATTTAAAGTACCGCGATGCTGCAGATGCCGTGATCTGTATTGATCACCGCATCTGAGGGGTTAATGGCAGACATCCGCGCGATCGCGGATGTCCGCCATTATGGGCGAGTCCCTGGCTGCTACAAGCAGCCGGGACCTGCCGCGCATGACACGAGCACCGCTCCGATGCTCACGGTTATGCATAGGACGTAAATGTACGTCCTGGTGCGTGAAGTACCAGCTCCCCTGGACGTACATTTACGTCCTGCGTCGTTAAGGGGTTAAGACTGCAGTACTTCTTTAACCCCTTCACGACCCCAGAATTTTGTTTTGCGGCTTACGTTTTCTTCCCCCTCACCAAGACCCATAACAAAATTGTATCAGGGCTTTTTTTTCTTTTTTTTTGCTCATTGGCGCATTTTATTTTATCATATTATGTGTTATAAAGCCAGAACAAAAAATATATATATGTAGGGCAAAATAAAAAATACAAATATGGAATTGCACCATTTTGTAGGGCAATAATTTGTTCGGAGATCAGAATATAGTAACACTGATATACTAACTCGTTATTCTATAGGTCAGGGCGTTTGTTTCATTTTATGGTTAAAAAAAATAAAAAATTTAACTTGAAAAAATAAAATCCTGTTCATTGCCGTGTTCTGACCCCTAAAACTTTTTTTTTTTTTTTTTTTGGCATAGTTTTTTCTAGGATATGATGTGACCAAAAATCATCAATTTTGGTATTTGGAACCCTGGTTGGGAAATAGTGTTGTAGAATTAAAAGTCCTGTTGGAAACGCATGAGTTCCCCCAATTTTATTGTCTCCGTAACAAAGTATCAACCATAAAGTATCGACACATAAAAGGAGAAGGATGGATGATACATTGTAAACAGTAAGTGAGCGAGAACGAGTCCAGATATTGTACTTCACAGCAATAACAGGAGATGAATGATGAGGAAGAGGAGCGGCAGATAAATCAAGGCGGACAGGCAAAGAGCTGATGAACCTAATCCCCGGAAACTTAAAGGGCCGCTCCAACCTTCTGTAAATAAAGATTAAACAGACCCCAGCGATCTCCTGAACGGGGCCCCGGCAGTGTGCTGGAAGGGGGCGTGCTGACCCACGCGCAGAGCGATGGCCCACACGCCCCCTCCAGGTATCCCATAGACCTACATGGAGGGGGCGTGCTGACCCACGCGTGGAGTGATGGCCGATACGCCCCCTCCATGTATCCCATAGACCTACATGGAGGGGGCGTGTTGGCCGCGGCCTCCTGCGGGGGTTGGCAGACTGCTGGGGCCCCGTTCAGGAGATGGAGGGAGGTCTCAGCGCTCGGACCTCCGCGATCTATAACCTGGATAGGGGATAAGTTATCTTTCACTACACTACTCCTTTAAAGGGGTACTACGGCGCTAAGACATCTTATCCCCTATCCAAAGGATAGGAGATAAGATGCCTGATCACGGGGATCCCGCCACTGGGGATCCCCGTGATCTTGCATGCAGCACCCCGTTACAATCAGTCCCCGGAGCGTGTTCGCGCCGGGTCTGATGAGCGGCGATCACAGGGCCGGAGCATTGTGACGTCACGGCTCCGCCCCCTTGAGGCATCACGCCCCGCCCCCTCAATGCAAGCCTATGGGAGGGGGCGTGACAGCTGTCACGCCCCCTCCCATAGGCTTGCATTGAGGGGGCGGAGCGTGACATCACACGGGGCAAAGCCGGGACGTCACAATGCTCCGGCCCCGTGATCGCCGCTCCGGGGACTGATTGTAAAGGGGTGCTTCTCTGTAGACCTTGTGAGTTTAAAGTCCCTACAGTGTAAGAAAAAAGTGACACTCACAGCGATCTCAAACTCCTGTTTTTAAAGCTCTCTTTCAGCCGCCTCTCTTCCAAACTTCCAAAAAGATTTATGCACCTGTGACCAATCTACCCCTCCCCCTAGAGGCGGAATAGAGAAAAAAAAAGTGATCAGTGATCCCTCTATGTGCAAATGTAAGTACTCACACAAATCTTGCACTGTAAGCAGTCACGCCAACTCCACAGATTCCCTCCGCACAGCAGATATCCCCCATTTTTAAAACTCTCTTTCAGCCGCCTCTCTTCCAAATCAACACTCAGACAGAGCACGCTCAGAACTGAGTCCCAAACTAAGATTTATGCACCTGTGACCAATCTACCCAGCTGTATAAACAGAACCCCACAAAGTCTGAACGGATCCTGTGGGGTTCTGTTTCTACAGCTTACAGATTTTGTAGGTATATTTTTATTTACTGTGTCAATATTATATGTAAGTTTTTTTCCCCCCTATTATATTTACAGAGAATGATCTGCTCCCATTGTCTGTTTGGATCCATTTCGGGTTTTATGTATGATTTTCTAGAAACTGCTGTGCCATGTCATGTGATTTGTTGTAGTATATTTAAAGCCTGTTTGTATTAAGTTTTTTTATGCCATGATTAAGGGTTAATTACCTGAAACACGTTGGCGTTTTGTGTTCTGCCTTCACATCAAGTAAATAAAAGAAGTTCCTGTTTTCACTGCAGCCGTGGATGCCGGATTTTTCTTCTCTTTTTGTGTATCTTCATAGAATGGAGGAGAAAACAACAGAACAGCATGGGGCCCACAGGTAAGGTGACAGCTGTTTCATGCAGAACTACCACTTCCTCTGGCCTTCTGATGACTCAGCATCCACGGGGACATACACAAATAGGAAGGATGGTAAGTCATGATGTCTAGATCCTGCTCCTCTACAGTATATACATAAATCAGTCCTCCCCTCATATATACAGTATATATATATATATATATATATATATATATATATATATATATCCTGTAAGTGAGTCCACCCCATATATATATATATATATATACATATATATACACATATATATATATGTATATATATATATATATTCTCCACATAAAAAAGGCCTAGGCTATAAGAAGATTGGCAAGTAAGTGAGTCCACCCCATATATATATATATATATATATATATATATATTCTCCACATAAAAAAGGCCTAGGCTTTAAGAAGATTGCCAAGACTCTGAAACTTAGCTGCAGTATGGTGGGCAAGAACATAGAGCCGTTTCACAGGACAGGAGTGTTGTGCACGTGCTCAGCGTTATATCCAGAGGATGTCTTTGGGAAATAGACATATGAGTGCTGCCAGCATTACTGCAGAGGTTGAAGGGGTGGGGGGTCGGCCTGTCAGTGCTCAGACCATACGCCGCACACTGCATCAAATTGGTCAACATGGTTGTCGCCCCAGAAGGAAGCCTCTTCTAAAGATGAAGCACAAGAAATACTGCAAACAGTTTGCTGAAGACAAGCAGACTAAGGACCTGGAGGACTGGGACCATGTCCTGGGATCCGATGAGACCGAGATAAACTTATTTGGTTCAGATGGTGTCAAGCATGGTAGGTGAGTGTCATGGTCTGGGCCTGCATGTCCTGGTCTGTGCTGCTGACACTGGGGGGCTACATGTCCTGTGATATACTGAAGAAGAGCAGGATCCCCTCCCTTCAGAGACTGGTCCGCAGGGGAGTATTCACACATGATAATGACCCAAACATCTCCAAGATCACCACTGCCTCCTAAAGAAGCTGAGGGTAAAGGTGATGGACTGGCCAAGCATGTCTCCAGACATAAACGCTATTGTGCATATTGGGGCATCCTCATATAGAAGGTGGGGGAGGGCAAGGTCTCTAACATCCACCAGTTCTATGATGTCATCATGGAGGAGGGAAAAGGATCCAGTGACAACCTGTGAAGATCTGGTGAACTCCATGAACAAGAGGTTTAAGGTTGAAGAATAATTGGGGGTGGGGGGGGGGGGGTTCACACTAAATATATAAGTGTATTATAGACACTTTGGGCCCAATTTAGACATTTCCACTTAGGGGTGTAGTCACTTATAGGGGATACTGTATATATATATGAGGGGTGGACTCACTTATGGGAAGTACTGCAGATAGATAAATAAATAAATAGATATATAGATAGATAGACAAAGAATAAGTCAGCCAGCACTTTAGTTGATACCAAACTATTATATGGACCTGGCCTACAGATGCACGCTACTAGGCTAGATATACAGCAACAGGAGAATACAGCAGCACACTGCCAGCACAAGGATATAGGTGAAACATGAACATGCAGATAAAACATGGAGACTATACAGCTATGGTGTAATAGATGCAAATGTGAAACTATGAAATAGTGAAGCACTTAGCTCGCAAATTTGTCTCCGCCGGCGGTCAAATAGCTTGGACCGTCCCACCGCGATAAGGTGGCCTCCTTGGGACGGACCCTACACTGTGTATATGCCTCTGTGTGAACAGTTCAGTAAGCATGGCAGGGTCTGGAACATCCAAGGCACCTTATATACACCTGATAGAGGTGGGTGGGGTGCAAGGCCAACATGGAGGCAGCCCCTCCCCCGTATGTGTAATACAGACAAAGAATAAGTCAGCCAGCACTTTAGTTGATACCAAACTATTATATGGACCTGGCCTACAGGTGCACGCTACTAGGCTAGATATACAGCAACAGAAGAATACAGCAGCACACTGCCAGCACAAGGATATAGGTGAAACATGAACATGCAGATAAAACATGGAGAGCTATACAGCTATGGTGTAATAGATGCAAATGTGAAACTATGAAATAGTGAGGCACTTAGCTCGCAAACCGCCGGCGGAGACAAATTTGCGAGCTAAGTGCCTCACTATTTCATAGTTTCACATTTGCATCTATTACACCATAGCTGTATAGTCTCCATGTTTTATCTGCATGTTCATGTTTCACCTATATCCTTGTGCTGGCAGTGTGCTGCTGCATTCTTCTGTTGCTGTATATAGATAGATAGATAGATAGATAAATAGATAAAAGTAGATAGATAGCGAGATAGATAGATAGAGTGATAGATAAATAGAAGTAGATAGATAGATATGAGATAGATAGATAGACGTTTATACATAGATAGAAGTTGATAGATAGATAGATAGAAGTTTATAGATACATAAATAGATAGAAGTTTATAGACAGATAGAAGTTTATAGATAGATAGATAAATAGAAAGATAGAAGTTTATAGGTAGAAAAGTATAGGTAGAAAAGTATAGGTGGAAAAATGACGTGTTTATTCACTCCCAAAAAAAAGAGCTATGTTTCGTCAACCTCACGCTGCCCTTCTCAAGCCCATTCTTGAGTGGTAGCGTGAGGTTGCCGAAACGTAGCTCTTTTTTGGGGGGGAGTGAATAAACACGTCATTTTTTCACCTTTACCGGAGTGCCACCGACTTTTCTTCCAATATTTTGTGTGGTGCCTTACCAGGACCGACAGAGGGAAGGCACCCGTGTACCAGCGACTGAGGAGCGCTACCATCTCTTGCTCTGGATAGATAAATAGATAGATAGAAGTTTATAGATAGATATTCGCTATGAGACGGTTCACTGGATGCTTTCAGGGAGGTAATAGTTAATATTGGTCTAATTTCTATAAAGAAAAGAAAACAACCCCTGCAGATAACATAAAGGTTTTTCCTCAGATATGCGCATTTCTTCAGTGGAGGAACATCTGAGGGGGCTCACAAGTCTTGGTGTAGGGTCAGCCGTGTAGCCAGGAGTTAGAACATTCTGCTCTCCTCATTACTGTCTGCAGACGTTGGGTTTTGCGGTGGATCTTTGCCTGTGGCCAGACTTCTATCACTGTGTAGAAAGTCTTTTACATTCACCTATCGAGTTTATGGCGTAAAAGGCAATATTGACACATCCTCTGCTGGAGCTCCTCGGGCGTGTTTATCCCGGGCGAGGATTCCGAGCACGTTAATGTATTTTCTTATGACCGTGCGTACAGCGTTACACATTGCTTTTGTGGTGGCCCAGTACAGGAGTTGTCCTGTCAGGCAGCCTCCCTGCAGTGTCCCCTTGGCCCCTTCACCTGTTCCCTCTGTACAATTGGTTTTATGCCATGTATTGTATATGAGAGTGTTGTACCCTTTAAGAATATTTGTCATGTGAGTGTTACCCAGTGAGGTGTCAGTGACCATGTGACCTAAGGGTGACCTATGGGACCCCACCAGAGTCTCCCCTATATAAGCCCTGGGAGGAGTCTCTTCGCTCTTTCTCTTTGAGCTCTTTGCTGAGGTCCAGCCAAGTCAAGTCCTACGAGTCTGTATGGAGTCCATGGGAGACCTAAAATCTGTCCAGCAGCCACAAGTTTTCAAGTATGCTGCAATTGGGGCATAGTCATTCCCATACAAGTCAGTCAAGTCAAACACAAGGGGTTAATGCCATCTGCCCCTGGGGTAATTCCATCGGCCCTGCATCACCCCCTCTACCACACTTTGCCATCGCCACAAGACTCGGGACTCCGGCACACCATAAAACCGATAAAATCTAACCTGCAAGGAGAGGAGGGAAAAGTAACTATTTGGTTTGCAAATGCAGAAAGAGAAAATATAGATAATCCAGGTGCTGCAGAAATACAGTGGTCCCTCAAGTTACAATATTAATTGGTTCTGGGGCGATCATTGTATGTTGAAACCATTGTATGTTGAGACCAGAACTCTGTGAAAACCTGGTAATTGGTTCTAAAGGCACCAAAATGTCATCCAAAAAATAGGAAAAAGTGAGGATTAAAGAAAAATAAGTAGATAACCAATATAGATAAAGCAAAACCTTACATATAAAAGTAATAAAGATCTGCTGGGAGCTGTAAATCACTGTCTATGTCCGTGTTTCCCAAGCAGGGAGCCTCCAGCTGTTGCAAAACTACAACTCCCAGCATGCCCGGACAGCCAAAGGCTGTCCGGGCATGCTGGGAGTTGTAGTTTTGCAACAGCTGGGGCCACCCTGCTTGGGAAACACTGGTCTATGTAGAGGACAGGAGCTTCTTCAGGGTCCTGTACAGTACACAGTGTCCTAAAAAAGTAATGGAGGCGCCCTCACCTGGTGTCCAAAGGAGCAGCTAACCCTGATACAGGTAAAGTGTACAGAACATGTAATACCTCCCTGTACTGTAGGGGGCGCTGCCAGACACCAGTCAGTGCATGCACTTCAGTAATACAGGTAAAGAGTACAGAACATGTAATACCTCCCTGTACTGTAGGGGGTGCTACCAGACACCAGTCAGTGCATACACTTCTTTAATACAGGTAAAGAGTACAGAACATGTAATACCAGACACCAGTCAGTGCATGCACTTCAGTAATACAGGTAAAGAGTACAGAACATGTAATACCTCCCTGTACTGTAGGGGGTGCTACCAGACACCAGTCAGTGCATACACTTCAGTAATACAGGTAAAGAGTACAGAACATGTAATACCTCCCTGTACTGTAGGGGGCGCTACCAGACACCAGTCATTGCATGCACTTCAGTAATACAGGTAAAGAGTACAGAACATGTAATACCTCCCTGTACTGTAGGGGGCGCTACCTGACACCAGTCAGTGCATACACTTCAGTAATACAGGTAAAGAGTACAGAACATGTAATACCTCCCTGTACTGTAGGGGGTGCTACCAGACACCAGTCAGTGCATACACTTCACTAATACAGGTAAAGAGTACAGAACATGTAATAACTCCCTGTACTGTAGGGGGCGCTACCAGACACCAGTCAGTGCATGCACTTCAGTAATACAGGTAAAGAGTACAGAACATGTAATACCTCCCTGTACTGTAGGGGGTGCTATCAGACACCAGTCAGTGCACACACTTCAGTAATACAGGTAAAGAGTAGTACAGAACATGTAATACCTCCCTGTACTGTAGGGGGCGGTACCAGACACCAGTCAGTGCATACACTTCACTAATACAGGTAAAGAGTAGTACAGAACATGTAATACCTCCCTGTACTGTAGGGGGCGCTATCAGACACCAGTCAGTGCATGCACTTCAGTAATACAGGGGTTTTACCAGTGAATGCCCATTCTGATTGGTCGGTTCTTCCAGCCATTGACATGTTTCACAGGTCTGGACTGTGCGTACATTGTATGTTGAGTCTGGTTTCAACTTACGATGGTCCAGAAAAGACAATTGTATGTTGAAACTATTGTATGTTGAGGCCATTGTAAGTTGAGGGATCACTGTATAGAACTTAGGCTTTGGCGGAATACATTGTGGCTGGGGGCGTGGCTTAAGTGACTGTAGAACTCCACTCCACTTCTGTGGCAAACTGTAACATGACACTCAGAGAAGACAGCAAAGTATTTTGTAGAACTGAAAGGGGTACACAAAAGTTCTCTGGCATGCAGATGCTTAATTCTTGCAAAACATGTGTGGTACGCCTCAGGGGTATGTAGGGTATTTGGGGTTTTGCTGCTCTGGATAATAAAGGGCGCTGTTAACCCTTGTCACTCGTGACGCCAGGGTGAGGGTTAAATACCGTAATGGTGCCACCCTTCCCAAGAGCGATAGGTGAATGTAGAATAAAGGATTGTCCACAACCACTGTTTAACTGAAAACTTGCAGGAACCTTTACTGAAGATTTTCTGAAGCAGGCAATATCAATAACAGTCCAGATAACAGAGTCTATTTGTAGTTGAGCAGCGATTGACAGATGGTTGGGATCAGATAAGCTCAGTTTAGCTTTAGGAAGATTCTGTTGCATAGATCCGCTGGATTTAGGGGTGCGTTTAGGTCCAGTGGTCTTGCGGAGAGTAGCGGGGAATTATAGATATATAACCGCTGTGGTATAGGCCGAGGACGCAAGGCTTTGGCCTAGTAAACGTACTTGAAAGTTGTGGAGGTCCGACCTCGTTCAGAGTCAGCAACTCTGCCCCTATGGGCAGGGGCGGGCCGTTTTGGATTGGTCCAAAACAACTGTCACTCACCGTTACACGGCATTATGGGTGAACACTTGACTTAAGAACCACCTAAGGTCCTTCAACATACCATAGAGTTCTGAACCAAGTCACATGACCCGCAGGTCCTGCGACGCTAAACAAGTAAGTAACACAATATACATATTTACAATGATAATATTTATAAATATCAAGTTACTAAGGGGTGACTAGGGGCTAACTAGGGAAGCGAACCCCCACAGTCCTAGGGACTCTGACTTTGGGGACCCCCACCACCACCAAGGCACAGTATGAAATACGGTGCCGGGACACCACACATGTATCTCATATTATTGTGTATCTGTACAGCAGAAAGCAGAATCTAGTCATAAGCAAAACTCCTAGCCAGTAGGTGCAGAAATTGTCCCACATTAACCCCCTCCCCTGCCTGTGAGTGGAGGTGGAACTTGCTTTCTCTAGCAAAGTCAGACAGAGCCTTGGCCTAACCAAGAGCACATGTCAGCTCCTCTGCTCTGTCACACTACACGTTAGCCTAAGTATAGCTAATGTCAGGCATATCTCAAACAAGTAGGCCTCATTCTCACTAGTCCTGTCAACAAGATAGTTCAAGAATGTGCCTTGCAATGTGCGCTGCATGGATTGTGCAGCTCGTCAGCCTTGTCTTCAAGGAGTTTAGCAAAGTTAGGGGGTCCTACCAGAGCAGTCAGTCCGAATAACATACCCCTACATGCATATGTATAAGCCTACATGACCTACAGTTCACACAGAATAGTCATAAGCGTGCACATGGGGTGTACAGGGTATGCCTGGACACACTGTAATCGCAGGGGGGATGGGCCGGTCCCCCAGTTGATATGTAGGGCTGCGGCTACCACATTCTGTGTCAACCAACCCCCAAGGGGGGAGAGACCCATTCGGGTACAGTGGTCCCTCAACATACGATGGTAATCCGTTCCAAATGTACCATCGCATGTTGAAATTATCGTATGTCGGGGCCATCGAAGGTCGAGGGGTCACTGTATTTGGAATACATGTCCCAGGTCCAGGGCAAGCAGGGCTTTTAGCTGTGTGGGCATCATTGAGTCACATAGACAGCTAAAAGGTACACCGTGTTGGCGAGGCCTGTCTACTATATGGGGTCACAGAGAAGGCCTGTCTACTATATGGGGTCACAGAGAAGGCCTGTCTACTATATGGGGTCACAGAGAAGGCCTGTCTACTATATGGGGTCACAAAGAAGGCCTGTCTACTATATGGGGTCACAGAGAAGGCCTGTCTACTTTATGGGGTCACAGAGAAGGCCTGTCTACTATATGGGGTCACAGAGAAGGCCTGTCTACTATATGGGGTCCCAGAGAAGGCCTGTCTACTATATGGGGTCACAGAGAAGGCCTGTCTACTATATGGGGTCACAGAGAAGGCCTGTCTACTATATGGGGTCACAGAGAAGGCCTGTCTACTATATGGGGTCATAGAGAAGGCCTGTCTACTAAATGGGGTCCCAGAGAAGGCCTGTCTACTATATGGGGTCCCAGAGAAGGCCTGTCTACTATATGGGGTCCCAGAGAAGGCCTGTCTACTATATGGGGTCCCAGAGAAGGCCTGTCTACTATATGGGGTCCCAGAGAAGGCTTGTCTACTATATGGGGTCCCAGAGAAGGCTTGTCTACTATATGGGGTCACAGAGAAGGCTTGTCTACTATATGGGGTCACAGAGAAGGCCTGTCTACTATATGGGGTCACAAAGAAGGCCTGTCTACTATATGGGGTCACAGAGAAGGCCTGTCTACTATATGGGGTCACAGAGAAGGCCTGTCTATTATATGGGGTCACAGAGAAGGCCTGTATACTATATGGGGTCACAGAGAAGGCCTGTCTACTATATGGGGTCACAGAGAAGGCCTGTCTACTATATGGGGTCACAGAGAAGGCCTGTCTACAATACAGATTCACAGAGAGGGTCTGTCTACTATATGGGGTCACAGATGAGGCCTGTCTACTATATGGGGTCCCAGAGAAGGCCTGTCTACTATATGGGGTCCCAGAGAAGGCTTGTCTACTATATGGGGTCCCAGAGAAGGCTTGTCTACTATATGGGGTCACAGAGAAGGCCTGTCTACTATATGGGGTCACAGAGAAGGCCTGTCTACTTTATGGGGTCACAGAGAAGGCCTGTCTACTATATGGGGTCACAGAGAAGGCCTGTCTACTATATGGGGTCACAGAGAAGGCCTGTCTATTATATGGGGTCACAGAGAAGGCCTGTATACTATATGGGGTCCCAGAGAAGGCCTGTCTACTATATGGGGTCACAGAGAAGGCCTGTCTACTATATGGGGTCACAGAGAAGGCCTGTCTACTATATGGGGTCACAGAGAAGGCCTGTCTACTATATGGGGTCACAAAGAAGGCCTGTCTACTATATGGGGTCACAGAGAAGGCCTGTCTACTTTATGGGGTCACAGAGAAGGCCTGTCTACTATATGGGGTCACAGAGAAGGCCTGTCTACTATATGGGGTCCCAGAGAAGGCCTGTCTACTATATGGGGTCACAGAGAAGGCCTGTCTACTATATGGGTCACAGAGAAGGCCTGTCTACTATATGGGGTCACAGAGAAGGCCTGTCTACTATATGGGGTCACAGAGAAGGCCTGTCTACTAAATGGGGTCCCAGAGAAGGCCTGTCTACTATATGGGGTCCCAGAGAAGGCCTGTCTACTATATGGGGTCCCAGAGAAGGCCTGTCTACTATATGGGGTCCCAGAAAAGGCCTGTCTACTATATGGGGTCCCAGAGAAGGCTTGTCTACTATATGGGGTCCCAGAGAAGGCTTGTCTACTATATGGGGTCACAGAGAAGGCTTGTCTACTATATGGGGTCACAGAGAAGGCCTGTCTACTATATGGGGTCACAAAGAAGGCCTGTCTACTATATGGGGTCACAGAGAAGGCCTGTCTACTATATGGGGTCACAGAGAAGGCCTGTCTATTATATGGGGTCACAGAGAAGGCCTGTATACTATATGGGGTCACAGAGAAGGCCTGTCTACTATATGGGGTCACAGAGAAGGCCTGTCTACTATATGGGGTCACAGAGAAGGCCTGTCTACAATACAGATTCACAGAGAGGGTCTGTCTACTATATGGGGTCACAGATGAGGCCTGTCTACTATATGGGGTCCCAGAGAAGGCCTGTCTACTATATGGGGTCCCAGAGAAGGCTTGTCTACTATATGGGGTCCCAGAGAAGGCTTGTCTACTATATGGGGTCACAGAGAAGGCCTGTCTACTATATGGGGTCACAGAGAAGGCCTGTCTACTATATGGGGTCACAGAGAAGGCCTGTCTACTATATGGGGTCACAGAGAAGGCCTGTCTACTATATGGGGTCACAGAGAAGGCCTGTCTATTATATGGGGTCACAGAGAAGGCCTGTATACTATATGGGGTCCCAGAGAAGGCCTGTCTACTATATGGGGTCACAGAGAAGGCCTGTCTACTATATGGGGTCACAGAGAAGGCCTGTCTACTATATGGGGTCACAGAGAAGGCCTGTCTACTATATGGGGTCACAAAGAAGGCCTGTCTACTATATGGGGTCACAGAGAAGGCCTGTCTACTTTATGGGGTCACAGAGAAGGCCTGTCTACTATATGGGGTCACAGAGAAGGCCTGTCTACTATATGGGGTCCCAGAGAAGGCCTGTCTACTATATGGGGTCACAGAGAAGGCCTGTCTACTATATGGGTCACAGAGAAGGCCTGTCTACTATATGGGGTCACAGAGAAGGCCTGTCTACTATATGGGGTCACAGAGAAGGCCTGTCTACTAAATGGGGTCCCAGAGAAGGCCTGTCTACTATATGGGGTCCCAGAGAAGGCCTGTCTACTATATGGGGTCCCAGAGAAGGCCTGTCTACTATATGGGGTCCCAGAGAAGGCCTGTCTACTATATGGGGTCCCAGAGAAGGCTTGTCTACTATATGGGGTCCCAGAGAAGGCTTGTCTACTATATGGGGTCACAGAGAAGGCTTGTCTACTATATGGGGTCACAGAGAAGGCCTGTCTACTATATGGGGTCACAAAGAAGGCCTGTCTACTATATGGGGTCACAGAGAAGGCCTGTCTACTATATGGGGTCACAGAGAAGGCCTGTCTATTATATGGGGTCACAGAGAAGGCCTGTATACTATATGGGGTCACAGAGAAGGCCTGTCTACTATATGGGGTCACAGAGAAGGCCTGTCTACTATATGGGGTCACAGAGAAGGCCTGTCTACAATACAGATTCACAGAGAGGGTCTGTCTACTATATGGGGTCACAGATGAGGCCTGTCTACTATATGGGGTCCCAGAGAAGGCCTGTCTACTATATGGGGTCCCAGAGAAGGCTTGTCTACTATATGGGGTCCCAGAGAAGGCTTGTCTACTATATGGGGTCACAGAGAAGGCCTGTCTATTATATGGGGTCACAGAGAAGGCCTGTCTACTATATGGGGTCACAGAGAAGGCCTGTCTACTATATGGGGTCACAGAGAAGGCCTGTCTACTATATGGGGTCACAGAGAAGGCCTGTCTACTATATGGGGTCACAGAGAAGGCCTGTCTACTATATGGGGTCCCAGAGAAGGCTTGTCTACTATATGGGGTCCCAGAGAAGGCTTGTCTACTATATGGGGTCACAGAGAAGGCATGTCTACTATATGGGGTCACAGAGAAGGCCTGTCTACTATATGGGGTCACAAAGAAGGCCTGTCTACTATATGGGGTCACAGAGAAGGCCTGTCTACTATATGGGGTCACAGAGAAGGCCTGTCTATTATATGGGGTCACAGAGAAGGCCTGTATACTATATGGGGTCACAGAGAAGGCCTGTCTACTATATGGGGTCACAGAGAAGGCCTGTCTACTATATGGGGTCACAGAGAAGGCCTGTCTACAATACAGATTCACAGAGAGGGTCTGTCTACTATATGGGGTCACAGAGAAGGCCTGTCTACTTTATGGGGTCACAGAGAAGGCCTGTCTACTATATGGGGTCACAGAGAAGGCCTGTCTACTATATGGGGTCCCAGAGAAGGCCTGTCTACTATATGGGGTCACAGAGAAGGCCTGTCTACTATATGGGGTCACAGAGAAGGCCTGTCTACTATATGGGGTCACAGAGAAGGCCTGTCTACTATATGGGGTCACAGAGAAGGCCTGTCTACTAAATGGGGTCCCAGAGATGGCCTGTCTACTATATGGGGTCCCAGAGAAGGCCTGTCTACTATATGGGGTCCCAGAGAAGGCCTGTCTACTATATGGGGTCCCAGAGAAGGCCTGTCTACTATATGGGGTCCCAGAGAAGGCTTGTCTACTATATGGGGTCCCAGAGAAGGCTTGTCTACTATATGGGGTCACAGAGAAGGCTTGTCTACTATATGGGGTCACAGAGAAGGCCTGTCTACTATATGGGGTCACAAAGAAGGCCTGTCTACTATATGGGGTCACAGAGAAGGCCTGTCTACTATATGGGGTCACAGAGAAGGCCTGTCTATTATATGGGGTCACAGAGAAGGCCTGTCTACTATATGGGGTCACAGAGAAGGCCTGTCTACTATATGGGGTAACAGAGAAGGCCTGTCTACTATATGGGGTCACAGAGAAGGCCTGTCTACTATATGGGGTCCCAGAGAAGGCTTGTCTACTATATGGGGTCCCAGAGAAGGCTTGTCTACTATATGGGGTCACAGAGAAGGCTTGTCTACTATATGGGGTCACAGAGAAGGCCTGTCTATTATATGGGGTCACAGAGAAGGCCTGTCTACTATACAGATTCACAGAGAGGGTCTGTCTACTATATGGGGTCACAGATGAGGCCTGTCTACTATATGGGGTCCCAGAGAAGGCCTGTCTACTATATGGGGTCCCAGAGAAGGCTTGTCTACTATATGGGGTCCCAGAGAAGGCTTGTCTACTATATGGGGTCACAGAGAAGGCCTGTCTATTATATGGGGTCACAGAGAAGGCCTGTCTACTATATGGGGTCACAGAGAAGGCCTGTCTACTATATGGGGTCACAGAGAAGGCCTGTCTACTATATGGGGTCACAGAGAAGGCCTGTCTACTATATGGGGTCACAGAGAAGGCCTGTCTACTATATGGGGTCACAGAGAAGGCCTGTCTATTATATGGGGTCACAGAGAAGGCCTGTATACTATATGGGGTCCCAGAGAAGGCCTGTCTACTATATGGGGTCACAGAGAAGGCCTGTCTACTATATGGGGTCACAGAGAAGGCCTGTCTACTATATGGGGTCACAGAGAAGGCCTGTCTACTATATGGGGTCACAGAGAAGGCTTGTCTACTATATGGGGTCCCAGAGAAGGCCTGTCTACTATATGGGGTCACAGAGAAGGCCTGTCTACTATATGGGGTCACAGAGAAGGCTTGTCTACTATATGGGGTCCCAGAGAAGGCCTGTCTATTATATGGGGTCACAGAGAAGGCCTGTATACTATATGGGGTCCCAGAGAAGGCCTGTCTACAATACAGATTCACAGAGAGGGTCTGTCTACTATATGGGGTCACAGATGAGGCCTGTCCACTATACAGGGGCACAGAAGGGGCCTGTATACTATATTAAAGCGCACAGGGAGCCTAATACTATATGAAGGCAGTGTGGGGGTGCAGAGGAGGCATGTCTGCTATTTGGGGCACACAGGGGAGACCTGTCTAACTTATATGGGGCACAGAGCGGGCCTAATACCATATAGGAAAGAGAGGGGCCTAACAACTATATGGAGGCACAGAGGGGCTTAACTAACGTCACGCCCCCTACCATAGACTTGCATTGAGGGGGCGGGACATCATGAGGGGGCAAGGCTTTCAGGTCATGAGCTCCTGGCGCCGGCTCGTGTTTGTTCCAAACGCTAAGCAGCAGAGTACCCCTTTTAACCCCTTGTGTTCGTGACGCCAGGGCATGGTTTAACCTCTTCACTACCCGAAGGTATACCACTGGATCCTGGGCTGGGCATGGAGCAAAGAATGACTCTGACGCCAAGTTACGGAACAACGGCAGCTTTACTGAGGTAGACAGATGGAATAGTCTATACAGCTCAGTGAGGCCCAAGGAGGTGACCAGTGACTTCAGAGACTGTAGGGCTCGCTGGAACCTGTAGTAGATTTTGGACAATTTGCTGCAGGCTCATGCTGACTTTATTCAGACTGATCTTGACTGACTTCACCTCGTTTGTATCTTACCGGGTTTTGACATTCACCTGTGGGGTAGCGGATTAGTGGATGCGTGGCTGCGTGGTCGGCCTTAGGCCTCCTCAGGACACCAGACACTCTCTCAGGACTTCACTGCTCTGTATCTCAGCCAAACAGGAACTAAAGAGACTGAACTAACTATATGGGGGAGACCCTGGAGGGGTCCCATAGGTCACGCTATAGGTCACATGGTCACTGGTACGTTCCTTGGTTACAATGCATGGCAACAGTATTTAAAGGCACATAACAATATTTACACATTACATTAGATAACATAGGTGCTTATTAACTATTTAGGGAACACAGACAAAAGGGGGGGGCAGAGGTCACTGAATAAGGTCTGCCTGACAGGGCAGCGATGGGGTGCAACTCCTGTACTGGGCCACCACAGTTACAAATATTATTATTGCAGTTAGGGTGCGTTCACACGTCCGTTTGCCCCCGTTCCGTTTAAAAAAAAAAACGGATAGAAACGGCTGATCAAACGGGTATCAGTTTTGAACCGTTTTTTAAATCTGTTTATTTATTTATTTTAAGTATGAAAAATCAGCCACCTACAGACTCCCGCAGCCAGGACTACTACTACTCCCATCATGGAACAGACTTGTTTCCATGGTGGGAGTAGTAGTTCCTGGCTGCAGGAGTCTGCCGGCGGCTGGGGAGGCTACATTAGTGCTTGTACTACTACCCCCATCATGGATCAGACTCTGTTCCATGATGGGGGTTGTAGTACAGGGGCTGAGGGATTGATCGCACCGGGTCTCACTTCTGACACCCGATCCGATCAGAAGTTATTAAGCAGTCTGCAACCCTGCGATCACCGAAGTATTTTACTTTCGTTTTAAAATTCCCCGCGGGGAACCCTGAATATCCGGTGCTGAGGCGCGAATCAGGACTCCCTGCGGGGTTTTTAAAAAGGACAATGTATATTAAAAGCACTGTGGGGGGCAGGATATATAGAGCTATATATCTAAGGCCCCAAGTGCATTTATAAAGATATAACACCCGCCAGCGCAAAAATATATATCCTCGCAGTATATATATATATATATGTGACCCCCCGCAGGCGCATTTATAATTATATACCCCCTGCCGGTGCAATTATCAATATATTCCCCCCGCCGGCGCATTTATATGACCCCCCGCTGGCGCATATGTCATTAATGCAGCGCTATCTGTAAAAAGCATTTTACGCGCAGAGCATCGCATCAGCTGCCGCTGGCGCAATGCTGCTGATAGAATATTATTCATACATAGCGCTGCAGGGGCATATTATATAGAAGTGCTGTGGGGGCCAGATAATACCATATATCTGGCCCCCACAGCACTTCTATACAATATGCCCCTGCAGCGCTATGTATGAATAGTATTCTATGAGCAGCATCGCGCCAGCGGCAGCTGGTGCGATGCTCTGCCCGTAAAATGCTTATCACAGATAGCGCTGATTTAATTACATATGAGCCAGCGGGGGGTCACATAAATGCGCCGGCGGGGGGAATATATTGATAATTGCACCAGCGTGGGGTATATGATTATAAATGCGCCTGCAGGGGGGTTATATTATAAATGCGCTGGCGGGGGGGGGGGTTACATATATATATACTGCGGGGGTATATATTTTTGCACTGGCGGGGGTTATATCTTTATAAATGCGCTGGGGGGCTAGATATATAGCGCTATATATCTTGCCCCCCACGGCGCTTTTAATATACATTGTCCATTTTAAAAATCCCGCAGGGAGCCCTGATTGGCTCCTCAGTACCGGCCATTCAGAGCTCCCCGCGGGGAATTTAAAAATGAAAGTAAAATACTTCGGTGATCGCAGGGTTGCAGACCATGCCGCCCGCTACCCTGCTTAACCCCTTCCCGACCTATGACATACCTGTACGTCATGGGTGGCAAGGTGTTCCCGACCCATGACATACAGGTACGTCATGGACATTACTGCCGCTATTCGCGGCATCCCGCAGCGCCCAGAAAGATGGTGGCTATCACTGATAGCCAGCCATCTTACCGTGCGACCACGGGGGGTTTCGTCCCCCTCCCCCCCCCAGCGATCGCTGCTATCAGCTGGTCAAATCTGACTAGCTGATAGCAGCGTTTCGCTATCAGAATACTTAGCAGCGCGGTGTGTGAGTTCCGATCACGGGGATCGGGACACACACCGCTCTGCTAAGTGTCCCTGACCCGTCCCCCGGCGTCACTTACCCGTCGGAGCGGTGTCCCGAGCGGTCCCGGCGTCCTCCGTGCGGTCCCGGCGTCCTCCATGCGGTCCCGGCTGCGCTGCGTCCCGGAGGTGAGTTTCCGGCAGCAGTGCGGCATCTTCATTGGCAGCAGTGAGATCGCCGTAAAGCGATCTCACTGCTGCCTCTGAGAGTTTCAAAACTGCAACTCCCAGCATGCCCAGACAGCCTTTGGCTTTCTGGGCATGCTGGGAGTTGTAGTTTTGCAACATCTGGAGGTCCACAGTTTGGAGACCACTGTATAATGGTCTCCAATCTGTGCTCTTCCAGATGTTGCAAAACTACAAATCTCAGTATGCTCAGTCTGTCCAGGCATGCTGGGAGTTGTAGTTCTCTAACATCTGGAAGAGCACAGATTGGAGACCATTATACAGTGGTCTCCAAACTGTGGACCTCCAGATGTTGCAAAACTACAACTCCCAGCATGCCCAGACTGCCCAAGCATGCTTGAAGTTGTAGTTCGGCAACATCTGATCCTTCAGATATTGCCGAACTACAACTTCCAGCATGCCTTGGCAGTCTGGGCATGCTGGGAGTTGTAGTTTTGCAACAACTGGAGGCACACTAGTTGGGAAACATTGTCCGTTTCCTACCTCAGTGCCTCCAGCTGTTGCAATTGTTGCAAAACTATAACTCCCAGCATGCACTGACAGACCATGCATGCTGGGAGTTGTAGTTTTGCAACAGCTGGAGGCACACTGGTTTGGAAACACTAAGTTTGGTTGCAAAACACTTGAAAGTTTATTACTTAACTTAGTGTTTCCAAACCAGTGTTCCTCCAGCTGTTGCAAAACTACAACTCCCAGCATGCACGGACAGCCAAAGGGCATGCTCGGAGTTTGCAACAGCTGGATGTTTGCCCCCTCCCCCCAATGTGAATGTACAGGGTACACTCACATGGACGGAGGTTTACAGTGAGTGCTGCAAGTTTGAGATGGCGCAAATTTTGCGCTGCAGCTCAAACTTCCAGCGGCAAACTTGCTGTGAACCTCTGCCCATGTGACTGTACCCTAAAAACACTACACTACACTGACACTAACCTAAAATAAAAAGTAAAAAACACTACATATACACATACCCCTACACAGCCCCCCTCCCCCCAAAAAATGAAAAACGTCTGGTACGCTACTGTTTCCAAAACGAAGCCTCCAGCTGTTGCAAAATAATAACTCCCAGTATTGCCGGACAGCCATTGACTGTCCAGGCATGCTGGGAGTTTTGCAACAGCTGGAGGCACCCTGTTTGGGAATCACTGGCGTAGAATACCCCTATGTCCACCCCTATGCAAATCCCTAATTCAGGCCTCAAATGCGCATGGCGCTCTCACTTTGGAGCCCTGTCGTATTTCAGGGCAACAGTTTTGGGACACATATGGGGTATCGCCGTACTCGGGAGAAATTGCCTTACAAATTTTGGGGGGCTTTTTCTTCTTTAACCCCTTATGAAAAGGTGAAGTTGGGGTCTACACCAGCATGTTAGTGTAAAAAAAAAAAATTTTTACACTGACATGCTGGTGTTGCCCTATACTTTTCATTTTCACAAGAGGTAAAAGGGAAAAAAGACCCTCTAAATTTGTAACGAAATTTCTCCTGACTACGGAGATACCCCATATGTGGGCGCAAAGTGCTCTGGGGGCGCACAACAAGGCCCAGAAGGGAGAGTGCACCATGTACATTTGAGGCGATTTGCACAGGGGTGGCTGATTGTTACAGCAGTTCTGACAAACGCAAAACAATAAATATCCACATGTGACCCCATTTTGGAAACTACACCCCTCACGGAATGTAATAAGGGGTGCAGTGAGCATTTACACCCCACTGGCGTATGACAGAGTTTTGGAACAGTGGTCTGTGAAAATGAAAAATAAAATTTTTGATTTGCACAGTCCACTGTTTCAAATATCTGTCAAACGCCAGTGAGGTGTAAATGCTCACTGCACCCCTTATTAAATTCCATGAGGGGTATAGTTTCCAAAATGGGGTCACATGTGGGGGGGGTCCACTGTTCTGGCACCATAGGGGCTTCCTAAATGGGACATGCCCCCCAAAAACCCTTTCAGAAAAACTGACTCTCCAAAATCCCATTGTCGCTCCTTCCCTTCTGAGCCCTCTACTGCGCCCGCCGAACACTTTACATATGCATATGAGGTATTTCCTTACTCAAGAGAAATTGGGTTACCAATTTTAGGGTGATTTCTCTCCTTTTACCCCTTGTAAAAATTATAGAATTGGGTCTACAAGAAAATGCGAGTGTAAAAAATGAAGATTTAGAATTTTCTCCTTCACTTTGCTGCTATTCCTGTGAAACACCTAAAGGGTTAAAACACTTACTGAATGTCATTTTGAATACTTTGGGGGGTGCAGTTTTTATAATGGGGTCATTTATGGGGTATTTCTAATATGAAGATCCTTAAAATCCACTTCCAACCTGAACTGGGCGCTGAAAAATTACGATTTTGAAAATCTTGAGAAAAATTGGAAAATTGCTGCGGAACTTTGAAGCCCTCTGATGTCTTCCAGAAGTAAAAACTTGTCAATTTAGACATATTGTATATGTGAATCAATATGTAATTTATTTGGAATATCCATTTTCCTTTCAAGCAGAGACTTTCAAAGTTAGAAAAATGCTAAATTTTCAAAATTTTCATGAAATTTTTAGATTTTTTACCAAGAAAGGATACAAATATCAGTGAAATTTTACCGATAACATAAAGTAGAATATGTCACGAAAAAACAATCTCGGAACCAGAATGATAAGTAAAAGCATCAGAGTTATTAATGTTTAAAGTGACAGTGGTCAGATTTTCAAAAAATGCCCAGGTCATGAAGGTGAAAATGGGCTGGGTCATGAAGGGGTTAATAACTTCTGATCGGATTGGGTCTCAGAAGTGAGACCTGTTGCAATCAATCCCTCAGTCCCTGTACTACAACCCCCATCATGGAACAGAGTCTGATCCATGATGGGGATAGTAGTACAAACACTAATGATGTCCCCCCAGCCACCGGCAGGCTCCCGCAGCCGGGGAATTACTACTCCCATCATGGAACAGACTTGTTTCCATGATGAGAGTAGTAGTAGTCCCACAACACTGCAGGAGTCTGCTGATGTCACCTCTTCTGAGCTCAGATGTAATTACGGATATTTTAAACCCGGTGCAAACGGATGACATTAAAGGTTCATCCGTTTGCCATAGACTTCAATGTTAAAATTATGATGTCCGTGTTTCCTTCCGTTGTTTTCACGCAAGAAAAAATACTGCATGAAATGAAATGAGTGCAAACGGGTGCAAACGGATGTAAATGGATTGTAAAAAAAATCCCCTTGACATGAATGGGATTTTTTTTTTTAAATGTTTTAAATCCGTTTACAGTCTGCAAAAACGGAAGTGAAACAGGGATAAAAAAAACGGGGACAGACGGCCGTGTGAACAAGCCCTTACATGCAGTGACTCCCAGGGGGCGTCTTCTCAGAGTGAGTTGCAGGTGACATCTTTTCTGAGGGGAGTTGCTCACTTTTCCTTTCTCCCTCTGTCCCAAAGCATCATGGGATTTCTCCAGGCCACTACAAACTGTATTGCCGCAAAAAGTAATAGTACCCACTTTATGTTCCCATATAGCAGTTAGGCCCCCCTATGTGCTCCCATATAGTATTACTTTATTTATAGTATGTATGTATATATATATATATATATATATATATATATATATATATATATATACACACACACCGTATATACTAGAGTATAAGCCGACCCGAATATAAGCCGAGGCCCCTAATTTCACTCCAAAAACCCAGGAAAAGTTATTGACTCCACTATAAGCCTAGGGTGGGAAATACATCATACCCCCCGCCATGTCATCATCCCCCCCCCCCCTTGTCATCAATTAGACCCCCGCCAATAACACCCCCATCATCATCACCCTGTCATCATCCCCCCCTTCATCATCACCGCCTGTCATCATCACCACCTGTCAATCCAGACCTCCAGATGTTGCAAAACTACAACTCCCAGCATGCCCGGACAGCCATCGGCTGCTGGATGTTGTAGTTTTGAAACATCTGGATGTCCGCAGGTTGAAGACCACTGCGGCCTTTGTCATCATCCAGACCCCCCCTTCAGTTTTCTACTCACCTCCCCTCAGTGGGAAGGAAGGGTGAGCTGGTCCGGGCCATCTATGCTGCAGGGACCGTCCGGTGGGGAGGGTTAGTCGTTCCGGGCTGTCCATCTTCACTGGGAGGACCTTTTCTCCGCTCCGGGCCGGCTCCGGACTAGTGACGTTGCCTTGACGACAACGCAGAGGGAAGATCATGCACAGCAACTTATGTCCCTGTGCGTCGTCGTCAAGGCAACGTCACTAGTCCGGGGCCGGCCTGGAGCGGAGAAGAGGTCCTCCCGGTGAAGATGGACAGCACAGAACGACTAACCCTCCCCACCGGACGGTCCCTGCAGCATAGATGGCCCGGACCAGCTCACCCTTCTTTCCCACCGAGGGGAGGTGAGTAGAAAACTAAAGGGGGGTCTGGATGATGACAAAGGCCTCAGTGGTCTTCAACCAGCAGACCTCGTTTTGCAACATCTGGAGGTCCTCAGGTTGAAGACCACTGAGAAGGGATTGACAGGTGGAGAGTTCACTCGAGTATAAGCCAAGGGGGGCATTTTCAATATATATATATATATATATATATATATATATATATATATATATAGTATTTTAGTTAGTTACATATAGATCATCATTTGGTGATCCAAAAACTCTCCTGGTTTCCCATATACCCCAAAAAAATTTAAAAAAACGTTATTGTATCAACACACAAAAAGCTTTTTAAAACCCCATGCTTTTTATCTCATCTTGTATTGGAATGTGAATAAACTGTACTTGGTCAGCCGGCCTATCTGTGTGTGCCGGCAGATCAGAGATATCTATCCCTGGGATACATGCAAGCAGATAAAGACAGGATATAACTCGGGCCCCCTCAACATGTTTCACCACACAATCAGTGGCTTAGTCAAGAGGCAAATGGGCACTGAGTGAAGAAAGACTGGGTTAGGGGGTTAGGAAATTATTATTTTTTTTTTTTTTAAATCATCTGGTGCCAGAAAGTTAAACAGATTTGTAAATGACTTCTATTAAAAAACCTTAATTCTTCCAGTACTTATTAGCTGCTGAATACTACAGAGGAAATTATGTTCTTTCTTTGAACACAGAGCTCTCTGCTGACATCACAAGAACAGTGCTCTCTGCTGACCTCTGCTGTCCATTTTAAGAACTGTCCAGACTAGGAGAAAATCCACCATAGCAAACATATGCTGCCCTGGACAGTTCCTAAAATGAACAGAGATGTCAGCAGAGAGCACTGTGCTCGTGATGTCAGCAGAGAGCTCTGTGTTCCAAAAAGAAAAGAGTTTCCTCTGTAGTATTCAGCAGCTAATAACTACTGGAAGGATTAAGATTTTTTTTAATAGAAGTAATTTACAAATTTCTAGGGAAAAAAGGAAGAGTATGTGCAGCTCACAATTATATAACCTACCGAGGACAAACGGGTAATGCACCTATACCTATGGTGCCAAAGTTAAATAAACAAAAAGACAAAAATACCCAGACCTCAAGGAAGGTATAATAGATGTATTAATTTGAACAAAAATTAAAGGACCAAGAATCGTGCTTCAATTATAATAGGGTATATAATTTTATTAAAAATAGTAATATAATAGGCTGATAAAAATTCCACCTCGCAAGGGGCCCCTTGTGGGAGGGAGATGAATTGACCTGAAATATAAATGGACTGACACTGGTATATGGAGACTATTATCTATCGCAGAATGCACTATATATATATATATATATATATATATATATATATATATATATATACTGAAACAGTTAAAGACAAAATGTACTGATATGGGCTGAAACAGTTAAAGGGGTACTCCGGTGAAAACCTTTTTTCTTTTAAATCAACTGGTGGCAGAAAGTTAAACATATTTGTAAATTACTTCTATTAAAAAATCTTAATCCTTCCTGTACTTATTAGCTGCGGAATACTTCAGAGGAAATTATTTTCTTTTTGGAACACAGTGCTCTCTGCTGACATCACAAGCACAGTTCTCTCAGCTGACGTTATCATAATAATAATAACGCTTTATTTATTGTTGTCCTTAGTGGGATTTGAACCCAAGGCCCCAGCACTGTAAGGCAGCAGTGCTAACCACAGAGCCACCATGCTGCCCTTAGCATACATCTGCTATGCACGGTTGCTGAAATGGACAGAGATGTCAGCAGAGAGCACTGTGGTCGTGATGTCATCAGTGTTCCAAAAAGAAAGGAATTTCCTCTGTAGCATTCAGCAGCTAATAAGTACTGGAAGGATTAAGATTTTTTAATAGAAGTAATTTACAAATATGTTTAACTTTCTTCCACCAGTTGATTTAAAAGAAGAAAGGTTTTCACCGGAGTACCCCTTTAAAGACACTGAGTTGCTGGATGGTATGCTTCAAATCAGTCTTTTTCACTGTGAAGAAGGTTGGATGCAAAAATATATGCAGTATGCAACAATGTAACAAATTCCTCTTAATAGATGAAAGTGTAACAATGTTCAATGTGTTACAATTGGTGTTCGCTGTTGCTAGTTTTTCAGTGTCTTTAGGTCAGGACAGATAGCTGGCGGTTTTGCAGAACATTACCGGTCCTTAGAGCGTGGATCTCCCATTGGGCTGGATGGATAGAGCACTGAGGTGGTCACTGCAGAATCGGCAGGATCGTCTCCGGACGGGACCAGTAGGATCACAATGAAAAATCCAAGTACATTTACAGCATAGAAATTGAATTTGTAATGCCGAGTGCAGTCTTAGTGATAGTCCACAACTGACTAGACGCGTTTCAGGGTGTATAGGTAAACCCTTTCTTCAGTAGTCAACTACTACTGACTACCGTGGACTACTGAAGAAAGGGTTTACCTATACACCCTGTCTGGCATTAGCCGTGGTTCCTGGTTGCTGATAGCAACCGGGACCCAGCAGATACGAAGCGCGTTCAGCCTATGAGCGCGCTTCACGCGATCGGGTAAATATACGTCCGTGGTCATTAAGGGGTTAAAAACCTCCTATTGTGATTTCACAGGGAGGTGTGTTCACATGTCAACCAATACGAAGTTCATATATATTCATATCCTTTCACCTAGATGACAGGCGGTCCAATGGTTCAATCGGTTCTGGTCCACAAGAGCCAATAGGATCTCTACAAAGAGTTATAGTGACGCGCTGCGCTTAAAGTTGTGCTGCGCGAACACTTAGATCAGTGTTTCCCAACCAGGGTGCCTCCAGCTGTTGCAAAACTACAACTCCCAGCATGCCCAGACAGCCGTTGGCTGTCTGGGCATGCTGGGAATTGTAGTTTTGCAACAGCTGGAGGCACCCTAGTTGGGGAACACTGACTTAGACTTTTATTCAGAGCGGAAGCCCGTCCTCTCTTTTCGGCCACTACCGCGCATGTGCCGGTGGTGTCTATCTGCGCGGAACTCCTGCACGGACTCTTGGACACCCAGAGAGTCAGACAATAACCATTGTGCGCTATGATGTCCTTCTATGGTGCACAATCCATGTCCTAGTTTTGGTGACCTGTGTGAATTGTAGCCTCAATTTCCCGTTCTTAGCTGACAGGAGTCACCCCCGGAGTGGTCTTCTGCTGCTGTAGCCCATCTGCTTCAAAGTTGGACATGTTGTACAGTCAGAGATGGCATTCTGCAGACCTTGTGGTTATTTTAGTTACTGTTGTCTTTCAGCCATCTTAAACCAGTCTGCCCATTCTCCTCTGATACAAAAAAAGACATTTTCCTCCACACAGCTGCTGCTCACTGGATATTCTCACTTTTTTGGACCGTTCTCTGAAAACTCTCAAGATGGTTGTGGGTGAAAATCCCAGAAATCCTCAGACCGGCCTGTCTGGCACCAACAACTATGTCACGTTCACAGTCACTTTAAAGGGGTACTCCGGTGGAAAACATATATTTTTTTTTTTAATCAACTGGTGCCAGAAAGTTAAACAGATTTGTAAATTACTTCTATTAAAAAATCTTTACACTTCCAGTACTTTTAAGCAGCTGTATGCTACAGAGGTAATTCTTTTCTTTTTGAATTTCTTTTTAGTCTTGTCCACAATGCTCTCTGGTGACACCTGATGCCCATATGAGGAACTGTCCAAAGCAGCATATATTTGCTATGGCGATTCTCTCCTGCTCTGGACAGTTCCTGATACGGACATCAGGTGTCAGCAGACAGCACTGTGGACAAGACAAAAAATAAATTCAAATAGAAAAGAATTTCCTCTATAGTATACAGCTGCTAAAAAGTACTGGAAGGGTAAAGATTTTTTAATAGAAGTCATTTACACATCTGTTTAGCTTTCTGGCACAAGTTGATTAAAAACATTTTTTTTCCACCGGAGTACCGCTTTAATCCCCTTTCTTCCCCATTTTGATTCTGGGTTTAAATTTTAGCAAGTTGTCTTGACCATGTTTACATGCCTAAATGCTTTGAGTTGCTGCCATGTGATTGGCTGATTAGATGTTTGTGTTAACAAGCAATCGTACAGGTGTACCTAATAAAGTGACAAGTGAGTGTATGTTTGCAGGTAACATTAAAATTAAAGGGTATTCCAGGAAAAAAAACCTTTTTTTTTTTTTGCATCAACTGGCTCCAGAAAGTTAAACAGATTTGTAAATTACTTCTATTAAAAAATCTTAATCCTTTCAATAATTATCAGCTGCTGAAGTTAAGTTGTTGTTTTCTGTCTTGCAACAGTGCTCTCTGCTGACATCTCTGCTTGTCTCGGGAACTGCACAGAGTAGATGAGGTTTGCTATGGGGATTTGCTTCTAAACTGGGCGGTTCCCGAGACAGGTGTCATCAGAGAGCACTTAGACAGAAAAGAACAACTCAACTTCAGCAGCTCATAAGTGCTGAAAGGATTAAGATTTTTTTATAGAAGTAATTTACAAATCTGTAATTTACAAATGTAATATATTTAGAAGTGAATTTAAAAAGCGTACTTTTAATTTAAGATTTATTATTTTATTTGGAACTCAATTTCGACTATTACTTAGCAGTATTTTATTATTTCTTTTTATATTAATTTACTATTATTAGTCACAATAGTTGAAGTATTAGAATACTATTAGACTAATTAATTAAATTTTTTCAAATAGATTTTTTTTCCATCTTATATACTTGTTTTTACACATTTTTGTTTACTCAGTGTAAAATATTATTATTATTATTATTATTAATAATATAATTATTAATAGGCATTTTTTCTTATTTTATTTATTTATTTTTTGCGCCGCATGGCCCCAAAATGGGTCAGAGAACAACTGACACCACCAGGTCCCGACTGGTCCCATTGACTTTAACCCCTTAAGGACCAGGCACGTATGAGTACGTCCCTGCGCCCTGGGTCTTAAGGGCCAGTCACGTACTCATACGTCCGTGCGAATTTCGCATCCCGCCGCGCAATGGGCAATTCAGACATGCGATTTTCTGCTATTCTGGGCTGATCGGGTCTCTGGTGACCCGATCAGCCCGGAAAATAATGATGATCTGACCTATCAGTGACAGCCCCGATCATCTTGCAGGGTAGGAGTGAGGTCGCAGTGATGCGATCTCCTCCTTTCCCCTGCCATTGGTCAGAACTGATTCTGATCAATGGCAGAGCAGGACAGTGGGTTGCCATGGCAACCCCCCGTTCTGCCCACCCCTGAATGTCGCGGGGAACATGGGGAGAAGATGGAGGTCGGTACCTGCAGGAAAAGATGCCTGGGAACAGCTGATCGTCGCTGCAGACTGCTGGATCCTGGCTCAGGTAGGGAAGCGACGTGGGGGGGGGGAATGAAAGTAAAAGTAATGTGATCTTTACTGTGGCAAACACTAGGAAGGCCAAACTGCAACTCCCAGCATGTTACAGTGGTGCCCAAACGGTAGCCCTCCAGATGTTGCCAAACTACAACTCTCAGCATGCCTAGACTGCCCAGGCATGCTGGGAGTTGTAGTTCTGTAACATCTGTCCCTTCAGATTTGACAATTTTCATGAAATTTTTGAAAATTGCTGCTCTACTTTGAAGCCCTCTCATTTTTTCAAAAAAGTAAAAATATGTCCATTTTATGATGCCAACATAAAATAGACATATTGTATTTGTGAATAAAAATAAAATTTATATGGAATATCCATTTTCCTTACAAGCAGAAAGCTTCAAAGTTAGAAAAATGCTAAATTTTCTAAATTTTCATGAAATTTTTGGATTTTTTACCAAAAAAGGATGCAAGTAGCGCCGAAAATTTACTACCAAAATAAAGTAGAATATGTCACGAAAAAACAACCTCAGAATCAGAATATTCGGTAAAAGCGTTTAAGAGATATTAATTCTTAAAATGATGGTGGTCAGATGTGCAAAAAACGCTCTGGTCCTACAGTGAAAATTGGCCTGGTCCTTAAGGGGTTAATGTCCATTGGGATAGTTTACCGGAGAAATAAAATAGCGTAGCATTATTCAGTGTGAGGGATGTGAACAGTGGTGTAAAAATTCTCTATTGGAAAATATACATAAAATAATAATAAAAATTCTCTATTGGAAAGTATACATAAAATAATTTAAAAAAAATTTTTTTAACACAAATAAGCCCTTCCCCTAATAAAAATTTAAATCACCCCGTTTTTTCCATTTTTCAATAAAAACAAAAAGAAAAAAACCCACATCATTATTATTGCCACGTACAAATGTCCTCCGAACTATTAAAACATAACGTTTATGATCCTGTACAGTGAACGGCATAAATGTAAAAATAAATAAAAAAAAGAAATACCAATTCCAACGTTGTTGATTTTTGTCACATCACATCCCAGAAAAAAAAGACATAAAAAGTGATCAAAAAGTCATATATGTGGAAAAGTGATACCAATAAAAACTACAGATTATGGCACAAAAAAAGAGCCTATCAAAAGGGGCTAAAAAGGAATTTTACTGTGTCCTTAAAGGAGTAGTCCAGCATTGTAAAACTTGTCCCTGATCTTAAAGGACAACTGCAGCGGAATTACACCTATCCCCTATCCACAGGATAGGGGATAAGTGTTTGATCGCGGGGGTCCGACACCTGGGACCCCCCTCGATCTCCCTAATGGGGCACCGGCATTAGCGACCATGGTGACGTAGCGTCGTCCTGGAGATCGAGGTGACGCCTCGATACAGTTCTATGGGGGATGCGGGGAGGCACGAATGCTGCCTCCCCGCCTCTCCCATAAAGATGTATGTAGGAGGCGTGCCGGCCGCAATGTCATGCTGCGGCTGGCACGCCCCCTGCACGGGAGAGCTGCGGCCCCGTACAGATCATCGCCGGGGGCCCCAGTGTTCGGACCCCCCCCCCCCCCCCCCCGCGATCAAACACTTATCCCCTATCTTGAGTATAGGGGATAAGTGTTTGTACTGCTGCAGATGTTCTTTAAGGATAGGGGATACGTTTCAGATCGCAGGGGGTCCGACCGCTGGGACCCCCCGCCATCTCCCAAATGGGGCCCCGTCTCTCGAGCCAGAGAGCGCGTGTCCACCACCGCACGAAGCGGCAGTCAACACACCCCCTCAATACAGTTATATGGCAGAGCCTGAGATTGCCGAAAGCAGCACTCTGGCTCTCCCATAGAGTTGTATTGAGGGGGCATGTCGGCCGCCGCTTCGTTTAGTGGTCAACATGCCCCCTTACCCCGGACTGCCAGGGCCCCGTACGGGCGATCGCAGGGCGTCCCAGTGGTCGGAACCCCCCGCGATCTGAAACGTATCCCCTATCCTTAGGATAGGGGATACATTTTTTAATACTGGAGATCTCCTTTAAGGCAGTGTTTCCCAAAGAGGGAGCCTCCAGCTTTTGCAAAACTACAACTCCCAGCATTTCGGGCTCTGGGCATGTTGGGAGTTGTAGTTTTGCAACACCTGGAGGCGCCTCGGTTGGTAAACTCTGCCTTAATGATATCTAAATATAAACACATATCCTTGTTACATTATTATTGTTACATTGTAGCCTTGTTACATTATTATTATTATTAGATTGTATTCTTGTTACATTATTATTATTAGATTGTATTCTTGTTACATTATTATTATTATTATTATTAGATTGTATTCTTGTTACATTATTATTATTATTAGATTGTATTCTTGTTACATTATTATTATTATTAGATTGTATTCTTGTTACATTATTATTGTTACATTATTATTATTAGATTGTATTATTGTTACATTATTATTATTATTATTAGATTGTATTCTTGTTACATTATTATTATTATTATTATTAGATTGTATTCTTGTTACATTATTATTATTATTAGATTGTATTCTTGTTACATTATTATTGTTACATTATTATTATTAGATTGTATTATTGTTACATTATTATTATTATTATTAGATTGTATTCTTGTTACATTATTATTATTAGATTGTATTCTTGTTACATTATTATTGTTACATTATTATTATTAGATTGTATTCTTGTTACATTATTATTATTATTAGATTGTATTCTTGTTACATTATTATTATTATTATTAGATTGCATTTTTGTTACATTATTATTGTTACATTATTATTGTTACCTTGTATCCTTGTTACATTCTTGTGGTTACATTGTATCCTTGTTTACATCATTATTATTATTATTATTATTATTACATTATTATTGTTACATTGTATCCTTGCTGCATTCTTATGGTTACATTGTATCCTTATTATTCTTATAGTTACATTGTATCCTTATTATTCTTATAGTTACATTGTATACTTGTTACATTCTTAGGTTATGTTCAGACCTCGGAATTTCTGTGCGGAATTCCGCATTGGAATTCTGCACAGAGATACCGGAGCAGCAGAGTCCCGTTAAATTCAACAGGATTCTGCTGATCTGTGCACAAGGTGGAATTTCAGTGCCAGATGTTTCTGGCACTGAAATTCCGAATTCCGTGTCAGCAGACAGAATGAACCTGTTCATTCTTTCTGCGGACTCTGCACAGAATGCATAGCAGTCTATAAGACTATGATTATGTTGGCATCCGCAGACTCCAGAATGTCCACACGGAGATTTTCCATGAGGACATTCCATAGAGTGAACATAGCCTTATGGTTACATTGTATCCTTGTTACATTCTAATGGTAACAGTGTATCCTTGTCACATTCTTATGGTTACATTGTATTCTTATTACATTCTTACTGTTACAATGTATCCTTGTTACATTATTATTATTATTATTATTATTATTATTATTATTATGGATACATTGTATCCTTGTTACATCATTATTATTATTATTATTATTATTATTAATACATTGTATCCTTGTTACATTATTATTATTATTTTTATTATTATTATTATGGATACATTGTATCCTTGTTACATTATTATTATTATTATTATTATTATTATGGATACTTTGTATCCTTGTTACATTATTATTATTATTATTATTATTATTATTATTATTATTGATACATTGTATCCTTGTTACATTAATATTATTATTATTATTATTATTATTGATACATTGTATCCTTGTTGCATTATTATTATTATTATTATTATTATTGTTGCTGTTGTTGTTGTTGTTGTTGTTGTTGTCATTATTATTGTTACATTGTATCCTTGTTGCATTCTTATTATTATTATTGTTGTTGTTGTCATTATTATTGTTACATTGTATCCTTGTTACATTCTTAATGTTACATTGTGATCAGCTTCTCCCTGTGCCTTGTTCCTGAAGGGATGGAAAAAAGGACGTGGTGATGTCCTCCGCATGCACTAAAGGGTTAATAAAAAGTGAACTTCTCTCTTCTGGAACATGTTCTGTGTGTGTGTTATATATTCCTTCTAAATCACACACAGTAGATGCTCTGAGCCTGGGGCTAAATTACAAACCATATGAAAGAACTTAAAAGTTAAAAAATAAAATCGAAAAAGTTCTAAAGGTTTCTTATGTTGTAAGAGGAATAGACCTGCGGGATGTCAGGGGAACAAATTATTGCAAAACAGAGCAAATTTATTCATGTTGTCTTTTCTTATTTCCAGCTCTGGATGAATTTGTTTCCATTTTTCTTGCTAAACTGAGTAGTTTGGCGAGGACGATGTTTGAGTAGAATGTTGGTGCGCAGGGCGCGCGGATGTGTCTCTTACTAAACGCGCGAAAATCTGAGCGAGAGGTGAATATCGTCCATCATAAGCATTAAAGTAATTGTAACAAACTATAGACAGTAATAAGGTCTCCATAATCATGTGGCATTATATTACTATTATATTATATCAATGATGTCAAACAGGGGGTGGGGCTGTGATCACAGTGTCATTATATTACTATTATATTATATCAATGATGTCATACAGGGGGCGGGGCTGTGATCACATGTCATTATATTACTATTATATTATATCAATGATGTCAAACAGGGGGTGGGGCTGTGATCACAGTGTCATTATATTACTATTATATTATATCAATGATGTCATACAGGGGGCGGGGCTGTGATCACATGTCATTATATTACTATTATATTATATCAGTGATGTCATACAGGGGGCGGGGCTGTGATCACATGTCATTATATTACTATTATATTATATCAATGATGTCATACAGGGGGCGGGGCTGTGATCACATGTCATTATATTACTATTATATTATATCAATGATGTCATACAGGGGGCGGGGCTGTGATCACATGTCATTATATTACTATAATATTATATCAGTGATGTCATACAGGGGGTGGGGCTGTGATCACATGTCATTATATTACTATTATATTATATCAGTGATGTCATACAGGGGGTGGGGCTGTGATCACATGTCATTATATTACTATAATATTATATCAGTGATGTCATACAGGGGGCGGGGCTGTGATCACATGTTATTATATTACTATTATATTATATCAGTGATGTCATACAGGGGGCGGGGCTGTGATCACATGTCATTATATTACTATTATATTATATCAGTGATGTCATACAGGGGGCGGGGCTGTGATCACATGTCATTATATTACTACTATATTATATCAGTGATGTCATACAGGGGGCGGGGCTGTGATCACATGTCATTATATTACTATTATATTATATCATTGATGTCATACAGGGGGCAGGCCTGTGATCACATGTCATTATATTAGTATTATATTATATCAGTGATGTCATACAGGGGGCGGGGCTGTGATCACATGTCATTACATTACTATTATATCAGTGATGTCATACAGGGGGTGGGGCTGTGATCACATGTCATTACATTACTATTATATTATATCATTGATGTCATACTGGGGGCGGGGCTGTGATCACATGTCATTATATTACTATTATATCAGTGATGTCATACAGGGGGCGGGGCTGTGATCACATGTCATATTACTATGATAATATATCAGTGATGTCATACAGGGCAGGGCTGTGATCACATGTCATTATGTTACTATGATAATATATCATTGATGTCATACAGGGCGGGGCTGTGATCACATGTCATTATGTTACTATGATAATATATCAGTGATGTCATACAGGGCGGGGCTGTGATCACATGTCATTATATTACTATTATATATCAGTGATGTCATACAGGGCAGGGCTGTGATCACATGTCATTATATTACTATTATATATCAGTGATGTCATACAGGGCGGGGCTGTGATCACATGTCATTATGTTACTATGATAATATATCAGTGATGTCATACAGGGCAGGGCTGTGATCACATGTCATTATGTTACTATGATAATATATCAGTGATGTCATACAGGGCGGGGCTGTGATCACATGTCATTATATTACTATTATATATCAGTGATGTCATACAGGGCAGGGCTGTGATCACATGTCATTATATTACTATTATATATCAGTGATGTCATACAGGGCGGGGCTGTGATCACATGTCATTATATTACTATTATATATCAGTGATGTCATACAGGGCAGGGCTGTGATCACATGTCATTATGTTACTATGATAATATATCAGTGATGTCATACAGGGGGCGGGGCTGTGATCACATGTCATTATGTTACAATGATAATATATCAGTGATGTCATACAGGGCGGGGCTGTGATCACATGTCATTATATTACTATTATATATCAGTGATGTCATACAGGGGGCGGGGCTGTGATCACATGTCATTATGTTACTATTATATTATATCAGTGATGTCATACAGGGCGGGGCTGTGATCACATGTCATTATATTACTATTATATATCAGTGATGTCATACAGGGCGGGGCTGTGATCACATGTCATTATATTACTATTATATATCAGTGATGTCATACAGGGCAGGGCTGTGATCACATGTCATTATGTTACTATGATAATATATCAGTGATGTCATACAGGGCAGGGCTGTGATCACATGTCATTATGTTACAATGATAATATATCAGTGATGTCATACAGGGCGGGGCTGTGATCACATGTCATTATATTACTATTATATATCAGTGATGTCATACAGGGGGCGGGGCTGTGATCACATGTCATTATGTTACTATTATATTATATCAGTGATGTCATACAGGGCGGGGCTGTGATCACATGTCATTATATTACTATTATATATCAGTGATGTCATACAGGGCGGGGCTGTGACTACCTGTGATCCTGTAGTATAAGGTGTGTGGGTCTCATGGACATCTAATAAAAGGTTTACATGAAAATAAACAAGAACTATTCTCCAGCCGTCATGAAGTCATCTGGATGAAGTGTTGGCGTTCGCCCTCCGCGCCACTGTTTAATAATGTTGGAAACAAACCCTCCCTCTTGAAACTCCCCTGTTTGCCAAAATCCTGTAACCTCTATTCTCTCATTGTAAATATTTATAATGGCAAAGTGTTCAGTCGTAACCTCCACAGCAGGACGACCCAGGGAGACGAAGTGTTAAAGGCGCGGTCGCGGCGAGTTAATAAAAACAATATTTACTTAGTTGGGTTCAGTGCAAACAACTCAGACCCCTCCCCCCCCTAAGACTCCGGGAGACCTATAGGAAGCCATCTTGGCTCGATGATGTCATTGCGGGACCCTGGGTTAAACATTTGCAGCAGATGTTACTATTTTTAGACTCCCATTGGGACAGTTTTTCTTCTGCCTGATTTTTGTTTTATTTATGTAACCTGCAATCCAACCGCCCATAATACGGAACAGATGTGGCCATTTTCTACTCGCTTTACCATTTCCCAACACTCCTCTGGAGAAATGTTTACGCCTGTTCTTGCTGCACTTATGAAGCCATGAAGATTTTTTGCTGCTAATGAACTATAAATCCCAGCTAGTGATGTCGCGAATATAAAATTTTCGGTTCGCGAACGGCGAACGCGAACTGCCGCAAATGTTCGCGAACCAGCGAATCGGACGAACCGCCATTGACTTCAATGGGCAGGTGAATTTTAAAACCCACAGGGACTCTTTCTGGCCACAATAGTGATTTAAAAGTTGTTTCAAAGGGACTAATACCTGGACTGTGGCGTGCTGGAGCGGGATCCATGGCAAAACTCCTGTGGAAAATTACATAGTTGATGTAGAGTCTGGTTTTAATCCATAAAGGGCATAAATCACCTATTATCCTAAATTCTTTGGAATAACGTGCTTTAGCCCCCTTTAGGCAGCACATAGAGCCCCCCTTTAGGCATCACATAGTTAGATCCCCCGTTTAGGCAGCACATAGATTCCCCCATATTAGGCAGCACATAGTTAGATCCCCCTTTAGGCAGCACATAGATTCCCCCATATTAGGCAGCACATAGTTAGATCCCCCCTTTAGGCAGCACATAGATTCCCCCATATTAGGCAGCACATAGTTAGAGCCCCCCTTTAGGCAGCACATAGGTAGAGCCTCCCTTTAGGCAGAACATAGAGCCCCCTTTAGGCAGCACATAGATCCCCCCTTTAGGCATCACATAGTTAGATCCCTCCTTTAGGCAGCACATAGATTCCCCATGTTAGGCAGCACATAGTTAGATCCCCCCTTTAGGCAGCACATAGATTCCCCCATATTATGCAGCACATAGTTAGAGCCCCCCTTTAGGCAGCACATAGGTAGAGCCTCCCTTTAGGCAGCACATAGAGCCCCCTTTAGGCAGCACATAGTTAGATCCCCCCCCTTTAGGCAGCACATAGTTAGATCCCCCCTTTAGGCAGCACATAGATTCCCCCATGTTAGGCAGCACATAGTTAGATCTCCATTTTAGGCAGCACATAGATTTCCCCATATTAGGCAGCACATAGTTAGCCTCCCTTTAGGCAGCACAAAGGGCCCCCTTTAGGCAGCACATATTTAGATCCCCCCTTTAGGCAGCACATAGATTCCCCCATATTAGGCAGCACATAGTTAGAGCCCCCCTTTAGGCATCACTGGTTTTATTTCACAGCCAAAAAAGGTATTTTTTTTATTTGAACAACTGTCACACCAAATGTGATTTGCACTAGTGTGACAATGAGCAAAAATGGTTGCCAGCAGAGTTCCCCTTTTAAGCAGAGGTCCCCAACCAGGGTGCCCTCACAATTCGCGACATCTCTAATCCCAGCATGACCTACTGAGAAAAAGCAGAATTGGACATGGAAAGGGAATGTTGGACAGAAGTTCCCAAACTTAATCCTAACCCTAAACATTAACTTAAATTTAACTCCGTCACCCTAATCTAAATACTGTACAGTAGAATCTCCCAATAGTGGACACTCAAAGGGGGAAAATGTGTCTGTTATTGAGAGATGTCCCTTATTGAGAGGTGTCCATTATTGAGAGATGTCCCTTATTGAGAGGTGTCCATTATTGAGAGATGTCCCTTATTGAGAGGTGTCCATTATTGAGAGATGTCCCTTATTGAGAAAAAAGGCTCAAAAATCTTCCTAAATGATGGAATACTGTCCTGTACTCACTCCACAGTGTAATTACCTATAAAACATGATAAAAAGTGATATTACGGTAGAATCTCCCAGTGCTGTTTAATCTCCCATTATCAACCCCCCCCCCCGCACCATTTTCTTTCCCCTCTTGATCCCTCCGATGCCACTTCTTTCCTCCCCTTTGAACCACCCGTGCCATTTCATTCCCCCTTTATACCCTTTTCTACTTTATTCCCCGTGGGCCAAATCACCCCCCCCCATTTATTACCCCCTTTGCCACATAATTTCCCCTTGATCCCTCCAGTGCTATGTATGTGTGTGTTTGTATGTATATGTATGCAGGGCCAGATCATCATTGGCGCTCATGGAGCGCCTCCTCTGGGCCCTGTCACACTCGGGACATCC